>NW_011495032.1:1324454-1343274 GCF_000754665.1 Bison bison bison
GCAGGTCAAGTGGTCTGGTATTCCCATCTCTTTCAGAATTTTCCACAGTTTATTGTGATCCACATAGTCAAAGGCTTTGGCATAGTCAATAAAGTATCAGTTCAGTTCAGTTTAGTCGCTCAGTCGTGTCTGACTCTTTGTGACCCCATGAATCACAGCAGGCCAGGCCTCCCTGTCCATCACCATCTCCCGGAGTTCACTCAAACTCACGTCCATCGAGTCAGTGATGCCATCCAGCCATCTCATCCTCTGTCATCCCCTTCTCCTCCTGCCCCCAATCCCTCCCAGCATCAGAGTCTTCTCCAATGAGTCAACACTTTGCATGAGGTGGCCAAAGTACTGGAGTTTCAGCTTTAGCATCATTCCTTCTAAAGAAATCCCAGGGCTGATCTCCTTCAGAATGGACTGGTTGGATCTCCTTGCAGTCCAAGGAACTCTCAAGAGTCTTCTCCAACACCACAGTTCAAAAGCATCAATTCTTCGGTGCTCAGCTTTCTTCACAGTCCAACCCTCACATCTATACATGACCACTGGAAAAACCATAGCCTTGACTAGATGGATCTTTGTTGGCAAAGTAATGTCTCTGCTTTTCAATACGCTATCGAGGTTGGTCATAACTTTTCTTCCAAGGAGTAAGCGTCTTTTAATTTCATGGCTGCAGTCACCATCTGCAGTGATTTTGGAGCCCCAAAAAATAAAGTCTGACACTGTTTCCACTGTTTCCCCAACTATTTCCCATGAAGTGATGGGATCAGATGCCATGATCTTCATTTTCTGAATGTTGAGCTTTAAGCCAACTTTTTCACTCTCCTCTTTCACCTTCATCAAGAGGCTTTTTAGTTCCTCTTCACTTATAAATAGATGTTTTTCTGGAATTGTGTTGCTTTTTTGATGAGCCAGTGGATGTTGGAAATTTGATCTCTGGTTCCTCTGCCTTTTCTAAAACCAACTTGAACATCTGGAAGTTCACGGTTTACATATTGTTGAAGCCTGTCTTGAAGAATTTTGAGCATTACTTTACTAGTGTGTGAGATGAGTGTAATTTTGCAGTGGTTTGAGCATTCTTTGGCATTGTCTTTCTTTGGGATTGGAATGAAAGCTGAGACATTTTCCAATCCTGTGGCCGCTGTTGCATTTTCCAAATTTGCTGGCATATTGAGTTCAGCACTTTCACAACATTGTCTTTTAGGATTTGAAATAGCTCAACTGGAATTTCATCCCCTTCACTAGCTTTGTTTGTAGTGATGCTTCCTTCCTAAGGCACACTTGCCTTCACATTCCAGGATGTCTGGCTCTAGTTTAGTGATCACACCATCGTGGTTATCTGGGTCATGAAGATCTTCTTTGTATAGTTCTTCTGTATATTCTTGCCACCTCTTCTTAATATCTCCTGCTTCTGTTAGGTCCATACCATTTCTGTCCCTTATTGAGCCCAACTTTGCATGAAATGTTCCTTTGGTATCTGGAATTTTCTTGAGAAGATCTCTACTTTTTCCCATTATTGTTTTGCTCTATTTCTTTGCCCTGATCACTGAGGACAGCTTTCTTATATCTCCTTACTATGCTTTGGTACTCTGCATTCAAATGGGTATATCTTTCCTTTCCTCCTTTGCCTTTCACTTCTCTTTTTCATACTTATTTGTAAGGTCTCTTCAGACAACCATTTTGGTTCTTTGCATTTCTTTTTCTTGGGTATGGTCTTGATCCCTGTCTTCTGTGCAATTTCAAGAACCTCTGTCCATAGTTCATCAGCCAGTCTATCAGATCTAGTCCCTTAAATCTATTTCTCACTTCCACTGTATAATCATAAGGGGTTTGATTTAGGCCATACATGAATGGTAGTGGTTTTCCCCACTGTCTTCAATTTAAGTCTCAATTTAGCAGTAAAAAACAGTATAGATCCCTGCTTCCCTGGTGTGCAGAGTACACATTGAGATTTTGAAAATAGAGCTAATTAGTGTATTCCTCCCTTTATTCTCATAATTTGCCAGTATTGGTTCCATATCTATTTAGAGTAGAAGACAAATCATATTTAAACTGGCAGCTTCCTCATTGTGTAGCTAATACATATGGATAAGTAAAATTAAAATCATGGCTTAGTCTAGCCAAAAGAGGTGCATGGAAAATTGATGGTACCTTCTGGATGATCTTGAACCATACTACTCGGAAGCATTTTCTTACACTTAACATTTCTGTGTCAAGTACTTTACTAACTTAGGTGTATGGTAAAGAAAAGGACCTTGGAAAATTTTGTCAAGACATTCATATGCTCAAAATACCATTAATTGATTAACAAATTAATCAATTAAATAAATTCCAGTTCATTTGTATGCCTTACATGTTGCAAGTTGTTACTAATTCTGAGTTCTGGCTTTATAAGAGATAAACATGATAAGCCATTTGTATATGTCCACTGAGGGCTCAAAGTCTTCCTTGTGAATTAGATCAATAAATGGGCAATTATAAGGCTATGTTCCATTTTCATGAATAGAAGTTTACACAAGAAGATTGAAATCTATGAGAACATTTATAGAATTTAGACATAGGATTTTTCAAAGCAAGGAACTACATCAGGTTGGGGGATGGTGGAGTAGGGGGTCTTCACTCGTGTAACTGCTTCCTGGTAACATCCTACTGGTACTTTTATCTTAGATCATTTCAGAGACTTGTTCTGTAATATTTATACAGGCAGCAAATTCTGTTGTTGTCACTCATGCTTGCTATATAAGACTGATAAAATCTTGTGTCACCCTTTTCTATGGGAAATTGATGTTGTAAATGTAAGTGGACTCTGGTAAAAATATTTCAGAGCTCCACAACATAGATCCAAGTCTTTGAATATGAATTTGTTGGTACCATGTATTGTAGGTTGTCAAAGGTCCACTAGAAGAAAGATAAAGTCAGTGAATTCAAACTCCCAAATAATGGGAATATGTTACCTTTTCTGGCTCTTAAGTAGTGGTGTCAACTTGTGTCTAATGTATGTTCCTGTATGTTGTGGGAATGGAGTCAATTTGGAGGAGCTTGGGAAAAGGTTTGTAGTTTGGAAAAGGAGTAACCTCATATAAATCTTTGTAACAGTTTACTTAAATATTAATAATAAATAATTTACCAATATACTTGATTTAGCAAGCTCTTCTATAAGTAGTATTTCCAGTGCTTAATATATATTAATTTTTTTGATCATTGTAACAACTCTATGATGTACTTTTTATATCATCGCATTTTGTATATAAGAAAATAGAGGCAAAAAGAGGTCAAGATTGTCTAGGACCACAGCTACTAAGTGTCAGAGTCTGGTATTCTCTTCAGCATTGTACTTAATGCCTCTGAATTTATGATGCCCTGCTCTTTCTCTCATCTGGTGCTTGGTGTTTGTTGTAATTATGTTAATTTTTCAGTTGAATCATCTGTGTTTTGCAGGTATTCAGTCATGCTTTCAATATATTTTATACCATTATCTAGAATTTTTCTCTATTATTTTTTTTTTGGTTTGTTTTGATCTAATTATGTTGACCAATACCACCAGAATAATGGTTGTGATAGTAGGCATTTTGCCTAAGTGGAATGCTGCAGTTGTTTCCCGCTATATCTATGATACAGGCTTTGTTCTGCTGCTGCTGCTGCTGCTGCTAAGTCGCTTCAGTTGTGTCTGCCTCTGTGTGACCCCATAGACAGCAGCCCACCAGGCTTCCCCGTCCCTGGGATTCTCCAGGCAAGAACACCGGTGTGGGTTGCCATTTCCTTCTCCAGTGCATGAAAGTGAAAAGTGAAAGTGAAGTCGCTCAGTCGTGTCCGACTCTTAGCGTCCCCATGGACTGCAACCTACCAGGCTCCTCCACCCATGGGATTTTCCAGGCAAGAGTACTGGAGTGGGGTGCCATTGCCTTCTCCTTTGAGTTCTAGCTAGCTAGATTTCATAAAATTAAGTTTCATGTGAGGAAGCAAGTTTGGTAATCCAGGTGAAGAGAAATATTGAGAGTTTGACTCATTTTGAAGGTAGAGTTGATTGCCTGATTATTGGGTTTGGATTTGCAGGGGGTCTTTCTAGGTGGCACAGTTGTTAAAGAACACGTCTGCAACACAGGAGACACAAGAGACATGGGTTTGATCCCTGGGTTGGAAAGATCCCCTGAAGGAGAAAATGGCAACCTATTCCAGTATTCTTGCCTGGAAAAGTCCATGGATAGAGGAGCCTGGCAGGCTATTTAGTCCATGGGGTCATAAAGAGTTGATCAGAACAGAGCACACATTCAAGAAAATTAAACTATTGGTTATACCACTGTAGAGATTATCATTGACCTTGACAAGAGCAGTTTCCATGGGGAAGTAAAGGCATAAGCTTGACTGAAGTGAAACCAAGGAAGAATGAGAAGAGACATTAGAAAGAGTTCTTTCAAGCAATTCAGGTAAGGAACACCCAGAAGAGATGGTAGCTATCGATGAAAGAATATGTAGAATATGTAACTCACTGTTTTTAATGTGTTTTAAAATACATTGTAGCATACTATACACTGATAAGAATTATCTAGGAAAGAGGGAAAGATTGGTGCAACAAAGACAAATGTAATTGATAGACATTTGTCCTTCAGATGAAAAGGATAGAATTTAGGTCTTGAAAGGAGGTATGATCAGAGAGTGGAACAAGGTAGTTGATCCCCAGTCACAAGGAAGACAGAACATAGGAATAGACAGGTGTGCACACAGGGTGCTGAGCACACTTGCATGAAAATAAAGAAGAGGGAAGAGGTATTTGTAGAAGAGAAAAATATGAATTGTCTAAGAGAGTGGTACATGTGTACAATCTAGAAACAGCTATTCCTTCAAAATGATACTTTTCTGTTATCTTCCAGAAAATTGGTGAAATACACTAATCAACAATGACTGTGAATGTATTATAAATAGGGCCCTCTATGGTTGGGCAATGCCCCAGAAATGTATGTTGATGATAGTTTTAGGAAAATCTAGTAAGAGATCATAGTAGTCATTTGCTGAGTGAATGAATATAAAATATAATAGTTGTCTTAAAAAGAAACTTAATGAAATCTAAGATGGATGCTGAAGATTATAAATATATTTTGGTCTTTGAGATATAACAAAATTAGGAGTATAATTAAAAGATAAAGTCTACCATTAGCTTCATGATTTAATGTTTTGCCCACTTTATCACTGTATCCAAATTATTAAAGTAAGCTTTCAAACATTTGCTTTAAAATAGACCATTCTTTTCTATTCTTTATAAATTAAATAGAGTCCATTTTCCCCCCAAATGTATGTGCAGCTTGAATTCTATAGAAAAGAAAGAACTAAAATGCATTTTAAAAATACCTAAGGCCATTAAAACGTCCCCTGGTGATATTTAAAGTGAGAAATAGGGCACTACTTAATTTAAGTAGTATATTAATAATGTGGAAATGGGTTCAATCTTCTCCTCTTGGGGTTCTAGAACTTTCCTCTTGCAGCTGTCTATATCCTTAGATGACATATATTGTTATTAACTGAGAGCTAAAGAATGTCTTACGAAAGTACTTTTTACTCAGGTTAACATACTTCATGTAAAATACCAAGTGCGAGTTATCAGAGGAAGAGGTGAGGTTTTGGTGTTTTTCCAGATTATTGTGGTTCAATTCATAGAAAACCCAAATCCTGTCCTGCTAATCACGACTTCTCCCCACAGAGTTCCTGTACGTGGAAAATCTGTATATTTAGGTATGAAAGTACCAACTTTAACAATAGCCTTGTACATATTTCATCCTCCAGTGCAGATATCTGGACTAAGGATGAATTGGCACAACTGACCTAGACTCAAGGCTTGAAGGAAATTTTCTACTTTCCCTTCCCCTTTATAAGCATGCTTGCAGGAAAGAGAAATATAAATTTTTTGCTTGCAGCAAAGAGAAATTTGAACCAAAAAGAATCCATTTATGTTGATGTCACAGAATAGAGTTGAAGTGGGACTGAAAGAGAAGGGATGGAATGAATCATGGATAGTTGATTACTAAGGCACTATTTTATTTTATCTTAATTTTTATTGGAATATAATTGCTTTACAATGTGTTAGTTTCTGCTGTACAGTGAAGTGAGTCAGTCCTAAATTTACATATATCCCCTCCCTCTTGGACCTCCCTCCCACCCAACACTCTAGGTCACCAGAACACTGAGATGAGCTCATAGCAGCTCAGATGTGCTTTACAGCAGCTTCCCACTAGCTATCTATTTTATAGATGATAGTGTATATATGTCAATCCCATTTTATTGCCCCAAATGCCTTATACTCTCACCAGTGAGATTTACTACTCTTCCTTCACAGAAAGATCTGGAATAAACTGTGTAGAGCCAGGACCACTTTGAGAAGTATACCAGAAGCCAAATGTAATGTTTTGAAGATGTTGAACCTCATCGCATTTTGACCTCAACTGGTATTATTTGCGGAATGGCAATTACTTTGGAGGCCATTTACTTTAACTCACTGATAGTATCAGTGAAGTAATGGAAATCCAGAGGGCTTAAATGTCTTGTCCAGAGTTTCAGAGAAATTTAATAGAACCAGCACCAGAATTTGACTCTTCATTTGTGAATTTTTTTGATAGATATAGTTCATAGATAAAATCTCTGACTGCTTTCATAGGTTTCAGAAATGTCTGATCAATCGGTGGGAATACACCACTAACAGTCTGTTTCAAAGGAATGTGTCCTGGGGGATAACTATGCCAAAGATGACTTCTTTGTGGTTCCATCCAATAAGTAATACTGAGTTTGATAGACTCTTTTATAAAAGGGGATGGAGTGAGGTTGCGAGGTGGATTATACAGACAGCTGAATATCTGCGATCCCCTCTTATTGCTCTGACACACCCAACATGTACTAGAGATCAAAGAGCTAGAAACTATGGGTAAAAGAGTGAAGAAATGGTTTTCACTATAGGTGGTTTAAAATATAGGGGGTCATAAACTATATTCCTGGCTCTTTGTCAAGCAGTTTAATGAAAACAGTAGGATTCTCTCCTCTTTGGCATGAGACATCATGTTGCCTGGACATGTTGTGGGCTCCCCAAAATATAGTGAAGTCATAACTTTGGCTTATCAGGGATGAGGGATTAGAAGCTCTTGAAAGCAACACTGGGAGAAGTCCTCTGAAATAGAAACCTCATCTGAGATCCAAAAAGATGGATTGTTCTAGCTCCTTTCCAGGTATCAATGGCAACAGTGGTGATCCAGAGGCATCAGCAAGAAGCTCTGTGACAGCAGGAATCTTGTGGGCAGACACCAGTAGAGGATCAGGGTAGAATAAGTGGGAAAGTATCAGATACCTAAGAAAATATCAAATGACTAGGAGATGACTCAGAGAATCCTAGGATATCAAAACAGCATGTACAAATAGAAGCCAAAAAGAACTAATTGATTTTACTGTTCAGTTCAGTTCAGTTCAGTTGCTCAGTCATGTCCGACTCTTTGCAACCCCATGAATCGCAGCACGCCAGGCCTCCCTGTCCATCACAAACTCCCGGAGTTCACTCAGACTCATGTCCATTGAGTCAGTGATGCCATCCAGCCATCTCATCCTCTGTCGTCCCCTTCTCCTCCTGCCCCCGATCTCTCCCAGCATCAGAGTCTTTTCCAATGAGTCAACTCTTCGCATGAGGTGGCCAAAGTACTGGAGTTTCAGCTTTAGCATCATTCCCTCCAAAGAAATCCCAGGGCTGATCTTCAGAATGGACTGGTTGGATCTCCTTGCAGTCCAAGGGACTCTCAAGAGTCTTCTCCAACACCACAGTTCAAAAGCATCAATTCTTCAGCCTTCAGCCTTCTTCACAGTCTAACTCTCACATCCATACATGACCACAGGGAAAACTATAGCCTTGACTTTTGGAACCTTTCTCTCTGTGCCCATCTGAAACTGAAACTGGTGGAAAAACATGGGTCCACAGCTACACCAACTTCAGGAGTCAACATTCATACTTTTATTCTGTGATGTAATAACCCATACTGAAAAGTGTTGCTTCTTTTCTCTGTCTCTCTCTAAGTGCATTTAATTTACCAATTATTTATTAAACCATGTTCTTGAAAGGCAGACATGACTCAGATGGTAAAAAATCTGCTTGCAATGAGGGAGACCTGGATTTAATTCCCTGGGTCAGGGAGATCCTCTGGAGAAGGAAATGGCAACCCACTCCAATATTCTTGCCTGGAGAATTCAGTGGACAGAGGAGCCTGGTGGGCTACCGTCCCTGGGGTTGCAAAGAGTGAGACAAGACTGAGCAGCTAACACTACCGTGTTATCATTAATAGCTTTATACCTATATATATATTTTAAAAATGTCAAACCTGAAAATCATCTTCAGCAACATCAGCTTATTTTTATTAATCCAGTTCAATTAGACTTAGACAAATAGTGAATAATATAGGTGGGAATTCCATAAGGTACTAAATTATATATATATTTATAATTATTAAACCTATTAAAATGTAAGGATGTCAAGTTCAAGGGCTGCTTTCTATTTCAAAATTCCCTTCCAACTATAAACAACTTTATAACCCTCTCCCTCCAAAACCCTGTATAGATTAGGAGATATAAATAGGTTATTCAATTCACTAGGTTTTATTCCTGGAACACATGAGTAGTGACTGCTCTGTTGAGAGACTCTATGGGAGATTCTTTAGCAAACTCAGCTGGATTTGAGGGAGAAAATTGTTAATGCAAAGCTATATAATGAGTTGTGTTACTTTGAGATGAGACTAGTCCTTCGAAGGATCATTCATTTGAGAGGCAGCAAGAAAACTTCCTTAATATTATGAATTGCTATATCGATATTTGATAGTAGAGGCATCATAGGGTACTCAAGTTTGAGTCATTTCTTTTTTCTTCCTAACCAATACATTTTGATATTATTTATTTCAAACAGGGGTATTTGAGAAAGTTATTTCATTTTAGGGGATTTTCTTACCCTGACGGTTTAGTTAAGAAATCTCTGTGACTATGCCAGTGGTATATTTTTTGTGATAGAAGGTGCATTATTTTGCTAAGCAAATGGCAAAATTAGTTACTCTAGATAAGCAAAACTTGCTGGAAGATTGAAGATGATGAAAGTTATACTGCCCATGGATCTTAATTTTCCATGACTTTCATTCTTTCCCTATATATTAGACAGTGACTTGAAATATTTTGGGCCAGTCAATTAAGTTCAGTGACTCAGTCATGTCCAGCTCTTTGTGACCCCATGGACTGCAGCGTGCCAGGCTTCCCTGTCCAAGACCAACTCCCAGAACTTGTTCAAACTCATGTCCATCGAGTCGGTGATGCCATCCAACCATCTCATCCTCTGTCGCCCCTTTCTTCTCCTACCTTCAATCTTTCCCAGAATCACGGTCTTTTCGAATGAGTCAGTTTTTCGCATCAGGTGGCCAAAGTATTGGAGTTTCAGCTTCAGCATCAGTCCTTCCAATGAATATTCAGGACTGATTTCCTTTAGGAGGGACTGGTTGGATCTCCTTGCAGTCCAAGGAACTCTCAAGAATCTTCTCTAACACCACAGTTCAAAAGCATCAGTTCTTTGGCACTCAGCTTTCTTCACAGTCCAACTCTCACATCCATACATGACCACTGGAAAAACCATAGGTCTGACTAGATGGACCTTTGTCAGCAATGTAATGCCTCTCCTTTTTAATATGCTGTCTAGGTTGGTCATAGCTTTTCTTCCAAGGAGCAAGCGTCTTTTAATTTCATGGCTGCAGTCACCATCTTCAGTGATTTTGGAGTCCAAGAAAATAAAATTTGTCACTGTTTCCATTGTTTCCCCATCTATTTGCCATGAAGTGATGGAACCAGATGCCATGATCTTTGTTTTTTGAATTTTAAGTTTAAGCCAGCTTTTCATGCTCCTCTTTCACTTTCTTCAAAAGGCTCTTTAGTTCCTCTTTGCTTTCTGCCATAAGGGGTGGAGTCATCTGCATATCTGAAGTTATTGATTTTTTTCTCCTGGCAATCTTGATTCCAGCTTCTGCTTCATCCAGCCCTGGGTTTCGCATGATGTACTCTTAATGTAAGTTAAATAAGCAGGGTGACAATATACAGCCTGGAAGTACTCCTTTCCCGTTTTGGAACCAGCCTGTTGTTCCATGCCTGGTTCTAACTATTGCTTCTTGACCTGCATGCAGATTTCTCAGGAGGCAGGTGAGGTGGTCTGGTATTCCCATGTCTTGAAGAATTTTCCATAGTTTGTTATGATCCACACAGTCAAAGGCTTTGGCATAGTCAATAAAGCAGAAGTAGATATTTTTCTGGAACTCTCTTGCTTTTTCTATGATCCAGTGGATGTTGGCAATTTGATCTCTGGTTGCTCTGCCTTTTCTGAATCCAATTTGAATATCTGGAAGTTCTTGTTTCAAATACTGTTGAAGCCTAACTTGGAGAATTTTGCCCATTACTTTGCTAGCATGTGAGATGAGTGCAATTGTGCGGTTGTTTGAACATTCTTTGGCATTGCCTTTCTTTGGGATTGGAATGAAAGCTGACCTTTTCCAGTCCTATGGCCACTGCTGAGTTTTCCAAATTTGCACGCCTCTGAGGGCAGCACTTTCATAGCATCATCTTTTAGGATTTGAAATAGCTCAGCTGGAATTCCATCACCTCCATTAGCTTTGTTCATAGTGATGCTTTCCAAGGCCTGCTTGACTTTGGACTCCAGGATGTCTGGTTCTAGGTTAGTGATCACACCATCATGTTTATCTGGGTCATGAAATTTTTTTTGTATATTTCTACTGTGTATTCTTGCCACCTCTTCTTAATATCTTCTGCTTCTTCAAAGATTTTTAGTAAATAATCACAATTCATATACCTTTCATTTTTAATGCTATGTAAACTTGGGTTGATAATAGAATAAATAATTTCTAGTGCTCTCAATCGTGATAGTGGTTTAGTTCAGTTAATAAATTAAAACTGTAAAAGTGTGTTCATGTCCCTATGACATTCTCACTGTTAGGACCATTTGCTCAGATTCATTTATACATGTGAAAACTTTTTAATTATTTAGCATTGAGAGAGAGAATTATATTCCTGGAAATACCATTTCCCATCTGTGTGTGGCCACAGTCCTGAAAATATTCTGAGTTCTCCCTAGAATATTGCTCTTCAGCTGAGCTGTAACAGGAGATACAAATTCAAATAAGAAGTTTAAATTGTCTAGTTGTTGTTTGGTTGCTAAGTCATGTTTTACTCTGTTGTGATTCCATGAACTGCAGCCTGCTAGGCTCCTGTGTCCATGGCAATTTCCCAGGCAAGAATACTGGAGTAGGGTGCCATTTCCTTCTCCAGGGGATCTTCCTGACCTAGGGATCAAACTGAATCTCCTGTGTTGGCAGGCAGATTCTTTCCTGATGAGCCACCAGGGAAGCCCCAAACTGTCTAGTAGCCACACTGGATTAAAAAAAAAAAGGTAAAATTAATTTTAATAAAGTATGCTACTCAATCCAATATAAATTTAAGCATTTACCTCATGGTACCAATATAAGAATTATTAATGATATATTTTAGATTCCTTTAAAAATGTGTTGTAATTTGTACTTATAGAATATTTCAACTCAGACTAACCATGTATGATGCACTCGATAGTAAAATATGGTTAGAATGGCAACACTATTTGCAAAGAGAAACTCTAGGGTATGTTTTTTTATGGATATATAAAACTATTATTTTTGTGGAAGCATAATAAAAATTGACTTTTAAAAATATTAATTAAAAATTCAAATGATACTTGCCGTCTTTTGTATAATATAATGTAAAAAAAATCAAAGTTTTTTTTTTTTCCCCCTGTTTTTTAATATGGATATTTTGCTTGTGTACATAGCTCCCCCTGTCTGTGGAAAGTTTCTCCAGAAGAAAATAATTGAAAGGAAAATAATTGTTTTGCCTAGAATAGTAGCAGAGAAAACTGGGAGAAAAAGGATGTTCCAGTGTTACTTAAAGCAAATTTTAGCTTAGGCATCGGTCATCATAACTTGGACGTGAGTTTGAGTGAACTCCAGGAGATGGTGATGGACAGGGAGGCCTGGCGTGCCGCAATTCATGGGGTCGCAAAGAGTCGGACACGACTGAGTGACTGGACTGAACTGAAGGAATATTTACTGAGAGAAGTGCTATAATGTTACAACTGTGCAACTAATGGCAGTGCCTTGTGGAAATGCTGTCTGAGACTAGTTGATAAACAATATTTGGGAAGTATGATTGCTTTATTATTTGATAACTATGCTCATCAACAAGGAAACTTTATATATTGCCTGTTATATTTGCGTAACATTGTTACATATTATATTTAACTCATATGAATTAATCTTTAACAAATAAAATGGAAGAAGAGTAGGAGGTTCCAAAGCTTACATCTCCCACAAAAATAGTAATAAATAAACAACTTGAAACTAATGAAAGTAACTCAGGGAAACTCTAGACTACAACAGAGTAGCAACAACCACCCTAGGATCTCAGATATGAGGATGATGGCAAAGAAATGTATATGAAGCAGTTTATCTACATCACTCCATCCTTCATGAGGGTGGCTCAGTGGTAAAGAATCCACCTGTAATGAAGTAGATGCAGAGACACAGATTCAATCCCTGGCTCAGAAAGATACCCTGGAGAAGGAAATGGCAACCCACTCAATTATTCTTGCTCAGAAAATTCCATGGACAGAGGAGCCTGATGGGCTGCAGTTCATGAGGTCACAAAAGAGTTGGACACAACTGAGTGACTAAACAATAGCATCCTCCAGGCCAGAGCATCTTGATGCCAGGAGAGAGATTCTTGGGGGAATTTCACCCCATGTAATGGGAAAAAGGAGAGTGGGAGAATCCCAGCAACCAGTGTGGACAGTTGCAGCATGTGCTACTGAGGACTCCCATGGGCCCTGGACCAGAGTTGTCACTGCAGTGAGACCTGCCCCCAGGGGCCCAAATGCCGAGCTCTTTAGGGTTGGGTTGCCATGGTGCCTGGCCCTATCTGGGGCCAGAGCTGCCATTGCTCTATGCCCCTGCCAGGTTCCAGGTTGTGGCTTTGTCCTATCCATATTGGGGCAGCCACTACTGCTCTGACACTCCCACTTCCACAAGTCTAGGACGAAGATTATTGTGAAGATCCACCTGGCTGATTTTCCAGTTTTAGCAGCAGGACCTCTGGGTCCCAACACATGGCTTTACTAGGCTACTGCAGGGAACATGCTACTGCTGTTCTCTCACTGCCCTCTGGGGCCAGAGTGGGGACTTTGACTCACCATATCAGGTCGTGCCACTTTGCACCGTGTACCCAAGGCCCAAGCCACCAGTGTACCCTGTCATCCTAGAGCTGCAGTCTGCACTGACGTTGACCCCAACTGAGGAAGATGCATGACTACTATGTGTTGTGTGCTCCTGGGAAATAGACATTGCACCCTTCCCAGATAGCATCCTTCCAACCACCTTCAGGACAGATTGTAACCTTAAAGCCTGTCCACACTGAAGTCAGTCTGAAAAGGCTGAATGAGATGACTCTTTCAAGTATACAGATATCCATGCAAAATCATTAGAAATGTGAGAAAACAAGGAGACATGACACCACAAAAAGGATGTGATCATTTTCTACTAACAAACTCCAAAGAAATGGTGATATGTGAGTTATCTGAAAAAAAAAAAAAAAAACTCACAGTGATTATTTTAGGGAAGCTCAGAGAGATTTAAGAGAATGGAGACGGACAGCTCAATGAACTTTGAAAAACAATATATGAAAAAAAAAAGTTAAGAAAACAGTGATAAACTATATTAAAAATAAGAAAACAAATTCTAGAGCTGAATAATTCAATGAATTAAATTAAAGATACAATAAAGAATTTCAACAATAAACTTAAAGAGGCAGAAGAGAATCTGTGAACTTGAAGACAGATACCTTGATATTATCCAGTTGGAGGAGAAAAAAATATTAGGATGCAAAACAGTGAGGAAAGCCTATGTGAATTATGGGACACCATCAGACACAAAATATTCACATTATGGGAATATTAAGGATAAGAGAGACAGAAAGGGAAAGAAAACTTTAAAGAAATAATGTCTGAAACTTACCAGATCAGGGAGAGACATATCCTCAAAGAGAACTTAACCAAACTGATTCATCCAAAAAGAACTTAACCAAAACATATTATAATCACGCTGTCAACCATCTAAGACTTTTTGATGGTTGATTTTGATTCTTTTGACTTTTGATTCTTTTCTAAGAATTTTGAAAACACAAAAAATGGCTCATCACACAGAAGGGGATTCTGTTAAGATTATTTTATTGATTTCTCAGTAGCAACCTTGCAGTCTAGGAGAGAGTAAAATGACATATTCAGAGTACCCAAATGGGGAAAAAATGCAAAAACTCAATCAGAAAACTTTGTTAGCCTAAGAAAAAAAGAGATGGCTCAAATTAATAAAATTATAAATTATAAAGGGGGCTATTTCATCATCGTGATACTGAAACCAGACAAGGACATTATAAGACAAGAAGATTACAAGCCAATATCCCTTATGAACATGATGTAAAATTCTCAACAAAATACTAGAATACCTTTCAAGAATACATTGAGAGGATCATACAGTGTAATCAAATGAGATTCATCCCTAGAATGCAAGGATGTGTCAATGTATAAAAGTCAGTTATTGTGATACACCACATTAACCAGATAAAGGGTAAATATCATAGATCATTTCAATAGATGCAGAAAAAGCAGTTGGTAAAATTAAACATCTTTTCATAAAACTCTCAACAGATTTGGTAGAACCAATGTTCTTCAACACAGTAAAGACCATACATGACATGCCCACAGCTAACATAATGCTCAGTGGTGAAAAGCTAATGCTGTTGCTGCTGCTGCTAAGTCGCTTCAGTTGTGTCCAACTCTGTGTAACCCCATAGACAGCAGCCCACCAGGCTCCCCCGTCCCTGGGATTCTCCAGGCAAGAACACTGGAGTGGGTTGCCATTTCCTTCTCCAATGCATGAAAGTGAAAAGTGAAAGTGAAGTCACTCAGTCGTGTCCAACTCTTCGTGACCCCAGGGTCTGCAGCCCACCAGGCTCCGTCCATAGGAGTTTCCAGGCAAGAGTACTGGAGTGGGGTGCCATTGCCTTCTCCCAAAAAGCTAATAGCCTTCTTCTAAAATCAGTAATAAGACAAAATGCCTACTCATGCCATTTCTCTTCCACCCAGTACTGGAAGTTCTGCCCATAGCAGTTAGTCAAAAAAAAAGGAAAAACAGGAATCCAGATCAAAAATAAGTAAAATTATTTCCATTTGTAGATGATATGATCTATTTAGAACCCCCTATAGACTGCATACACACACACACACACACACACACATAAGGAAATAGCATTGAGGAAGAAAACTCTCTCATGTATGAAACTGGAGGGCATTATGTTAAGTGAAATTAGCTAGACAGATAAAAACACATACTTTATGGTATTACTTATATGTGTTATTTTTTTAAAGGCAATTTCAAAGGAATAAAGGACAATATTGTGACTGCCAGAGGCTCAGGGAAGGGGTAAAATGAGTGAAGTAGATCAAAGAATAGGGGCTTCTCTGGTAGCTCAGATTGTGAAGAATCTACCTGAAATGCAGGAGACTTGGGTTCAATCCCTGGGTCAGGAAGATCCCCTGAGAAAGAATGGCAACCCACTGCAGTATTCTTGCCTGGAGAATCCCATGGACAGGGGAGCCTAGTGGGCTATACAGTCCATGGGGTTGCAAAGAGCCAGACACGACTGAGCAGTTAACACAAAAACAGATTAACGAGTATAAATTTTCAGTTATAAGAAAAATAAGTTCAGAGGATACAATACACATCATAGTGACTCTAGTTAATAGCATGGTATTATATACTTGAAACCTGCTGAGAAAAGATCTTAAGTCTTTTGCCACACAGAAGAAAAGGTAACTATGTGAGTCGATGGATGTTGTAATTGTAATGTTCTTGGTAATCATTCCACTGTGTATTTATATATCAAACCATCACATCATACAGTTTAAAAATGCACATTTATATCTGTCATTTATTCCCCAATAAGTTTCAAAAAAGTCTATTGTTGTATCTCTTAGAAGTCTGTTTCTTCAAATTATTCCTTTCTTGTCACTTTGTTACTTTTGCTTCAATATGACATATTTTTTCTAGTAAGATGTGTTTTAAAATAACAAAAAAATAAATATAATTAAAATTTAAAATAGTCTAGAATAATATATAATATCTAATAATGTATATGTATATATATGTTAGAGATTCAAAAATGTATTTTAATGAAAAAAAGAAATTGGTTGTAGCTGATTTATACAGTCATCATTCCTTCTCTGCTAAAACTTCTGTGGAAGCTACATCATTTGCTCAGGATTATTTATTCTTGCCTCATAAAATACTGTTGCCTAAAACTAAAGTTTCTCTGCCTTGCATTGCAGTTAGTTTTATTTTTCTTAAAGTGTTGGAAAGAGAAGGGTGGTGGTGAACGAGGCGGGGGATACTTTTATCACCAGTGGCTTGCTACAGGCCACGTTTTTTCCTGGGAGATTTTGACTAGGCTGAGCGCTAAACATGAGAGGGACATGAGTATTTCATCCATACAATTTGAAGTGATATAAAATTTTCAAGAAACTGGAGCAGTTTAAGGCTGATTTAGGATCCAATAGAGAGATCATGGGTATCCATAGCAGAGTGTGCATACTAGAAATACTATTGGGTACTCTGTAAAAGTATGGTTTTCACTTTTTTTGAGGAAAGTGGATGACCTAACATTATAGTTTCTAACATAATTTTAACATGCAAGCTTTTACCTAGCAATACCTCTCCTAGGAATTTTCAAAATGATATTTCTTACAACATTATTTATAACACTGAAGCAAAACTAAAGTTCTACAGATAAGAAAGTGGCTAAAAATTTAAAGAGTTTCTTAGAATATTTTGCTGCTTTTAAAAAAATGAACTACATGTATATAACAGATGAGATATAGTTCAACCCATTTTTTTAAAAATATATATGACTGCCTGATAGGTAGGAGAACTAAAGAGAAAGGTATAAAGGATTAATGAGTGTATAGAAGAAAGAAAAAATGCAGGGAAAGTAAATTAAGGAGATACATGTTAAACTTTAACTGTGGTTATTTTTGTGAATAAAATTACAGTGAATAAAGGAGGAAATTTTTTCTTTATATTTTTAAGTTTTTTTTTTCCCTCCAAACTCCTTATATTACTTTTGAAATATGTTACATAAGAAAAACATGTAAATATGCTATTCTTACCTGGGGGCTGTTATTGTGTTTAAAATGAAATTATATTTATTATATACCCCTCACTTTATTTGGGAAAAAAAAAGAACTTGAGCTTTATAAGAAAACATAAAATTTAATAAATTAACATAAATATAGTGTTTGGGGGAAATGATAATATAGGATGTGATCATAAGATAGAGTAGTAATGTGATCTAAAAATGCATAGCATAATGTCTAATAATGCGGTTCCATGCTGTCTGGCATAGAAGAATAGTTCAAAAGACAAGATTTGTTTTATGTACATAATAATAAAAGCCAACTGACACTTCTGTAGTCTCTCCAGGACTTAAAAAACTTGTGCATATTTTACAATTAGAATTCACATTAAGAGACTGCCCGCTCTCCCAGGATCAGATCTTATCTGGCACCTTTGCTTGGTCTATTTTGTCTTAATACATAACCTTCTCCTAAGAAAAGCAAACAAACAATTAGGCTGAGGGCATTAGCAGTGTATGGATGATAATGGAGCAGACATTTATTAACAGACATTTAGAATCTTGGATGATTCATGATTATCACACTCCACTCTAGTGAATAAGACATGCCAATTATTACTGTGTTAACCTTTTTTCATTTTGTGAATATGTATGTGAACAGCCTAGGCCAGGTTCAGAGGAATGTGTGATTGGAAAGGTAAAGGTAGTGCATCTGACAAAGGGTTGAAGGGTTGGGGAGGTCTTTCAAAAAAATAGGGGGAGGGCACAAGAACTGTGTGATATCTGTTTTCAAATACTTAGAAGGAAAATGCAAAGGGGGAAATAAATGAAATGAATTAATAAACTAGGACCTGAAGTTGGAGGTTAGAGGGCAGTAGATTTGGGTTTGGAGTCCCTTGGACTACAAGGAGGTCCAACCAGTCCATTCTGAAGGAGATCAGCCCTGGGATTTCTTTCGAAGGAATGATGCTAAAGCTGAAACTCCAGTACTTTGGCCACCTCATGCGAAGAGGTGACTCATTGGAAAAGACTCTGATGCTGGGAGGGATTGGGGGCAAGAGGACAAGGGGACGACAGAGGATGAGACGGCTGGATGGCATCACCGACTCGATGGATGCGAGTCTGGGTGAACTCCGGGAGTTGGTGATGGACAGGGAGGCCTGGCGTGCTGCAATTCATGGAGTTGCAAAGAGTTGGACACGACTGAGTGACTGAACTGACTGAGTGACTGAACTGACTAAGAAAAGATTGTCTAAAAGAGTGTATCTTCTCACTGGTGACATTAATTGTTTCAAAAATGATGTTTGCTAGTTAGCTTTGACTGAATTATTACAAGACCAGGGCTTAAATATTGGAAAAGTTACTAAACTAGATCATTTTAAGATTTCTAAAATGTTTCCAGATCTGTGGTCAGTTCTTTTTTTTTTTATTATTTAGTTACTGAGTGATATGAAACTAACATGAATCATTGTGAAACATGAAACACACACCTAAAACAAAGCATAATATTTTTGTTTCTTAATGTAGCACAGGGGAAAATGAGATTATTTAACATTGGAAGAATGAAAAT
>NW_011495032.1:1343374-1345618 GCF_000754665.1 Bison bison bison
AAATAGTAGCACTGTGATTTCTCTTCATAGATTTTTAGTCTTTGCCAATCAAAGTTTTCAAGTACTTGTTGAATTCAGCTGTTTACCAGAAGTAAGATATTCCAAATAACACAACAACACTAACAAAGAAAAATTAATATATTCTAGGGAAAAAAATTTGTAAATAGTATTCCTTTTACAGCACGTATGAAGAAATAGCTAAATTGGTAATCCCAGGTTTTTGTTTTCTATTGAATTTTCTAACTGAAAAGCCTCGGGCAATCCCTTTTCAAGAATGGTATTCTTTTCATATATAGTTTAATAAAGACAGCACAATGCCAAGATCCTTGAAATGGCAGATGAGCAAATTGCTCGGTGTTTTACTGCTCACTCAACTCCTGCATTGGTAGTGTTTGACAAGTAGAACTTAAATGGGAGCGCTTTTTTAAATTTGCTCTTTTCCTTAGAGAGGGCAGTTACTCTAAAAACTTACTGAAGTAAGGTGGCATAAATTTCCCTCCTCATTTATTAGGATCCAATCTGCATGTAAACTCTGCCAGGCATATTATACTAGGTTGGTTAAACAGATATGATACTAGCTCTTTAAGAGAATGAAAATCAGATGATATCAAAGTAGAGACACAAAGCTATTATTTATACCAAGACATTGTCATTCTTCATGAACCAATATCTTGCAAAAGAAGAAGAATCTAGGGGTGCTGCAATAAATATTAGAGGATCTGTTCTGACCAGAAATCTAAGCAATCAAGCTAAGCATGATAGACTTTTAGGAGCATAGAGAACAAATCTATGAATCTCATTAGGTCAAAGGGAAAGAGGCAAATATATACATCTAGGTGTGATTTAAGGCAATAAGGAGTAAAGGATCCAGGATCAGAGAATATAATAGAGTCAGTGCCTAAAATAGAGTCAGTGCCTTATGAACACATCATGGTATCAGAGTGTCAACAAAAATTTCCTTATATTAGTAGGTATGGATCTAGATTAGGTAACAAAATACAAATGGACTGCAAAAATGAAGTTTGATTCTGAAGTTAAGTAGAGATGGTGCTTCAATTGAGGGACTCTGGAGAGGCTACTCCTCAGCATGTCCCAAAGGTGCTATCTATTGAGCCCCAGTATCTGTTACACAAGCCGTTGGGGGTTCTTCTGTCCTTTCTTTTCTCTGTGCCAAGTATCAGACCAATGAAACTGAGAGCACCGGTCAGATATTTAGCAAATTTTCTGGCGGGCTATGAAGGGGATTCCTTGGCACATTTTTCTTTTCTTTTTTTTTTGGATTTTTTTTTAAATTTTATTTTATTTTTAAACTTTACATAATTGTATTAGTTCTGCCAAATATCAAAATGAATCCGCCACAGGTATACATGTGTTCCCCATCCTGAACCCTCCTCCCTCCTCCCTCCCCATACCATCCCTCTGGGTCGTCCCAGTGCACTAGCCTCAAGCATCCAGTATCGTGCATTGAACCTGGACTGGCATCTCATTTCATACATGATATTTTACATGTTTCAATGCCATTCTCCCAAATCTTCCCACCCTCTCCCTCTCCCACAGAGTCCATAAGACTGTTCTATACATCAGTGTCTCTTTTGCTGTCTCATACACAGGGTTATTGTTACCATCTTTCTAAATTCCATATATATGTGTTAGTATACTGTATTGGTGTTTTTCCTTCTGGCTTACTTCACTGTGTATAATAGGTTCCAGTTTCATCCACCTCATTAGAACTGATTCAAATGTATTCTTTTTAATGGCTGAGTAATACTCCATTGTGTATATGTACCACTGCTTTCTTATCCATTCATCTGCTGATGGGCATCTAGGTTGCTTCCATGTCCTGGCTATTATAAACAGTGCTGCGATGAACATTGGGGTACACATGTCTCTTTCCCTTCTGGTTTCCTCAGTGTGTATGCCCAGCAGTGGGATTGCTGGATCATAAGGCAGTTCTATTTCCAGTTTTTTAAGGAATCTCCACACTGTTCTCCATAGTGGCTGTACTAGTTTGCATTCCCACCAACAGTGTAAGAGGGTTCCCTTTTCTCCACACCCTCTCCAACATTTATTATTTGTAGACTTTTGGATCGCAGCCATTCTGACTGGCATGAAATAGTACCTCATAGTGGTTTTGATTTGCATTTCTCTGATAATGAATGATGTTGAGCATCTTTTCATGTGTTTGTTAGCCATCTGCATGTCTTCTTTGGAGAAATGTCTATTTAGTTCTTTGGCCCATTTTTT
>NW_011495032.1:1345718-1347503 GCF_000754665.1 Bison bison bison
TCATTTATTTTTCTGGACTTGAGCTGTAGGAGTTGCTTGTATATTTTTGAGATTAGTTGTTTGTCAGTTGCTTCATTTGCTATTATTTTCTCCCATTCTGAAGGCTGTCTTTTCACCTTGCTAATAGTTTCCTTAGATGTGCAGAAGCTTTAAGGTTAATTAGGTCCCATTTGTTTATTTTTGCTTTTATTTCCAATATTCTAGGAGGTGGGTCATAGAGGATCCTGCTGTGATGTATGTCGGAGAGTGTTTTGCCTATGTTCTCCTCTAGGAGTTTTATAGTTTCTGGTGTTACATTGAGATCATTAATCCATTTTGAGTTTATTTTTGTGTATGGTGTTAGAAAGTGTTCTAGTTTCATTCTTTTACAAGTGGTTGACCAGATTTCCCAGCACCACTTGTTAAAGAGATTGTCATTAATCCATTGTATATTCTTGCCTCCTTTGTCAAAGATAAGGTGTCCATATGTGCGTGGATTTATCTCTGGGCTTTCTATTTTGTTCCATTGATCTATATTTCTGTCTTTGTGCCAGTACCATACTGTCTTGATAACTGTGGCTTTGTAGTAGAGCCTGAAGTCAGGTAGGTTGATTCCTCCAGTTCCATTCTTCTTTCTCAAGATAGCTTTGGCTATTCAAGGTTTTTTGTATTTCCATACAAATTGTGAAATTATTTGTTCTAGCTCTGTGAAGAATACCGTTGGTAGCTTGATAGGGATTGCATTGAATCTATAAATTGCTTTGGGTAGTATACTCATTTTCACTATATTGATTCTTCCAATCCATGAACATGGTATATTTCTCCATCTATTAGTGTCCTCTTTGATTTCTTTCACCAGTGTTTTATAGTTTTCAAATCATTCCAAGCATCTTTTCTGACCACAATGCAGTAAGATTAGATCTCAATTACAGGAGAAAAACTTAAAAATTCCAACATATGGAGGATGAACAACACACTGCTGAATAACCAACAAATCACAGAAGAAATCAAAAAAGAAATCGAAATTTGCATAGAAACGAATGAAAATGAAAACACAACAACCCAAAACCTGTGGGACACGGTAAAAACAGTCCTAAGGGGAAGGTTCATAGCAGTACAGGCACACCTCAAGAAACAAGAAAAAAGTCAAATAAATAACCTAACTCTACACCTAAAGCAACTAGAAAAGGAAGAAATGAAGAACCCCAGGGTTAGTAGAAGGAAAGAAATCTTAAAAATTAGAGCAGAAATAAATGCAAAAGAAACAAAAGAGACCATAGCAAAAATCAACAAAACCAAAAGCTGATTCTTTGAAAGGATAAATAAAATTGACAAACCATTAGCCAGACTCATCAAGAAACAAAGGGAGAAAACTCAAATCAATAAAATTAGAAATGAAAATGGAGAGATCACAACAGACAACACAGAAATACAAAGAACCATAAGAAACTACTATCAATAATTATATGCCAATAAAATGGACAACATGGAAGAAATGGACAAATTCTTAGGAAAGTACAACTTTCCAAAACTGGACCAGGAAGAAATAGAAAATCTTAACAGACCCATCACAAGCACGGAAATTGAAACTGTAATCAAAAATCTTCCAGCAAACAAAAGCCCAGGTCCAGACAGCTTCACAGCTGAATTCTACCAAAAATTTAGAGAAGAGCTAACACCTATCCTGCTCAAACTCTTCCAGAAAATTGCAGAGGAAGGTAAACTTCCAAAGTCATTCTATGAGGCCACCATCACCCTAATACCAAAACCTGACAAAGATGCCACAAAAAAAGAAAACTACAGGCC
>NW_011495032.1:1348010-1353008 GCF_000754665.1 Bison bison bison
GCAGAAAAAGAAATAAAAGGAATCCAAATTGGAAAAGAAGAAGTAAAACTCTCACTATTTGCAGATGACATGATCTTCTACATAGAAAACCCTAAAGACTCTACCAGAAAATTACTAGAACTAATCAATGACTATAGTAAAGTTTCAGGATATAAAATCAACACACAGAAATCCCTTGCATTCCTATACACTAATAATGAGAAAACAGAAAGAGAAATTAAGGAAACAATTCCATTCACCATTGCAACAGAAAGAATAAAATACTTAGGAATATATCTACCTAAAGAAACTAAAGACCTATATATAGAAAACTATAAAACACTGGCACGTTTTTCCCACTGCTTTTTCCTCCTGTCCTTCAGCTCTCTCCTGGGACTCAAGCCCAGCCAAAACTAATGAAACACAGGCTCTGATGTCTCATTGCAAAAATTCATTGAGAGACAAAGTGATAAGAGGTAGATTTGGTGTGAACCATTGTTGTTGGCAAGGGCTGGGGACATGGAATTAGGCCTGGCTAGGATTTGTCATGGAGAAGGCAACGGCACCCCACTCCAGTACTCTTGCCTGGAGAATCCCATGGATGGAGGAGCCTGGTAGGCTGCAGTCCATGGGGTCGCTATGAGTCAGACACGACTGAGCTACTTCACTTTCACTTTTCACCCTCATGCATTGGAGAAGGAAATGGTGACCCACTCCAGTGTTCTTGCCTGGAAAATCCTGAGGACAGAGGAGCCTGGTGGGCTGCCGTCTCTTGGGTTGCACAGAGTCAGACACGACTGAAGCAACTTAGCAGCAGCAACAGAGATGGTGCTTACCAAAATCTATCTACCTAATGCCAGTGTGATAGAGAAAAATCACAGGACATTCCTTACTCCTCTGTGGGTCTTGACTTCACCATTGTGCTAATGATACTCACTTCTGGTCTCTAACACTTTGGTGGTCTAACCAGCTCACTTTCCTTTATCTGTGACCCAACCTGCACAATGTGCATGCCCTGGGTGTCAGCTGTCCACCCCAGCATTTGCTCTTACTTTTTCTATTTGAATGTAAAAATAGGACAAGTGGGCACTTGTGTCTGCCTAAATATTCATGTGAACTACATTTTGAACACTAGCATTCTAAATCTCCATTACCGCAGGATGTCTATAAAGTTGGATTTGGAATTTGATTAGAATAATGGCAGAATTATTGCTAATAAGGCAAATAAGCTGTTTTCAAAGCTGAACAGAAAGCCCATCTACTTTATCTGGGAAAAAATCATGTCAGTAAGCACAATAATCAAAGCTGTATAAATTACACATGCTCTAAATAGGGAAGCAGACAAGGCACTCTTAACCAAAAAAGGGATTTCAGATCATTTTTTTTTACTCAGTTTTCTACTCTGAAATTCATTGTTACCTATCAATTGCCTTTCCTTAGCCAATGTCAAGTCTATGGACAAGTACACTTAATTATGTTAGCTGGAATGTTCAGCTCCATGGCAGCCCTCATCAGTTCATTGCTCTTTTTTATTTAAGCTGTTACAGACTTTGCTAAAATCTAAAGGAAAGGAGAGGCAATTTCTTCTAGGAAATAATGCCTGAAATTAAATACTTGGTTTCCAACAAGAAAGATATATGTAAATATAGAAAGAGTTGGTCTGCTGGTTTTGCGGCAGTCAATCTGAGGGACTTTAACTTTCACCTCCAATATGGGTCTTAGCTTTCTCATCTGTGACATGAGAGGATTAGATTTGCCCATGTGGAGGCCCATTTCTTTCTTTTAGACTAGAGAATTCTTGATGAATAGACCAAATGATTGGCTGACTGGATTTCAATTTTGTATGTTTGAAATAATTTGAGTTACGTTTAAGGGGTCTTTGTTTAAAAGGCATATACAAGTGGACATGTCTGTATGTGTGTGTATCTTTTTGTCAGTACTTATCAACAGGGGGCAATTGTGCTCCTCAGTGAACATTGAACAATGTCTAGAGACCGTTTCAGAGACCCAGAGATGGCATGTTATGTCTTCTGGTTGGAGAAGCCACAAATACTGCTAAACATCCTATTGTGCACAGTACAGCCCTCCCACAACAAATGGTTTTACAGTCAAAAATATTAACGATGTCAAAGTTGAAAAATCCTACAAGTAGTTATGGCCCAGGTTGACTGCATACCCCATATTTCTGGATATTGTAACAAGTCCAGTTGTGACTTGTCATATAGATTAGACAGAGCAGGATCTTTTCCTGACCCCATAAAGAAAGGATTTCTCAGTTTTGTCTTAAATGCTAGGGATTAGAGGCCAGGTTTATTCTGGTGCTTAAGATTTCACCTTATTGTGAAATTAACAGTCATGATTCGAGAATTCTGTACATGTATTTCTTTTTGGGCTTCCCTTGTAGCTCAGTCGGTAAAGAATCTGCCTGCAGTGCAGGAGACCTGGGTTCGATCCCTAGGTTGGGAAGATCCCCTAGAGAAGGAAACAGCAACCCACTCCAGTATCCTTGCCTGGAAAATCTCATGGATAGAGGAGCTTGATGGACTTCAGTCCATGGGGTCGTAAAGAGTCGGACACAGCTGAGCGACTAATACTTACTTACTTATTTCTTTTTATTATTAGTTGATATATTGTATCCTTCCTAATGTACAATATAAAAAATATTGCAAGGTCTATGAAAGCAATATGTTATCCATTTTTATGTTGTGGTGTTAGTACGTATTAATACAATTGATATTATGGGTTGACCTCTAGGTTTTCTATATATTTATAGCCAACTGAAAACCAATAGATATTTTCATTGATTTCTATAATTTTAATGATTTTTTATATTTAGGTAGAATTGATTTGACTGTGTGTATGTTGAAATAAATATATGCAAAAGCACATCTATAAATAAAATAACTAAATTTTTTATTTCTATGATATCATTACTTCCAATAGCATGATGCTGTTTTTTTATGTGTAGCACAAATTTTTATCTAGCTAAGGTCTACATTTACTAACTTTTTAATATACTATTGATTTCACTTTAAAAACAGATTATCAGGCTAACATATGGTTGTCCTTCACATTAGGTATATCTGCAGGGCCTCAGAAAATGAAAACATTCGGTATTTTGCTCCTATTTCTTTTATTAATTCCATTTATTTCTTTATTCCCTTTAACAAGAGGGCTGGTATTTTCAAAGATTAAGTTATCTAAGTGAGCTTCTCACTAACTTTAATAAAGATTTGTCCTTCATGTACCATTCATCTATCATGATTAACATGCTCCTATCCAAATCTAAATTTTTACCTTATAAGATTTTGTAAGTTTCTGGTTACATGACTCATAGCCTGTCTCTAATAGTCATTTTACATTTCTTTAGATAAATAACATCTATATACTGTGACTCAGTTTCTTCTTTAATAATCTGGTCACAGTTTTCTGTCCAATTTACCCCAGAAATGGTGGCTTAATTAATATTAAGGCACTTCGAGAAATATCTGAGATGCAATAGATGTGGGTTTGATTCCTGGGTTGGGAAGATCCTGAAGAGGAGGGCATGACAACCCAATCCAGTATTCTTGCCTGAAGAATGGACAGAGGAGCCTGGCAGGCTACAGTCCATAGGGTTACAAAGAGTTGGACATTACTGAAGCATTTTAGCACACATACACACATGTACACATGGGTAATGTTGGTAGTATAATTTTTACATGAGATAGCAGTACCAGGAGCAACAAAAACATGAATTTACTGGGGCAAATTAAAAAAAAGCTATGATATAAAAATGTTCCTGGGTTATTTTGCATTCAGATTATGATTCAGCTATAATTGGAAATTTGAATAATTCCTTCAAAAATCTCTATCACCAAAGCTTCTGAAATACAAGCTCACTTCAAGGTCAAGTAAATTATGTCCTTTATTGTTAAAGTTGAGCAAACACCTGCAATGTACCACATATTGAATTATGTCCTGGGAAATACCTGGATGAATCAAATTGGTTTCTTGTCCTCGAGAAGCATCCGGTTCAGGTGAAATGGAGTGACAGACGCAGTAATAGAGTCATGTACAGCAGGAGTGGAACACGAGGAAGCACAGGTAAACTCTTCTCGGTCAGAGGGCTCAGTATCAGTTCAGACATTTCCTCTACTGTGGCTTGTCTTTAGCCCTCCTACCAAGAAGAGTTTACCTGTGCTTCCTCGTGTTCCACTCCTGCTGTATATGATAAATATTTGGGGGTAATTTTTACTTCAAAGCCGTGGCCTGTTTTGAAGCAAAGACCTTTGGTAAGTGGTGTAGAAACCATCAATGAAGACAGGTATGCTGTTGTTAGTGCTGACTAGACTCTAGAAGAGAGGCATCTGCCAATGGTTTTTGGGCTGTGGGTAACCAAATCATCTTTGTGATCATGCACAGTTTGAAAAGCTGTACAAAAAATCTTTGAACAGTTTCTTGGGATTAGAGATTACACATATGTAAAACAATTTAAATATTTTCTTTATGTTTGATGCTAAATGAATTATTTTTGTTTTCTAAAGGAATGTTTATTTACCAAGAAAATAAGTTTGACTTTTATGTGCGTGCACACACACACACACTTTGGTAAGAGTAAATGTATATTCCATATTTCCAGGAAATATTTAGGAAATTTCAACTATTGTTTTCTTTTCCTTTTAAACTTATCAGTAATATGAATAGAAATGTAACACATTTTAACAATTAATGTTTTATTCATTGTGTTTGTTTCTGAACTGTTATGGTGTTTGGAAATGTGTACCTTTTACAACTGCGTGTTAAAATTCTTTTCCAAGTGCCTGAGTAAACTTGGTATCAACTTCAAAAATGCAAAGTATTTCTTTCTACTTTATCATATAAAGTGCATAAAATGATATTTTTAGCAGATAAAGACTTTTTGAAGATAATTTAAACTGAGGACATACTCTGCAAGTATAATCTGAAATATGTGGAGCACTGTCTTATTCAGAGTCAAGAACATCAATTTGATTTCAGATTGCAGTCTATTTCTACAGC
>NW_011495032.1:1353108-1364207 GCF_000754665.1 Bison bison bison
CAGCAGTGTGGCAGAGTGCTTAAGAGCTCAGCCTCTGCCAGTCGATGGACCTAAGTTTGAATTTCTGCCACTATCCTGTGATTAACTGTGTGCTGGCATGGTGCTTAAACTTTCCGATCTTTAGCTGGTCCTTGAGTATTGTTAGGCTAAAAATAATACTTTTTAAAAGGGTTGTTGAGACAGTCTAACAAGAGTGTGTGTGTGTGTGTGTGTGTGTGTGTGTGTGTGTATGTGTGTGTGTATGAGCACATGCATGCATACTTTGCAGAGTGGTCAGTAAAGAAGCATTTGATTTAAGGTTAACTGTTATTATTGTATTATTATTTCATTACTATTATTAATATAGTTTTGTGCTGAAATAAATCCCTGGTCCCTCAGACGGTAAAGAATCCAGCTGCAGTGTGGGAGACCTGGGTTCAATCCCTGAATTGGGAAGATCCCCTGGAGAAGAGAATGGCTACCTACTCCAGTATTTTTGCCTGGAGAATTCCATGGACAGAGGAGCCTGGCAAGCTACAGTCCATGGGTCATAAAAGGTTGGACATACCTCAATGACTTTCATATTCATATGCTAACATGCTAATACATTATAAAGTGCTTCCCAGCTGGCTCAATGGTAAAAAATCTACCTGCCAAGCAGGAGACACAGATTCGATCCCTGAGTTGGAAAGATCCCCTGGAGAAGAAAATGTCAACACACTCCTGTATTCTTGCCTGGGAAATTCCATGAACTGAGGAGCCTGGTGGACTATCGTCCATGGGGTCGGAAAGAGTAGGACACGACTTAGTAACTAAACGCATCAACGATGCACTGTAAGGCAGGTTTCTCATTCTCTTTTCCAGATACATACAGATGTCACTTCTTTGAAATGAATATCCAGGATATCCTTGAAGAGAAGGATATGACAAAACAAACATGAAATATGTCCAAGGAGTGTGCAGGGAGGAAGAAGAGTAGTTGCCTCTATTTGAAAAAGTAGGGTCAAACCTTTGTTCACGTGACTTTCTCTCTGAGACAGCCTACTTCTTTTTGGCTACTCTCTAGGTGTTAATTCCTTTTCTATGACTTTCCTCAGGACCTTTTTGTTGATCAGACCTCTTTTTAACCTTTCATCCTCCTACACCTTCCTTCTATCCCCAGCCTTGTAGAGTGACCACTCCTCCCTTGATTCTACAGTCTGCTATACCTAGTGCATACATGGCATATACTAGATGTGATGTTTAACTGGAGTCTTAAGTATATGCATATCTTCCCTTAATAGGCTGTAAATCCTGCTTATTTTATTTCTATATCCCAGAAATCTAGTAGTTTATCTAGGAATTTCATACAGTTTCTATGTGTGAATGAATGTGACAGATTCTCCGTGTCGTAAGAGGATGGACAGAAGCTGTCTGATTGCTGTAGCATACCAAATATCCTTGGGTTAAAATGATGATCTGTATTGGCTACTATTGAACTATTCCTGCAATTAGATAAATGATGAGAAAGTGTGTCATGATCACGTGCTATGAGCCCAGTGGTCTATTCTGTAATCTTAAAAATCCAATGACATAAATTCATGTGAATTAACTGTAATGAAATACTCCTCTGAAGAAAAGAAGTTGACCTTTCTGAGGAGGAATCCATGACTGTAATTTCAGTACCACAGACAGCAATTCAGGATCCCTTGTTCCATGGTCTTACAGTGGGAATGGACATCTGAATGCTATATTCAGCTAGAGAACATTGTCACTGCAGCATTTGCTTAGACTCCATGGAAAAGGGATGTGGGTGGAAGCAGGAAAAGTAATTTTCTCAGTGAAAGCCTTAGGAATTCTCACGTATTTTGAAACTTAAAAATGAGTCAAGAAACTTAAGGATAGTTTCACAGAAGAAAAATGTGTATAGCAAGTTGATTTTGGCTTTGAGAATAGGGTCATGCAGAGTATCAACAGAAAATTTATTTTAGTCTGGTCTTCTCTTTTTTTCCACTGATGACTCCCTGACCGTGATAGTCTTTTATCATCACTCCCATCTTTGTAGAAGTATGGCTTTTTTTAATCTTTCTAAAGCTTACTCCCATCTATTATCATTTTTTTTTGTTCTTTCATTCCTCTGAGTATCCCTCCTCATTGTTATCCATAAGCTTTTCTATTCTTAATCCCTTCTCTTTATTCCTTCTACATACTTAGAATAACCTGAACTTCTTTGACCCTTTTCTCAAGCTTTCCTGTTTTCCCACTTTACCAAAACAATTATAAGCAGCTTGTTTTACTATTTCAATCCTCATTGATTGTCAAGGCTTATCTACAAACCATCCAATCTATCCAAGTGATTTTCAAATCCCACTAATCATCAAAGGCATTTAATCCTATGAAGTTTTAGGCTACATTCATGGAGATTAGATTTTGACAGCTCTGTTTCCAAGAAGGTCTAACTTTATCAAACACATTTGATGATCAGGAAATATATATGCTATCTATTTTTCTAGTTAACCTCTGGCCTCATATCTAATACAGTTTAATTATATTTTGGCTCAATTATTTAATCTTTGTTGATCATTTTTTCTAAGATTTATTAGAAACCCCTTGAATATTAAGGCCATGTATTATATCATTTTATCTAACTATAGATAATAATTAAAGCATTTTAAATTTAGCTAATTTTAAGGAAATAAGCCCCCCATATATATATTATATATATACATATTTACTGTTTATATCTTTAATTTAGTGGAAGAAAAATGAAATTTTAACTTCTAGGATGAGGCACCTAATGACAAGGGATTTGGATGGTATAAATAAGTGAGAAGCAGCCTCACTGATGGAGTTTTGTATCAGCTAAAGAGACATGAGGCTGGGGCAGAAACATCTCTGAAGTTCTACTTCCAAAAGTCATACTTGCTAAGTAATCATCCTGGTATAAAATACAAAAAAATGTTAGTGTGCATGCACACATACAAATATATGCACACAAACGCACATGCACAGAGTAGACTTCTTTTTGCAGTTCTGCTATTATGAATTCCCTTTCCATGATTTTGCTAAATATTAATAGCATCAGTCCTCCAACACTATGGTTCAAGTTTCATTTACTATGGTATATTAGTTGTGTGCAATTTGCAAAACATATATTTTACTGGTAGCTCAGTAGTCCAGAAATCACTATGTAAATAAGAGATTGTATCATGATTCATGACCAATTATGTCCTTTCTTAAGGTCTGTCTGTTTGGTCACTTAACATCTCTTATTTAGTTCATAGACAGACAGCAAAGCATATTTTTATGTCACTTCCTTATCTCAAGTTGATAAGTCCATGTGACATTTTACAAAAATGAGTGAACAAAATAAGAAACTGGCCAGCACAAATAAAAGTACATCAAACAAATTAAAACTGATAATGCTGGGAATGAAATTTGAATGGAATGCAAATACAATAGCTGATGTAAGGAAGTTGATATTGACACCATTCAAGAATACATAGAAAGCCAGAGGAACTTAGTGAAGGGCAAAGTGAAAATGAAAGTCGCTCAGTCATGTCTGATTCTTTGTGATCCCCATGGACAGTAACCTGCCAAGTTCCTCTGTCCATGGAAATCTCCAGGCCAGACTACTGGAGTGGGTAGCTGGTCCCTTTTCCAGGGAATAGTCCCAACCCAGAGATCTAACCCAGATGTCCCACATTACAGGTGAATTCTTTACCATCTCAGCCACCAGGGAAGTCCAAGAATACTGGAGTGGGCAGGCTATTCCTTCTCCAGCAGATCTTCCTGACCCAGGAATCAAACCGGGGTCTCCTGCATTGCAGGTGGAATTTTTACCAACTGGGCTACCAGGGAAGCACAGTGAAAGGGAACCTGTGAACATAAATGAGGGAAGTGATTTTGAAAAAGTGGATGAAGATATCACAGAGGAAGTGATATGCCCTAAAAAACTTCACATTAAAGGAACTCTCAGAGATATTTCATGACATCTCAGGCAAAAAAATAGAAAATGTTAGAAGCATATCTAAACATAAAAAGGAGTATTACAACTCACCATGTTGTTTAAAATATACTTTATTATCATTAATTTATATAATGAGAAAAAATACAAGCATAGTTCAAAATATTCAATAAATTTCTTATAAGAAGCACTTTAAATTTCAATATTCCTAATGTTTTAGATTACATCATACTAAATAAATAATAGTTTTACTACTTCTTTTCATCGCCCCATATATGTATAACCAATGATAAGATAATTTTTTTTAACATATTGAACACATTTTTCAAGTGCCATGGAACAATCATAATTTTTCCCATTAAGTTCACTTTGCAATATCAGTCAAAGCTTTCATGAACATTTTTGCAGTCACACATACTATATACAGAAAAAAACTGCTTGAATATTCTTTAAATGAATAATCAAACTTGCCACAAGGTAAAGAAAATCCTTTGGACTAGTGAAAAATGCATGTGTTTTTCAGACTATGTATGTTCGTGCAGATCCTAAAGTTTGAGTTTTTATGGGGCAAGAGCATTCTAGAAAAATGGACAAATATGAGAAAAGTACCACAATACAGTGGCTTGAACAAAGGGAATATTAGTGGGTTAGAAAAAAATGAAGTAAAATATTAAAGGAATGAGGTTCTGGGGCTTGTTTTGTCTATCAGATAAATGTAATTTTTCTTTAAGTTAAAGCATTTGGACCAATGTTATCGTGAGTGACAGTATCATTTTTTTTGTTGATTTTTGAAACACCTTAGGTAACAGATTATGGCAACAAAGATAATTTTTTCAGACATATCAACCAAAAAATCTATTGTGATGCAAAAATAACATGAATATATTGGATGTGGAATGGTGATAAAATTCTGAAATCTTAGTTGATAAGTGACCACTCCACTCCAGTGTTCTTCCCTGGAGAATCCCAGGGACGGGAGCCTGGTGGGCTGCTGTCTATGGGGTCGCACAGAGTTGGACACGACTGAAGCGACTTAGCAGCAACAGCAGCTATGATGACCTGTTGAACATATTCTATATGCCTACCTGTTTTTAGTATTGCATATAACTTAGAACAGTGGATAAAATTGATGGTATTTGGTTTAAATTTTTGTCTACAGATCTTGCTGTAATAGCTTAGGCATTTGATATGATTAAATGTTTTTGATCTTGAGACAAATGAACTGTAAATTGAATATTTTAATTTCTTGTTCTAAAATGATACTGAATATAACTTACAAAAGCATGTAATAGAATCCTTTGGTGATATAAAGATTAAAGCACTGAATTAAGTCCTAGATTGTTGTTCTTATTTAGAAAATGCCTATTTTAAGATAATCAATGAATTCCTGACCACACTCATCAGTGCTCAAATATTAAATGTAGTCTATCAACCATTTTAAAACACCATTTACTGATGACCATTTAGAGCCTTGGATACAGCAGAGGACAAGGTGGGTAGTAAAGAGACAATAATAAAAAATGGAAATGGCATGAACTAAGACTTGGAAGTTTTAAAAACAAGGAAAGTTAGTTTATCTAATGAGACATTTTCTTGATCTAGTTCTGAAACTTCATTCAATTTGTGTATATGACTATGTTTTGAAGAAAGTATTGGGATTTGTATGAAGTACTTTCAAAATAATCTGTATTCAGATTAATTAACACTTTTGCTACCAAAATAATAATAATAATATATTAATTGTTGATATGAAATTTAGGGTTAATAGTCTATAAAATGAAAGTGAAAAAGTTGACTTAAAACTCAACATTCAGAAAACTAAGATCATGGCATCCGGTCCCATCATTTCATGGCAAATAGATGGGGAAACAGTGGAAACCATGAGAGACTATTTTTTGGGGCTCCAAAAATAGTCCATTTGGGCAGATGGTGACTGCAACCATGAAATTAAAAGAAGCTTGCTCCTTGGAAGAAAAGCTATGACCAACCTAGACAGCATATTAAAAAGCAGAGACATTACTTTGCCAACAAAGGTCCATCTAGTCAAAGCTATGGTTTTCCTAGTGGTCATGTATGGATGTGAAGTTGGACTATAAAGAAAGCTGAGCACTGAAGAACTGATGCTTTTGAACTGTGGTGTTGGAGAAGACTCTGATAGTCCCTTGGATTGCAAGGAGTTCCAATCAGTCCATCCTAAAGGAAATGAGTCCTCAGTACTCATTGGAAGGACTGAAGCTGAAACTCCAAAACTTTGGCCACATGCAAAGAACCAACACATTTGAGAAGACCCTGGTGCTGGGAAAGATTGAAGGCAGGAGGAGAAGGGGACGACAGAGGATGAGACTGTTGGATGGCTTCACCAGTGCTATGGAAATGAGTTTGAGTAGTCTCCGGGAATTGGTGATGGACAAGGAAGCCTGATGTTCTGTAGTCCATGGAGTCGCAAAGAGCTGGACATGACTGAGCAACTGAACTGAACGGAACTGAAAATATATTAATTTTATAAAGTAAAGATATATAATAATTCTCAAAAGGAAGCATAGTGTTTCATTGGTGATTAATCATGCGACTACATGAAGGTAAATCAGAATATAATTTATGATAGTTCAGTTAAGTTCAGTCATTCAGTTGTGTCCGACTCTTTGTGATCTCATGAACCACAGAGACCAGGCCTCCCTGTCCATCACCAACTCCCAGAGTTTACCCAAACTCATGTCTGTTGAGTCGGTGATGCCATCCAACCATCTCATCCTCTATCGTCCCCTTCTCCTCTTGCCCTCAATCTTTCCCAGCATCAGGGTCTTTTCAAATGAGTCAGCTCTACGCATAATGTCTCTGCTTTTTAATATGCTGTCTAGGTTGGTCATAACTTTCCTTCCAAGGAGTAAGCATCTTTTAATTTCATGGCTGCAGTAACCATCAACAGTGATTTTGGCCCAAAATATAAAGTCTGCCACTGTTTGCACTGTTTCCCCATCTATTTGCCATGAAGTGACAGGACCAGATGCCATGTTATTAGTTTTCTGAATGTTGAGCTTTAAGCCAACTTTTTCACTCTCCTGTTTCACTTTCATCAAGGGCTCTTTAGTTCTTCTTCACTTTCTGCCATAAGGGTGGTGTCATCTGCATATCTGAGGTTATTGATATTTCTCCTGGCAATCTTGATTACAGCTTGTGCTTCTTCCAGCCCAGAGTTTCTCATGATGCACTCTGTATATAAGTTAAATAAGCAGGGTAACAGTCTATAGCCTTTACATACTCCTTTTCGTATTTGGAACCAGTTTGTTGTTCCATGTCCAGGTCTAACTGTTGCTTCCTGACCTGCATACAGGTTCTGAAGAGGCAGGTCAGGTGGTCTGGTATCCCCTTCTGTTTCAGAATTTTCCACAGTTTATTGTGATCCACACAGTCAAAGGATTTGGCATAGTCAATAAAGCAGAAATAGATGTTTTTCTAGAACTCTCTTGCTTTTTCAGTGATCCAGCGGATGTTAGCAGTTTGATCTCTGGTTCCTCTGCCTTTTCTAAAACCAGATTGAATATCCGGAAGTTCACGGTTCACATATTGCTGCAGCCTGGCTTGGAGAATTTTGAGCATTACTTTACTAGCCTGTGAGATGAGTGCAATTGTGTGATAGCTGGAACATTCTTAGGCATTGCTTTTCTTTGGGATTGGAATGAAATCAGATCTTTTCTGGTCCTGTGGCCACTGCTGAGTTTTCCAATTTGCTGACACATTGAATGCAGCACTTTCACAGCATCTTCTTTTAGTATTTGAAATAGTTCAACTGGAATTCCATCACTTCCACTAGCTTTGTTCGTAGTGATTCTTCCTAAAGCCCACTTGACTTCACATTCCAGGATCTCTGGGTCTAGGTGAGTGGTCACACCATCGTGATTATCTTTGTCATGAAGATCTTTTTGTATAGTTCTTCTGTGTAGTCTTGCTACCTCTTTTTAATATCTTCTGCTTCTGTTAGGTCCATACCATTTCTTTCCTTTATCGAGCCCATCTTTGCATGAAATATTCCCTTGTTATCCCTAATTTTCTTGAAGAGATCTCTAGTCTTTCCCATTCTATTGTTTTCCTCTATTTCTTTGCATGGATCGCTGAGGAAGGCTTTCTGATCTCTCCTTGTGGTTCTTTGGAACTCCGCATTCAAATGGGTATATCTTTCCTTTTCTCCTTTGCTTTCACTTCTCTTATTTTCACATGCACATCACCAGATTGTCAACACTGAAGTCAGATTGATTATATTCTTTTCAGCCAAAGATCAAGAAGCTCTATACAGTCAGCAAAAACAAGACTGGGAGCTGGCTGTGGCTCAGATCATGAACACCTTATTGCCAAATTCAGACTTAAATTGAAGAAAGTGGGGAAAACCACTAGACCATTCAGGTATGACCTAGATCAAATCCTTTATGACTATACAGTGGAAGTGAGGAATAGATTTAAGGGACTAGATCTGATAGACAGAGTGCCTGATGAGCTATGAATGGAGATTCATGACATTGTACAGGAGACAGAGCTCAAAACCATCCCCAAGAAGTAGAAATGCAAAAAAGCAAAATGGCTGTCTGGGGAGGCCTTGTGCTAAGTCACTTCAGTTGTTTCCGACTCTGTGCGACCCCACAGATAGCAGCCCACCAGGCTCCCCCATCCCTGGAATTCTCCAGGTAAGAACACTGGAGTGGGCTGCCATTTCCTTCTCCAGTGCATGAAAGTGAAAAGTGAAAAGTGAAAGTGAAGTCACTCAGTTGTGTCCGATTCTTAGTGACCCCATGGCTTGCAGCCTAACAGGCTCCTCCGTCCATGGGATTTTCCAAGCAAGAGTACTGGAGTGGGGTGCCATTGCCTTCTCCAGGGGAGGCCTTAAATATTGATAATTATGTTTCCTAAAATGCACATATTTTTAGAATTGTAAGAGATGTCAAATATCATTTAATCTTGCCCCCTACATGATTTCGTCTGATGAATAAGTTCTGTGGAAAAGATGTATTTGAATCAACCTCAAATGATGTTAAGACATTCTCTAACACTGATTGAGAATTTTTTCTGTGAATTATTTTTATCTAGTGTGAAGACCAAGTAGCAAACTGAACTCTCTGTTTACTGTGTAGCTCCTTTACAAATGTCAACCACCCTTTGCTTTAACCACTGAGGGAGGGTTCAGCTTTAAAGAAGAAATATGTTCTATCAATTTTATACTTTTCAGGGCATGTTGAAGCTGTGGCCCACCTATATCTCATGCCGACTTCCTTATGGAGCTGCTACTTATTTGTAATACAATATTTATTGGCCCAAGTAGCTGGAATCTGTCTCAGGTCCCCCCTAGAGACTTCATTTCATGATACAGATTTAAAAAACTGGAGTCTATGAAGTCCAAGTGAAGTGAAAGTGATTAAAATAGTTACTTCCCCAGCCACATTAACTGTATAAGTGAAATATGTTAACAGATCATCAGATTGAATCTGAAAGAGCAGAGTTTCATTCCACAAGTGTTAAGCTTGATAAGCACAGCTTTTGTATTATTTTTTTCTACAACAATCTCAGATACAGGTCTCCATGGTGCTTTTAAAAATGGGAAGTGATGCTGGATAGGAAAACAGATGGCAACTTAAATATTCATAATTTGGTGTGCCTTTACCTTAATCATGCAGTAAGCGACAGCTTGCACAACAGTGTGTGAAACATATTAAGAGTATGACTAATATGTTTAAGTTCACTCAGGAGGAAATTGGTGTGAATTTTGAAGGTGATAAATCACTCTCTTGGTGGTATTGTAAAAGCTGTCACTAAAAAATGAACAATAATGGTAGAATGTTTTTGTTGTATCTCAATCTTCATTCAAACAATTTAATTTTTATAATAGGTATTTTAGTTTACTAAGTGTATTCTAGGCATTTCATAGTGCCAAACAAGTGATACACATGGACATCAAGAATAAAAGTCATATTTATTTTATAGAATCTATTAAAAATATTGTTAAGGCCATTTATATTACTAGGGGTTCAAACTGAAAGAAATAACTTTTACTGTGGATGAAATTTCAAATTAAGCAATAACTATGATAAAAATAGTGGGATCAAGCACATGAAAAGATGTTACACAACACTGCTAATGAAATGCAAATTGAACTACAGTGAAATATTACTTCTCATTAATTAGAATGACCATTGTAGAAAATAAACCAAAAGTGGAAAGTAACAAATGTTGTCAAGTATGTGGAGAAATTGGAACCTTTATGCTTTCCTGATGGGAATGTAAAATGGTATAGCCACTGTAATATACAGTATGATGGTTACCTAACAAAAAAAAAAAAAAGAGAAGAAGCATAAAATTACCATAAGATCCAGAAATTCCTCTTAAGGTGTGTACTGAAAATAATGGAAAGCAGGCACTCAGGATATATGTACACCGATATTCATAACAGCATTATTCACAGTAGCCAAAAAGAGGTATAACTCAAATATCCATCAGTGGATAAATGGATAAACAAAATGTGGTATACACATGAAATAAAAAATTATTTAACCTTTAAAAAGAATGAAATTCTGATACATGTAACAACATGAACACATTTGAAAACCTTATGCTAACTATAAAGAAAACTGAGCACCAAAGAATTGACACTTTTGAACTGTGGTGTTGGAGAAGACTATTAAGAGTCCCTTGGACTGCAAGGAGATCCAACCAGTCCGTTCTGAAGGAGATCAGCCCTGGGATTTCTTTGGAAGGAATGATGCTAAAGCTGAAACTCCAGTACTTTGGCCACCTCATGCGAAGAGTTGAGTCATTGGAAAAGACTGTGATGATGGGAGGGATTGGGGGCACGAGGAGAAGGGGACAACAGAGGATGAGATGGCTGGATGGCATCACTGACTCGATGGACGTGAGTTTGGGTAAACTCTGGGAGTTGGTGATGGACAGGTAGGCCTGACGTGCTGCCGTTCATGGGGTCACAAAGAGTTGGACACGACTGAGAGACTTGGACATGGAACAACAACTGGTTCTAAATAGGAAAAGAAGTATGTCAAGGCTGTAGACTGTCACCCTGCTTATTTAACTTATATACAGAGTACATCATGAGAAATGCTGGGCTAGAGGAAGCACAAGCTGGAATAAGATTGCCAAGAGAAATATCAACAACCTCAGATATGCAGATGACACCACC
>NW_011495032.1:1364307-1368787 GCF_000754665.1 Bison bison bison
CTTGATGAAAGTGAAAGAGGAGAATGAAAAAGTTGGCTTAAAGCTCAACATTCAGAAAACTAATATCATAGCATCCAGTCCCATCACTTCATGGCAGATAGATGGGGAAACAGTGCAAACAGTGGCAGACTTTATTTTTTGGGCTCCAAAATCACTGCTGATGGTTACTGCAGCCACAAAATTAAAAGACGCTTACTCCTTGGAAGGAAAGTTATGACTAACCTAGACAGCATATAGAAAAGCAGAGACATTACTTTGTCAACAAATGTCTTCTAGTCAAGGCTATGGTTTTTCCAGAGTCATGTATGGATGTGAGAGTTCGACTGTAAAGAAAACTGAACACCAAAGAATTGATGCTTTTGAACTGTGGTGTTGGAAAAGCCTCTTGCGAGTTCCTTGGACTGCAAGGAGATCCAACTAGTCCATCCTGAAGGAGATCAGTCCTGAATATTCCTTGCAAGGACTGATGCTGAAGCTGAAACTCCAGTACTTTGGCCACCTGATATGAAGAACTGACTCACTGGAAAAGTGCTTAATGCTGGGAAAGATTGAGAGCGGGAGGAGAAAAGGATGACAGAGGATGAGATGTTTGGATGGCATCATGGACTCAATGGATAAGTTTGAGTAAGCTCCTGGAATTGGTGATGAACAGGGAAGCCTGGCGTGCTGCAGTTCATGGGGTTGCAAAGAGTTGGACGTGACTGAGTGACTGAACTTAACTGAACTGACCCACTATTGAATTATAGAGTTTCTGGCTTTGATTTTTGTAGTAGTAATTGCATACTCTCCAAAAGACATAGTTTAGGTGCTACTTATCCTAATTTTTCACTTTATAAATTCTTTTGATTATCATTTTTTAATATTAGTAGTATTTCTATGAAATAAACCACTTGCCCTAGTAGAATTTGTACTTAAATAGAAAATGTGTATGTATTTCCATATATTATATGAAAAGTGAATTTTACTAACAAGAAATTTTCTCCCTTAAAGAAAAAATGTTATTTCATTGAGAATTATTAAACTGACATTGTTTTTCTTTTACACTGGTTTTCAGAAAGTTTGTTGGCATATTCAACTATACAAGCCCTACATAACTTCCTGTATTGGTTTTATTTTTTTCTCCTTTTTTAAAAATTATATTCCTCTTGTATCTGTATTTTCTTCTTTTTAATTTAGTGTTATGAATATTTTATTACTTCACAGTAGTTTTTTATTTCAACTCCAGCAAGATTTTGAGGGAACTGATAAACCCAAATTCAATAAAACAGAACAATAAAGCTAGTCACAATAATAAAATTGGAAAATAAAGAAGATGTAGTGTAAACAACCAAAAGTGTAGTTGAATAATCATGCTGTATGGATCCAGAGACAGGAACACACACTTGCAGCTGAGCTCTTCAGCATGCCGTGGTGTATATGATTTAGATTCAGCAACCTCATGTGGGACTTGAGAGATTTTATTACCTGAAGTCGTGAGGCATAAGTTGGGAAAGAATTTTGCATGTGACCAATATATATGTCCATTTGCAATTCAAAGTCATATAAACTAGTATCTCCTTTAGGAAACTTTTCTACCTCTGTCTGTTCATGCTTAGGATCTGTGATTACTATGCTTTTTCAGGATGACCTATACGTGTGTTAGCAAGGTCGTGTACCTCTGTTATACTCTAGACCTGTTTTTTTTTTTTTTTCAATACCTCAGCCACTAGCCACATGTGGCTAGTGAACACTTGAAATGTGACTGTTCCTTGGCTTTGAGTTTCTGAAATCACACATAGTTAATATCAATTTAGACTCCAAATTTGTTTAAGAACTTAGACCCAATAATTTGATTTATCATGGGACACTTTATTTTTTTTAAATCCCTCTTAGCCCCAGATCAAGAAAACGTTCTTAGTTTCTTGCTCTGGTAAGTAGAGATTTTTTTTTTCCTCCACTTGGCTTGCACTCCTGTGAAATCATCTATTTAATATAGTAATCTCAGTTCTGCCCTGTATGGACATCAAAATCCAATTCCTTTATCATAACTAGCCCAGTGATCCTGCTTGTACTTATCAGGGCTATTACTAGTCAGACTGGCTGCCTAGTACTCTAGGTTTTCTTTTTCTTTTTTTTCCTTTAAATCTCATAGCTGTTCTATGTCTGTGACTCGCATATGTGTGTATGTGTGCACCCCCACCCCACACACACACATTTCATCCAATCATTCTTGGTGTTATTTTACAAGTGTTGCTGAGTTACCCTAATTCTTGATGTGTTTAATAGTGTTCAGTGTGCAGTGTTCAGTGGGGCATTGCCTAAAATTTTTAAAAGAAGATCAAACTGATGTTTCAGGAAGATTAGTTTGGTTACTCACATGTGAACATGTGAGTAGATTATAAAAAAGAAGACAGTAACTCAAGATGCCTTTTATTTAATGCCTTTGATGATTACTGAGATATATCAAGTTTTAAATTGAACACAAATCTAGAGGAAACATTGATAAATGAAGTCTGTCTTTTATGAATATAAATAGAGTAGTTCCCCTTTGCAACTATATCACAGACATATTTTTTCTAGAGATTTCATAAGTGAAAAAATACAACATGAAAAGATTGAGCAGTTAACAGCTGTAAAAATTATCAATATTTTTCCATCATTTATAGAATAAGTGTTGTCTTGAACAGTTAAACTATGTGGCTTTAGTTTTTTGTTTTTTTTTTTCCAACTACAATTTTATTTTTAAACTTTACAAAATTGTATTAGTTTTGCCAAATATCTGAGAATACACAGTTAGAAAGCTAAGGAGAGAAACAACATTGTCTGAATAAGAAGGAAGGTTTTAACAAGAATCAAGCCTATCCATATGGATGGTAAACTATTTTATTTATTTATCCATTTTTATTTTAAATTTTATATTCTGCTGACAAAAAGTCTTTTAAAAATTTAACATTATGTTCTATTAAGTCTTTGATTTGGGTTTAAGTTACAAAGCTTGCCAGGTGGCTCAATGATAAAGAATTTGCCTACCAGTGCAGGAGGTGGAAGAGATGTGGGTTCAATCTCTGTGTCGAGATGATCCCCTAGAGGAATAAAGGCAACCCACTCCTATATTCTTGCTTGGAAAATTCCATGCAGAGAAGGAGCCTGGGAGTCACAAAGAGTTGGAGATGACTGAGTGACTGAGTACATACACACACACTACTGAGATACATGATTTTCATTAGTACCAGTGACACACATACTATTTTGTATAATATTGTATAGTATTTTAAATTCTTTAGCATTTTGAATTCTTCAAGGCTTAAAACAAGGCTTAAAACAATCTGATCACATGGACCACAGCCTTGTCTAACTCAGTGAAACTATTAGCCATGCCATGTAGGGCCACCCAAGACGTACAGGTCATGGTAGAGAGGTCTGACAAAATGTGGTACACTGGAGAAGGGAATGGCAAACCACCTCAGTATTCTTGCCTTAGAACCCCATGAACAGTATGAAAAGGCAAAAAGATAGGACACTGAAATATGAACTCCCCAAGTTGGTAGGTGCCCAATATGCTACTGGAGATCAATGGAGAAATAACTCCAGAAAGAATGAATAGACAGAGCCAACAAAAGAACAGCACCCAGTTGTGGATGTGACTGGTAATAGAAGTAAAGTCCAATGCTTTAAAGAGCAATATTGGAGGGGAGGAGCTAAGATGGTGGAGGAGTAGGACGGGGAGAACACTTTCTCCCCAAAAAATTCATCAAAAGAACATTTAAACACTGAGTAAATTCCACAAAACAACTTCTGAATGCTGGCAGAGGACATCAGGCACCCAGAAAAGCAACCCAAGTCTTCGAGAGTAGAGAGAAGAAATACAGCTCCACCCACCAGAACACCGACACAAGTGTCCCTAACCAAGAAACCTTGACAAGCCACGTGTACAAACCCACACACAGCAAGGAAACGCCACAATAAAGAGAACTCCACAAACTGCCAGAATACAGAAAGGACATCCCAAACTCAGCAATTTAAACAAGATGAAGAGACAGAGGAATACCCAGCAGATAAAGGAACAGGATAAATGCCCACCAAACCAAACAAAAGAGGAAGAGATAGGGAATCTACATGATAAAGAATTCCTAATAATGATAGTGAAATTGATCCAAAATCTTGAAATCAAAATGGAATCACAAATAAATAGCCTGGAGACAAAGATGGAGAAGATGCAAGAAAGGTTTAACAAGGACCTAGAAGAAATAAAAGAGAGTCAATATATAATGAATAATGCAATAAATGAAATTAAAAACACTCTGGAGGCAACAAATAGTAGAATAACAGGGGCAGAAGATAGGATTCGTGAATTAGAAGATAGAATGGTAGAAATAAATGAATCAGAGAGGATAAAAGAAAAACGAATTAAAAGAAATGAGGACAATCTCAGAGACCTCCAGGACAATATTAAACGCTACAACATTCGAATCATAGGGGTCCCAGAAGAAGAAGACAAAAA
>NW_011495032.1:1369008-1369420 GCF_000754665.1 Bison bison bison
AATTAACAAAGATCAAACACAAAGAACAAATATTAAAAGCAGCAAGGGAAAAACAACAAATAACACACAAGGGAATTCCCATAAGGATAACAGCTGATCTTTCAGTAGAAACTCTTCAGGCCAGGAGGGAATGGCAAGACATACTTAAAGTGATGAAAGAAAATAACCTACAGCCCAGATTATTGTACCCAGCAAGGATCTCATTCAAATATGAAGGAGAAATCAAAAGCCTCTCAGACAAGCAAAAGCTGAGAGAGTTCAGCACCACCAAACCACCTCTCCAACAAATACTAAAGGATATTCTCTAGACAGGAAACACAAAAACTCGAACCCAAAACAATAAAGTAAATGGCAACAGGATCATACTTATCAATAATTACCTTAAACGTAAATGGCTTGAATGCACCAACCA
>NW_011495032.1:1369694-1370538 GCF_000754665.1 Bison bison bison
AAGATATAACAATTATAAATATATATGCACCCAACACGGGAGCGCCACAATATGTAAGACAAATGCTAACAAGTATGAAAGGAGAAATTAACAATAACACAGTAATAGTGGGAGACTTTAATACCCCACTCACACCTATGGATAGATCAACTAAACAGAAAATTAACAAGGAAACACAAACATTAAATGATACAATAGACCAGTTAGACCTAATTGATATCTATAGGACATTTCATCCCAAAACAATGAATTTCACCTTTTTCTCAAGTGCACATGGAACCTTCTCCAGGATAGATCACATCCTGGGCCATAAATCTAGCCTTGGTAAATTCAAAAAAATAGAAATCATTCCAAGCATCTTTTCAGACCACAATGCAGGGTAAGATTAGATCTCAATTACAGGAGAAAAACTATTAAAAATTCCAACATATGGAGGCTGAACAACACGCTGCTGAATAACCAACAAGTCACAGAAGAAATCAAAAAAGAAATCAAAATTTGCATAGAAACTAATGAAAATGAAAACACATGAAAAGATACTCAACATCACTCATTATCAGAGAAATGCAAATCAAAACCACTATGAGGTACCATTTCACACCAGTCAGAATGGCTGCGATCCAAAAGTCTACAAGTAATAAATGCTGGAGAGGGTGTGGAGAAAAGGGAACCCTCTTACACTGTTGGTGGGAATGCAAACTAGTACAGCCACTATGGAGAACAGTGTGGAGATTCCTTAAAAAACTGGAAATAGAACTGCCTTATGATCCAGCAATCCCACTGCTGGGCATACACACTGAGGAAACCAGAAGGGAAAGAGACACGTGTACCCCAATGTTCATCG
>NW_011495032.1:1370638-1371525 GCF_000754665.1 Bison bison bison
GGAAAAACACCAATACAGTATACTAACGCATATATATGGAATTTAGAAAGATGATAACAATAACCCTGTGTACGAGACAGCAAAAGAGACACTGATGTATAGAACAGTCTTATGGACTCTGTGGGAGAGGGAGAGGGTGGGAAGATTTGGGAGAATGGCATTGAAACATGTATAATATCATGCGTGAAATGAGTTTCCAGTCCAGGTTCGATGCATGATACTGGATGTTTGGGGCTAGTGCACTGGGACGACCCAGGGGGATGGTATGGGGAGGGAGGAGGGTGGAGGGTTCAGGATGGGGAACACATGTATACCAGTGGTGGATTCATTTTGATATTTGGCAAAACTAATACCATTTTGTAAAGTTTAAAAATAAAATAAAAAAAAAGAAAAGAAAACACAGCAACGCAAAACCTGTGGGACACTTTAAAAGCAGTCCTAAGAGGAAAGTTCATAGCAATACAGGCATACCTCAAGAAACAAGAAAAAAGTCAAATAAATAACCTAAAGCAACTAGAAAAGGAAGAAATGAAGAACCCCAGGGTTAGTAGAAGGAAAGAAATCTTAAAAATTAGAGCAGAAATAAATGCAAAAGAAACAAAAGTGACCATAGCAAAAATCAACAAAGCCAAAAGCTGATTCTTTGAAAGGATAAATAAAATTGACAAACCATTAGCCAGACTCATCAAGAACCAAAGGGAGAAAAATCAAATCAATAAAATTAGAAATGAAAATGGACAGATCACAACAGACAACACAGAAATACAAAGGATCATAAGAGACTATATCAACAATTATATGCCAATAAAATGGACAACGAGGAAGAAATGGACAAATTCTTAGAAAAGTACAACTTTCCAAAACTGGACCAGGAAGAAATAGAAAAT
>NW_011495032.1:1371625-1372240 GCF_000754665.1 Bison bison bison
CAGGGGACACATACAGACTGAAAGTGAAGGGCTGGAAAAAGGTTTTCCATGCAAATAGGGACCAAAGGAAAGCAGGAGTAGCAATACTCATATCAGATAAAATAGACTTTAAAACAAAGGCTGTGAAAAGAGACAAAGATGGTCACTACATAATGATCAAAGGATCAATCCAAGAAGAAGATATAACAATTATAAATATATATGCACCCAACACGGGAGCGCCACAATATGTAAGACAAATGCTAACAAGTATGAAAGGAGAAATTAACAATAACACAGTAATAGTGGGAGACTTTAATACCCCACTCACACCTATGGATAGATCAACTAAACAGAAAATTAACAAGGAAACACAAATATTAAATGATACAATAGACCAGTTAGACCTAATTGATATCTATAGGACATTTCATCCCAAAACAATGAATTTCACCTTTTTCTCAAGTGCACATGGAACCTTCTCCAGGATAGATCACATCCTGGGCCATAAATCTAGCCTTGGTAAATTCAAAAAAATAGAAATCATTCCAAGCATCTTTTCAGACCACAATGCAGGGTAAGATTAGATCTCAATTACAGGAGAAAAACTATTAAAAATTCCAACATATGGAGGCT
>NW_011495032.1:1372340-1373894 GCF_000754665.1 Bison bison bison
AACCTGACAAAGATCCCACAAAAAAAGAAAACTACAGGCCATGCAAAACTAATACAATATTGTAAAGTTTAAAAATAAAATTAAATTAAAAAAAAAAAAAAACTACACAAGGCCAATATCACTGATGAACATAGATGCAAAAATCCTTAACAAAATTCTAGCAATCAGAATCCAACAACACATTAAAAAGATCATACACCGTGACCAAGTGGGCTTTATCCCAGGGATGCAAGGATTCTTCAATATCCACAAATCAATCAATGTAATACATCATATTAACAAATTGAAAAATAAAAACCATATGATTATCTCAATAGATGCAGAGAAAGCCTTTGACAAAATTCAACATCCATTTATGATAAGAACTCTCCAGAAAGCAGGAATAGAAAGAACATACCTCAACATAATAAAAGCTATATATGACAAACCCACAGCAAACACTATCCTCAATGGTGAAAAATGGAAAGCATTTCCTCTAAAGTCAGGAACAAGACAAGGGCGCCCGTTTTCACCATTACTATTCAACATAGTTTTGGAAGTTTTGGCCACAGCAATCAGAGCAGAAAAAGAAATAAAAAGAATCCAAATTGTAAAAGAAGAAGTAAAACTCTCACTGTTTGCAGATGACATCATCCTCTACATAGAAAACCCTAAAGACTCCACCAGAAAATTACTAGAACGAATCAATGACTACAGTAAAGTTTCAGGATATAAAATCAACACACAGAAATCCCTTGCATTCCTATACACTAATAATGAGAAAACAGAAAGAGAAATTAAGGAAACAATTCCATTCACCATTGCAACGGAAAGAATAAAATACTTAGGAATATATCTACCTAAAGAAACTAAAGACCTATATATAGAAAACTATAAAACACTGGTGAAAGAAATCAAAGAGGACACTAATAGATGGAGAAATATACCATGTTCATGGATTGGAAGAATCAATATAGTGAAAATGAGTATACTACCCAAAGCAATTTATAGATTCAATGCAATCCCTATGAAGCTACCAATGGTATTCTTCACGGAGCTAGAACAAATAATTTCACAATTTGTATGGAAATACAAAAAACCTTGAATAGCCAAAGCTATCTTGAGAAAGAAGAATGGAACTGGAGGAATCAACCTACCTGACTTCAGGCTCTATTACAAAGGCACAGTCATCAAGACAGTATGGTACTGGCACAAAGACAGAAATATAGATCAATGGAACCAAATAGAAAGCCCAGAGATAAATCCACGCACATATGGACACCTTATCTTTGACAAAGGAGGCAAGAATATACAGTGGATTAAAGACAATCTCTTTAACAAGTGGTGCTGGGGAAACTGGTCAACCACTTGTAAAAGAATGAAACTAGAACACTTTCTAACACCATACACATAAATAAACTAAAAATAGATTAAAGATATCAACGTAAGACCAGAAACTATAAAACTCCTAGAGGAGAACATAGGCAAAACAGCTCCGACATACATCACAGCAGGATCCTCTATGACCCACCTCCCAAAATATTGGAAATAAAAGCAAAAATAAACAAATGGGAC
>NW_011495032.1:1375353-1375851 GCF_000754665.1 Bison bison bison
CAGTGGATGGAGGTTTGTGATACTGTACAGGAGACAGGGATCAAGAGCATCCCTAAGAAAAAGAAATGCAAAAAGGCAAAATGGTTCTCTGAGGAGACCTTACAAATAACTGTGAAAAGAAAAGAAGTGAAAGGGAAAGGAGAAAAGGAAAGATATACCCATCTGAATGCAGAGTTCCAAAGAATAGCAAGGAGAGATAAGAAAGCCTTCCTCAGTGATCAGTGCAAAGAAATAGAGGAAAACAATAGAATGGAAAGATGAGAGATCACTTCAAGAAAATTAGAGATACCAAGGGAATATTTCATGCAAAGATGAGCACAAAAAAGGACAGAAATGGTATGGATCTAACAGAAACAGAAGATATTAAGAAGAGGTGGCAAGAATACACAGAAGATTTATACAAAAAAGATCTTCATGACCCAGATAATCACAATGGTATGATCACTCACCTAGAGCCAGACATCCTGGAATGAAAGTCAAGTGGGCCTTAGGAAGCAT
>NW_011495032.1:1375951-1376817 GCF_000754665.1 Bison bison bison
AGGTATAGATCAGTCTTATGGACTCTATGGGAGAGGGAGAGGGTGGGAAGATTTGGGAGAATGGCATTGAAACATGTATAATATCATGTATGAAACGAGTCGCCAGTCCAGGCTCGATGCACGATGCTGGATGCTTGGGGCTGGTGCACTGTGACGACCCAGAGGGAGGGTATGTGGTGGGAGTAGGGTTCAGGATGGGGAACACAGGTATACCTGTGGCGGATTCATTTCGATATTTGGCAAAACTAATACAATATTGTAAAGTTTAAAAATAAAATAAAATTAAAAAACAAAAAATAAAGAGCAAGATTGCATAGGAACTTGTAATGTAGGTCCATGAATGAAGGCAAATTGGAAGTGGTCAAACAGGAGATGGCAAGAGTGAATGTCAACATTTTAGGAATCAGCAAACTAAAATACTGGAATGGGTGAATTTAACTCAGATGACCATTATATCTACTACTGTTGGCAAGAATCCCTTAGAATAAATGGAGTAGCCATCATCGTCAACAAAATAGTCCAAAATGTAGTACTTGAATGCAATCTCAAAAATGATAGAATGATCTCTATCTGTTTCCAAGGCAAAGCATTCAGTATCACAGTAATCCATTCAATATCACAGCCTATGCCCTGATCAGTAATCCTGAAGAAGCTTAAGTTGAACGGTTCTATGAATACCTCCAAGACCTTCTGGAACTAACACCCAAAAGAGATTTCCTTTTCATTATAGGGGACTGGAATGCAAAAGTAGGAAGTCAAGAAACACCAGGAGTAACAGGCAAATTTGGCCTTGGAGTACAGAATGGGACAGGGCAAAGGCTAATAGAGTTTTGCCAAGAGAATACACTGGTCATAGCAAACACTTT
>NW_011495032.1:1376917-1379170 GCF_000754665.1 Bison bison bison
AAAAGATCTTCATGACCCAGATAATCACAATGGTATGATCACTCACCTAGAGCCAGACATCCTGGAATGAAAGTCAAGTGGGCCTTAGGAAGCATGACTATGAACAAAGCTAATAGAGGTGATAGAATTCAATTTGAGCTATTTCAAATCCTAAAAGATGATGCTGTGAATGTGCTGCACTGAATATGTCAGCAAATTTGGAAAACTCAGCAGTGGCCACAAACTGGAAAAGGACCGTTCTCATTCCAATCCTAAAGAAAGACAATGCAAAATACTGCTCAAACTACTGCACAATTGCACTCATCTCACACACTAGTAAAGTAATGCTGAAAATTCTCCAAGCCAGGCTTCAGCAATATGTGAACTGTAAACTTCCAGATGTTCAAGCTGGATTTAGAAAAGGCTGAGGAATCAGAGATCAAATTGCCAACATCCATTGGATCATCCAATAAATGAAAGAGTTCAAAAAAAGTCTACTTCTACATTATTGACTATGCCAAAGACTTTGACTGTGTGGATCACAGCAAATTGTGGAGAATTCTTAAAGAGATGGGTATACCAGACCACCTGACTTGCCTCCTGAGAAACCTGTATGCAGGTCAGAAAGCAACAGTTAGAACTGGACATGAAACAACTGACTGGTTCCAAGTGGGAAAAGGAGTTCGTCAAGACTGTAGACTGTCACCCTACTTATTTAACTTATATGCAGAGTACATCATGAGAAACAGGGCTAGATGAAGCACAAGCTGGAATCAAGATTGTGAGAGACTTTATTTTTTGGGGCTCCAAAATCACTGCAGACAGTGACTGTAGCCATGAAATTAAAAGATGCCTGCTCCTTGGGAGAAATCTTATGACCAATAGATAGCATATTAAAAAGCAGAGACATTACTTTGCCAACAAAGGTCCATCTAGTCAAAGCTATGGTTTTTCCAGTGGTCATGTATGGATGTGAGAGTTGGACTATAAAGAAAGCTGAATGCAGAAGAAATGATGCTTTTGAACTATGGTTTTAGAGAAGACTCTTGAGAGTCCCTTGGACTGTGAGGAGATCTAACCACTCCCTCCTAAAAGAATTCAGTCCTGAATGTTCATTGGAAGAACTGATGCTGAAGCTGAAACTCCAATACTTTAGCCACCTGATGCAAAGAGCTCACTCATTTGAAAAGACCCTGGTGCTGGGAAAGATTGAAGGTGGGAGGAGAATGGGAAGACAGAGGATGAGATGGTATACTGGATGGCATCACTGAGTCAATGAACATGAGTTTGAGTAAATTCTGGGAGTTGGTGATGGACAGGGAGGCCTGGCGTGGTGCAGTCCATGGGGTCGCAAGGAGTTGGATGGGACTGTGTGACTGAATTGAACTGAAATAGTTGGAGCAGTTTTCGCAGTACTTTCAACCTTCAAAGGCAGAAAGTACACAATTGGTAGTAAAGGCTCCCCTCCCACACTTTTATCTCTTAATGTGAAAAGTCTGTGATTGACAAACATTTTGTTGGTGTTCTCTAAAGAGAATAGTGTTCAAACTCTTAGACTTTGTAACTTTACAGCAATGTTCTTAACACTTGATTTCAAGACATTTTTATTCACTGGAAATTTGAGTGCCTGTTGTGTGAATAAACAGTAATGAACTAAACGGACACTGCCTTTGCTGTAATTGAGTTTAGAATTTGGAAAGGAAGATGGACATTACATTTGTGAATATAGCTATTCTATATCTTACCTAAGGAGAAGCGTGGGATTTTACAGTTGGTGTTGTCAAAGTTGTTTAAGTGAAGATGGTGTTTCTCAAGGGGGCTTCCCAGGGGGTGCTAGTGGTAAAGAACCCGCCTGCTAGTGCTAGAGACATGAGACTCGGTTCTATCCCTTGGTTGGGAAGATCCCCTGGTGGAGGGCATAGCAGCCCATTCTAGAATTCTTTCCCAGAGAATCCCATGGACACATGAGCCTGGTGGGCTACAGTCCATAGCATTCCACAGAATCAAACTTGACTGAAGCGACTTATCACACACTGTGTTCCTCAATATGCAGTTCCCAGACAAGCAGTATTAGCAACACCAAGAAACTTGTAAGAAATGTAAATTCTAGGGCTGCACCCGAGACCTGCATGCAGGTTGTCGCTTTAGTAGTGTCTGACCCAGTGTGATGCTATGGACGTTAGCCGGCCAGGCTCATCTGTCCATGGAATCCTCCAGGCAAGAATACTGGAATGGGTTGCCATGCCCTCTTCCAGGGGATCTACCCAACCCAGG
>NW_011495032.1:1379270-1379400 GCF_000754665.1 Bison bison bison
AGGGTTTTTTTTTTTTTTTTTTTTACCACTAATACCACCTGGGAGAAGGCAATGGCACCCCATTCCAGTACTCTTGCCTGGAAAATCCCATGGACGGAGGAGCCTGGTAGGCTGCAGTCCATGGGGTCGC
>NW_011495032.1:1379582-1387434 GCF_000754665.1 Bison bison bison
GGGGGAGTCTGGTGGGCTGCCGTCTGTGGGGTCACACAGAGTCGGACACGACTGAAGTGACTTAGCAGCAGCAGCAGTACCACTACCACCACCACCTGGGAAGCCCCCATCTGAGACCTACTGAGTCAGAAAGATTAGGGATGAGTCTAGCAGTTGTGGTTTTAACAAATACTCCAGGTGGTTCTAATGGCTGAAGTTTGAGAAGGACTGATCTAGGTCATGATTTCTGAATGTGGGCACCACTGGTATTTGAGACAGATAATTCTTTGTTGTGTGGGTCTACCTTGTGCATTGTAGCCTGTTTATTAGCACCCCTAGCCTCTAACCAGTAGATGCCAGTGGCATGTCTCAGCCCGTCAACCAAAAATGTCACCAGATATTGTCACCAAGGGACAAATTCTTGTTGCCAGTTCCCCCTCCTCGCATCTCTCCATCTGCTCACATGTTAGATAAAGTTCAAATAACATACTCAGCCCTTTATCTTGTGATCACATAGTGTGTGGTTAAGTGCTCTGAAACAAATGAAATAGTGATTCTACCACATTTATTCAACAAAGAATCCTAAATTAATTTGATCTTAAATATAAACAGAGAGAATCTAAGTTTTGGTCATGCTGGTCTCTCCTTCATCACTTGCTTTCAACTTTTTTCTTTTCGTTTTTAGTTCTTCCCTATTTTGACATCTGTATTTTTCTTATCCTTCTCTTTTTTAAAGTAAGGAGTGGATAAATACTGTTATAGATTAGTTCTGTTTTGACCTTAAATAGTAACTCATTCTGTTTCTCTTCTAAATTTAGCAATTTGATGAATCTCATGTAATTAAAATGAAGTTTATTTTCACATAAATTAGACTGAAGCACCTGCTGTTTCCTAAGACTTTGAACATATAAAAGTAAAGAAAGTGAAGGGTGCAATTTTCATTTTATCTTATATTAGCAAAAAATCAAAATATTCCCACTGTTGATTTATATTGTCTAGAATCCTCAGTCAGTCATAGATTACTTGGGAATTCATTTATTTTCAGGTCATTTAAAAAAAAAAAAATTTACTCATCCATTTTATTGATATTTTAAAAACTTTCCTCAGCCCTGGTTATTGGATAAGAAGATGTTCTAGTTTCTTATGACTTTGAAGCAAACTCCAAAGCCCTAATTTGAGGATATGTTGCCAGAAGTCAAATAGATAAAAGTAGTTGCAGTGAAAAAGCAGAGATCTCTCCTGATCCAGCAGTCATTCATTTTGAAAAGTTCATAAACATGTGCATACTTTCTGAAGTTGTTAATAGACCCAGCCCAATTGCATGTTTCCACAAGTTAGTTATGCTAGCAGGCCTATAGCAGGGGTTATAGGAGTTAATTCTCAGTAACATTTGACTGATACTGATAAGGATCGGAGAGGGGTCAAGGATATTTTATCTCCATTATTAACATTCTTGAGCAGGATTATAGTTAATAAGTTGTTTACCATAGATAATGGGGATGATGATGATGGTGATCATAAATAATATGTATAAATAGCTGGAAAAATTTCAGACAGGTTGAATCAAAGATAACATCTTCTGGAATTTTTTTTTTTTTTTTAATAAGAGTTCTTTGTTGATGACTGGAAAAGGCAATGGCAACCCACTCCAGTACTCTTGCCAGGAAAATCTCATGGAAGGAGGAGCCTGGTAGGCTTCAGTCCATGGGTTCTAGAAGAGTTGGACACGACTGAGCGACTTCACTTTCATTTTTCACTTTCATGCATTGGAGAAGGAAATGGCAACCCACTCCAGTGTTCTTGCCTGGAGAATCCCAGGGACAGCTGAGCCTGGTGGGCTGCCATCTATGGGGTTGCACAGAGTCGGACACGACTGAAATGACTTAGCAGCAGCAGCTTTGTTGATGACAATGTAGTGTCATGGAAGGCGGATAGTAGCTGAGTACTAGATAGCCCCAGTACCCTGGGGATCAGGTATACATTATAGAAAGGGAATCACAAATAGAGATGGGGAAGGTGGGGATTGAAGAAAGTGTGGTTGATTGGGGTAGGCCTCATCGTAACCTGAATTTTCGAGGATGCAGCTTGTAACAACCTTTGATGCCCTTAGGCTTACTCACAAAAATAAAATCTTATGTCCCCAGTGAATCCAGAATCAGAAGACAGCTGGATGGTCAGGAACAATCAGAACAGAGACAGAATAAAATGGTGAGTTAAGAACAGGCAGAAATGGGGAACGGCAGGAAAGAGACAGCCAGGATGGCCAGAAACAGCCAGTGAGGCCAGAAACCATCAGGAAACAGAGCTGGAGACAGTCAGGTTCAGACAGCCAGAGCAAAGGGAGCCTGAGCCAGGAGAACTGAAAGTTTTCTGAAGCAGTGTTACCAATTTGACAGCATGCTTTGAGGGTCAATGTGGCCTCAATTGAGCAGAAGCTCTGACTCCACTTGTAATATATTTATTTATGCATAAAGATGTAAGTGCCTCTCAGAAACCAGCAAAGAGATATATAACTACAGGAGGGGTCTGGGTTCAGGGTAGGAGCCTTGGCACAGAGCAGTGGAATGTTTTCTGTGCAACAGGGAGGCAGGGTACCCAAACACCATCCCAAATATTAAATTATTAATTTGCCTTGTAAAAAATCCTTATAAGGTGAAGCACAAGGAAAGGAGGATGGAGAAGCCAAAGACAAGATTTGGGGTGGGGGATGGGGAGGAAAGCTGCCCTCATTGTCCCCAGGCCAAATAAACATGTGGAGGTCCTTCATTTCATGGTAGGGAGTCCACAATTCTCTCCTCCTTTCTCTCTTTTTCCTCCTCCTTGTTTCCCAATCTTTCTTCTGCGTGGCATTTGTTGTTTTGTGTCTAAAGAATTCACAGGGTAAGAAGGGAGGGTGAGTTCAAGGAGTCAAAAGGCTGATTACTGCCAAGGCATTTGACTTTGTGGACGTGTAGGCTTCCACCTTTAGGCAGGGGAAGACAAATGAGCACAAACAAAGGATTATCTGCAGAGATGGCATCAAAGAGGACTTGAACTTGACTGTGTTTCAAAATTGAAGCTATCAGGTTTGGGAATGCATCTTGGCTGGTCTGGAAGAGCAAGGTGATGGTGGTAGGAGCATCTATTTGAAGCCATCTTCCTTAGTGGATACTGTCCCCCACAAACCTCTCACCTTTCACTCTAGAAAAGCCTTCACTTCTCCTCCTCCTGGAATCTCCTCTTGGGTTCTTCTAGGCACAGCATGGGCTGGCAGGCCCAGTTCCACTGCTGTGTTTCAATGAGAGCAGAGGTTGTGAGATGTGTTTGGTAGTGAAATAGATACAGCATCACTCAGGTTTTGGAGGGAAGAGTATAATCCATGTTGCATGGGGAACACTGAGAACACATCTTTGTGCTCAATCGTATCCAACTTCTGTGATGCTGTGGACTGTAGCCTTCCAGGCTCTTCTGTCCATGGAATTTTCCAGGCTAGAATACTGGAGCAGGTTGCCATTTCCTACTCCAGAGGATCTTCTCTGATCCAGGGATTGAACCCATGTCTTCTCTGTCTCCTGCATTGCAGGCAGATTCCCAGAGGTTAGAGCATGTCTGCCATGTGGTTAATCAAATGATTGGTTACTGGGAAGGCAGAGGATAATGACCTGCATTTTTAATGCACAGGACGAGGAGGACAATGAGGGGAAAACTTGAAAAATTCCATTCTTAGGAAGAAGTAAGCAGAATGAAAAGTGAAGCTTCCCCTTAAAGATTCAGGAGGGTAAGGAAAGAAAAAACAAGAAGAATTGGCCCTCTGTGAATAAAATACCATTAAAGAACAAGATGTCAGATTAAAACAGGCCAATGACAACAAGAAAATAAGAGCAGCAAGATTGGCTCTGTATTAAAGAAACTGCACAACTATACTTCAATGTAGCATGAAGTGCATGCACCTTTGCACTAAGATGCATAATGAGCTACCCTACCCCTCAAGTATTATCTGCTGTCATTCAGTTCAGTTCAGTCCAGTCGTGTTCGACTCTTTGAGACCCCATGAACTGCAGCACGCCAGGCCTTCCTGTCCATCACCAACTCTCAGAGTTCACCCAAACCCATGTCCATCGAGTTGGTGATGCCATCCAACCATCTCATCCTCTGTTGTCCCCTCCTCTTCCTGCCCTCAATCTTTCCCAGCATCAGGGTCTTTTCAATTGAGTCAGCTCGAAAAGCTAATTCAAGACATAATCCTGATCATAAAGAAACTAGGACCCAATATTTATAAAACTTACTGTGTGAAGAAAAGTATCACCTACTATTGCCAGACAAGAAAAATTCAAGATAAGAAATCATCATCATTAAAAAGGAACCCAATATTCACAAAAATGTATACATGAAGAAATGGCACAGAATGAATATTTATTGAATGAATTCCTCAATTTTTGTTTTAATTCAGAAGCGCTCATGAAAATACATGGGTAAATTAAAAAAATGCTTACTTCATTTCATTCAAGCTCTGCTGAACGGAGGTATCCACAGAGTTGCCTTCTCAGACCACACTTTCTCAAATAATTCTCCCCAATCACTCTCTTCATGGAAAATACCACTACCTGAAGTTTTACTCTATCATTTTTATTGGTATATTTTCTGTCTCTGCTACTAGATTAAAAATACCATGTGGTCAGCAAATTCATTTGCTTTAATTTATCTCTCATATCTAAAATAGTGCTGGCCAAACAGAAGGCACTCAATAAATAACTGTTGAATGAATAAATGAATGAATGAATCCATTAAATATTTTTGAAGGGATCTGTATACAAACTAAAAATGAAATAGTGAAATGTTCATCAACTTCAATCAGATATTTGAGATGGGTCCAATTTATCTGCTTTGACATGTAAACTTATTGTGACTTTGTTTTAATACTGTAATTTTAACTGTAAATATTTCTAAATGAGTCAGCTAGTACATTTTGGAAAACAGTTGGTGCAATAAGTACTGGGAGAGAGCCATGGGATCAGGCCAATGAAACATTCATTTTACTGTTGGAAATTTTAATAAAACAGTAAGATTATTGATGTTGCTTCTTATTAGTAAGACTTATCAGAGCAGCATATGCTGAGAGGATAAACAAAGATGAGAAGTGTAAAGTCTGGTTGATCTTAGTAGTTGAGGTGACTGTGTTAACATTTGAGAAGAAAAACAGTGTTCTCATTTTAACATTCACTGCACTCTTATCACTGATGCTGAACCTGGCATTTCTTACATTTGATGTGGAGTGAGAGTGGTTTGTCTTCAAAACCCTCTTGGCTAGGGCCAGTTGAATTTATCCCTGCATCTGACACATGAATGTCTAACACAACAAAGTGTTCTTGGCTCCATTACATTGAATATCACGTTTAGGGAGGTCCTGTGATGAACACATGTCAGTTTCTGTCCTAAATGTTAAAATCAGAATCACCTGTTTAATAGCCACTTGGCGTTAAGCTCCAAGTGGTTGGAGCTTAAGCTCCAATCAGCTACACTGCTGCTGCTACTGGTGCTGCTGCTAAGTTGCTTCAGCTGTGTCCGACTCTGTGCAACCCCGTAGATGGCAGCCCACCAAGCTCCTCTGTCCCTGGGATTCTCCAGGCAACAGTACTGTAGTGGGTTGCCATTTCCTTCTCCAGTCAGCTTCACTGATTCCACTGAATCAGTGGATTCAAAATATTTCCCAAGCTGCTGCAAAGATGTAAGTCATAGACCCTCCATCAGATCCTCAGCATGTTTGTAATAGGAATTTGTAACTGTGGATTATGAGGCAGTCATGGAAGTTACACGAAAATTATCTATATCTTCCCTGGTGGTGCAAGTGGTAAGGAACATGCCTACCATTGCAGGAGATGCAAGAGATGTGCGTTCAATCCTTGGGTCAGGATGATCCCCTGGAGAAGGAAATGGCAACCCACTCTAGTGTTCTTGCTTGGGAAATCCTATAAACAGAGGAGCCTGGTGCGCTGCAGTCCACGGAGTCCCCCCAAAATCTGAGTCCCAACACAACTGAACACACACATGCTTTAAAAACATGCAGGTGCTTATAGTCAAGAAATATGTATGGTAAAATTGATTAAAAACAGGAACTTTAAGTATGTAATTATCCTTTCATTTTTTAAGATAGAGTAAAATAAAATGCCAGAGGTGTGAATTTATTTTTCTCAAGCCCAAGAATTATTCATTAGCAGAATAAAGACATGAATTGAGGCCTCTTGAATCCCAATTCTTTGGTACTTTCTAATAGGTGCAAAAAATCATCTGAAATCTGATTAAATAAATCTTTCAGCTAAGTTTTGTTACATAAAATTTTGATTTGTAAAAAACATTACAAAACAAAGAAACATTGAAATGTAAGATACAGATATATAAGCCAGTACTTGAGATACAATAAAAAGAAAACTACCAAATAGATTCCAAGGCCAGGATATAGTCAGCATTACTTTTTTTTTTTTTTTTGTCACTTCTAGTACCTTGTTATTGAGATATCTGAGACAGGCAAAAAGGAGATCAAATATGACATTCACTTGTTCTTCGTAGCTCTGAATATTTGCTGTCTAATGTGTAAGCTTTTAGCTGGGAGGGGCTGCTAGCCATTTACTGTCTCTGTGTGTTTGGGAAATTGTGCTGAGCTCTGATGGCGTAGTCATTCCCAAGTCATTCACTTCTATTTGTCTGTCTTTCTTTACTGTACATCTGTGCACATTTAGAGATTTTATTTGCTGTAATATTCAAAATGCAAGATAATAAAATATGAACATAGAATTCTCTAGTATATAAATGTTGTTCCTCACAGAATATCAAATCCTCTGTGATAGGGACCAGTGTTCTTATGGTTGTCTTATTCATGTAGAGGCTGAGGCTTGTAGATTGTAGTTTGACAGAAATGACAAACCGACTAAATGACAAAACATATAACAGGGATTTACAAGGAAATCAGTGATTTTCCTACTGGAGCCCTCATACTCTGTATGTGGGAATATTAAATAATGCAACACAATTTAACAGTTTCTTAAAAGTTTTTAGGTGACATAGTAAGTATGTGCCCAGGCAAAATGAGACGTGTGTGTGTGTGTGTGTGTATCCTGTACATACATATATACACACGCACACTACAAACCTGTATGAAAATGCTCATTAGAATATTATTTGCATGGGCAAACACTGGAACCAATCCAAAAGTTTATCAACTGGTAAATGAATAAACAAAAGTTGTATATTTGTGTAGTAGAAAACAAATCAACAATAAAAACAACCAGATCCTGATGTATACTACAAAATGAATGAACCTTGAAAATATTGTATGAATCCACTCATATGAAATATTCAGAAGAAAAAAAAAAGAAATATCCAGAAGAGACCAGTTTACAGATACAAACTGAAGACTCTCTGGTGAGATTGCACCAAATGGGCTCCAGAGAATTTTTAGGGGATGATGAAAATGATCTAAAACTGAATTTTGGTAGTTAATGTCCAACTCTGCAAATTTATTATGACTCTTTGAATTTTGTACTTATAATAGGTATTTTAAAAATATACATTTTACCAAACAAATACAAAGTGGGTGGCAGTGGTGAGGAAGGGAGGGAGAGACAGGGAGACACTCAGAGACTGTTAACAATAGGAGAAGCCATGGGAGCCATTCTAGATGTAATCTAAGGGAATGGCAAACCACTTCAGTATTCTTGCCTTGAGAACCCCATGAACAGTATGAAAAGGCAAAATGATAGGATACTGAAAGAGGAACTCCCCAGGTCAGTAGGTGCCCAATATGCTACTGGAGATCAGTGGAGAAATAACTCCAGAAAGAATGAAGGGATGGAGCCAAAGCAAAAAGAATACCCAGCTGTGGATGTGACTGGTGATAGAA
>NW_011495032.1:1387534-1389027 GCF_000754665.1 Bison bison bison
GATGGCAAGAGTGAATGTCGACATTCTAGGAATCAGCGAACTAAAATGGACTGAAATGGGTGAATTTAACTCAGATAACCATTATATCCACTACTGCGGGCAGGAATCCCTCAGAAGAAATGGAGTAGCCATCATGGTCAACAAAAGAGTCCAAAATGCAGTACTTGGATGTAATCTCAAAAATGACAGAATGATCTCTGTTCATTTCCAAGGCAAACCATTCAATATCACAGTAATCCAAGTCTATACCCCAACCAGTAATGCTGAAGAAGCTGAAGTTGAACGGTTCTCTGAAGACCTACAAGACATTTTAGAACTAACACCCAAAAAAGATGTCCTTTTCATTATAGGGGACTGGAATGCAAAAGTAGGAAGTCAAGAAACACCTGGAGTAACAGGCAAATTTGGCCTTGGAATAAGGAAGAAAGCAGGGCAAAGACTAATAGAGTTTTGCCAAGAAAATGCACTGGTCATAGCAAACACCCTCTTCCAACCACACAAGAGAAGACTCTACACATGGACATCACCAATGGTCAACACCAAAATCAGATTGATTATATTCTTTGCAGCCAAAGATAGAGAAGCTCTATAGAGTCAACACAAACAAGACCAGGAGCTGACTGTGGCTCTGATCATGAACTCCTTATTACCAAATTCAGACTGAAATTGAAGAAAGTAGGGAAAACCACTAGACCATTCAGGTATGACCTAAATCAAATCCCTTATGATTATACAGTGGAAGTGAGATAGATTTAAGGGCCTAGATCTGATAGACAGAGTGCCTGATGACTATGAAATGAAATGTGTGACACTGTACAGGAGACAGGGATCAAGACCATCCCCATGGAAAAGAAATGCAAAAAAGCAAAATGGCTGTTTGGGGAGGCCTTACAAATAGCTGTGAAAAGAAGAGAAGCAAAAACCAAAGGAAAAAAGGAAAGATATAAATATCTGAATGCAGAGTTCTGAAGAATAGCAAGAAGAGAAAAGAAAGCCTTCTTCAGAGATCAATGCAAAGAAATAGAGGAAAACAACAGAATGGGAAAGACTAGGGATCTCTTCAAGAAAATTAGAGATACCAATGGAATATTTCATGCAAAGATGGGCTCGATAAAGGACAGAAATGGTATGGACCTAACAGAAGCAGATGATACTAAGAAGAGGTGGCAAGAATACACAGAAGAACTGTACAAAAAAGATGTTCACGACCCAGATAATCACGATGGTGTGATCACTGACCTAGAGCCAGACATCCTGGAATGTGAAGTCAAGTGGGCCTTAAAAATCATCACTACGAACAAAGCTAGTGGAGGTGATGGAATTCCAGTTGAGCTATTCCAAATCCTGAAAGATGATGCTGTGAAAGTGTTGCACTCAATATGCCAGCAAATTTGGAAAACTCAGCAGTGGCCACAGGACTGGAAAGGTCAGTTTTCATTCCAATCCCAAAGAAAGGCAATGCCAAAGAATGCTCAAACTACCACACAATTGCA
>NW_011495032.1:1389482-1394353 GCF_000754665.1 Bison bison bison
CTGCCTCTTGAGAAATTTGTATGCAGGTCAGGAAGCAACAGTTAGAACTGGACATGGATCAACAGACTGCTTCCAAATAGGAAAAGGAGTACATCAAGGCTGTATATTGTCACCCTGTTTATTTAACTTATATGCAGAGTATATCATGAGAAATGCTGGACTGGAAGAAACACAAGCTGGAATCAAGATTGCTGGGAGAAATATCAGTAACCTCAGATATTCAGATGGCACCACCCTTATGGCCGAAAGAGAAGAGGAACTAAAAAGCCTCTTGATGAAAGTTAAAGTGGAGAGTGAAAAAGTTGGCTTAAAGCTCAACATTCAGAAAACTAAGATCATGGCATCCGGTCCCATCACTTCATGGGATATAGATGGGGAAACAGTGTCAGACTTTATTTTTCTGGGCTCCAAAATCACTGCAGATGGTGACTGCAGCCATAAAATTAAAAGACGCTTATTCCTTATATGTTTGAGACGGATTATGATCTAATCAGTAAACTCAGTCAGCATCTACTGTCATTCCACTTACTTCCCTAGCTAAATAACTAAATTAGAAAATTTGTTAAATCTGATGAGTTCTAGGTAAAAATAATGACCAGTGAGGATCTACTGACTTCCTGTGGACTCACATATTTTTCTAATTTTTAGCTTCACCATGGGTTTCCTCACAGCAGCTGTGTTCATTCCATCAATAAGATCACATTCTTATATTTATAATGTTTTTAAACATTTAACTTTTCTCTCACTAATTTCAACATCTCAATTTTAAAACTACCTAGTGCAACACTGTGATTTTTTTTAAGGTTTTTTTTTTTTTTTGTCTTAGAGAGTGGAAACTAAGATGTCCTCAAAGAAACACAGCATGCCAGTTTTGACAATTTCTAGAATGTTGAGTGAACTCTGGGAGTTGGTGATGGACAGGTGGACAGGGAGTCCTGGCATGCTGCGATTCATGGGGTTGCAAAGAGTCAGACATGATTGAGCGACTGAACTGAACTGAGAATGTTGAGACTTTTGGAGTTACCAGCCATGTTGAAATAAATTATGATACATTGATGTTCAGTACCTCAGTCATGTCTGACTCTGTGCGACCCCATGGACTGCAGTACACCAGGCCTCCCTGTACCTCACAATCTCCTAGAGCCTGTTCAAACTCATGTCCATTGAGTTGGTGATGCCATCCAACCATCTTGTCCTTTGTCCCTTTCTCCTCCTTCCTTCAATTTTTCCAAGCATAAGGGTCTTTTACAATGAGTTGGCTCTTCACATCAGGTGGCCAAAGTATTGGAGCTTCAGTTCAGTTCAGTTTAGTTTAGTCGCTCAGTCGTGTCTGACTCTTTGTGACCCCATGGATCGCAGCACTCCAGGCCTCCCTGTCCATCACCAACTCCCAAAGTTCACTCAAACTCATGTGCATTGTCGGTGATGCCATCCAGCCATCTCATCCTCTGTCGTCCCCTTCTCCTCCTGCCCCCAATCCCTCCCAGCATCAGGATCTTTTCCAGTGATTCAACACTTCACATCAGGTGGCCAGAGCACTGGAGTTTCAGCTTCAACATCAGTCCTTCCAATGAACACCCAGAACCAGTCTCCTTTAGGATGGACTGGTTGGATCTCCTTGCAGTCGAAGGGCCTCGCAAGAGTCTTCTCCAACACCACAGTTCAAAAGCATCAATTCTTCAGCTCTCAGCTTTTTTCACAGTCCAACTCTCACATCCATATGGAAAAACCATAGCCTTGACTAGATGAACCTCTGTTGGCAAAGTAATGTCTCTGCTTTTGAATATGCTATCTAGGTTGGTCATAAGTTTCCTTCCAAGGAGTAAGTGTCTTTTAATTTCATGGCTGCAGTCACCATCTGCAGTGATTTTGGAGCCCAAGAAAAGAAAGTCTGACACTGTTTCCACTGTGAGCTTTAGCGTCCTTCCAATGAATATTCAGGGTTGATATGCAAGACTTATAAAAAGGAAAAAAAGTAGTTTTCTTAAGTGAAAAGAGATAAGATCTATTTGTACCATGCATACTTTACATACATGTAGCTAATCTATAAATCTATTAACATGCCTATTTTAATTGAGTATATATAATATGAACCCTCTGCTACTGCTGCTAAGTCGCTTCAGTCGTGTCCGACTCTGTGCGACCCCATAGATGGCAGCCCACCAGGCTCTGCTGTCCCTGGGATTCTCCAGTTAAGAACACTAGAGTGGGTTGCCATTTCCTTCTCCAATGCATGAAAGTGAAAAGTGAAAATGAAGTTGCTCAGTTGTGTCCAACTATTCACGACCCCATGGACTGCAGCCTACCAGGCTCCTCCGTCCATGGGATTTTCTAGGCAAGAGTAGTGGAGTGGGGTGCCGTTGCCTTCTCCGTAATGTTAAATATAAAATATTCATACTAAAAATATATGCTCAATATATATATTGCTGGGTTCTTCTCTAATCAATGGAATTTTTACCTAATTTTTGCCTTGATTCTGAAAGTAGAGACAAATAAAGATAGAACCTTCATGGAACATGTGTTCTATGGCAGAGGATCACAATTGACAACTGCCACTGCAAACAGCATTGGTGGCCATCTATGTTAATCTCTCTGAGGCCCCATTGCTGACTTAGGTGGATACATGGTAGACAGTTATCAAAGTTCAGGATGTGTGTGTTTGCCCATTGCTCAGTTGTGTTTGACTCTTTGTGGCCCCATGGACTGTAGCTCGCCAGGCCCCTCTGTCCGTGGAATTTTCTAGGCAAGAATACTGGACTGGGTTGCTATTAGCATGTTAATTTTCCTGGAGTGTTCACCAGCTCTTCCAGTAACCAAGTACCCTCTAGGGATGAAAAAGACAGTTTGAAGAAAGGTGGGCCTCAAAGTACACTGGAAAGAAAAAAAATTTTTTGAGGAACAAAAAATGCATGCAATATGAATCCAAATCTAAGGGTATATTTTCAAGTAAATGTTACCAACTTCCAATAACTGAATAATTGGGATTATTTTTAACTTCTTCAAGATTAATTTTAGTCCTACAACTAGAGTTTAAAGAAAAAAATTGGGAAGATATCCATACCATAATTCCACCCTTAGGTATTATTAACTTGCAAGGCTTACATAAGGAAATACATACTAAACATCTTTATTCAAATCATGGTCCTAGATGATGTGGATATAAAGCAGAGTGGAATATGGAATTTGTACTCAAGATAGAAAATCACATTAAAATTTTTTTCTCTCTTCTCAGCATATAACCATAAATGAAGTAGTTTTCCTTTTTAAAATTAGTAACTGTGGTATTCATGTGAATATTCAGTGGTGATGAGAAATTCAAATTTTAGCTTTATAGGCACTTCCTAGTGACTGATACAATAGGTTTCAGAGGCCCGTTAACTCTACCTGGTGACCACATAAGTAATTCACACTCTGTTGTATGAATGGGTTACATTTTTCATAATGGCCTGAAAATATAAAACCTGTCTTTCTTTCCCAATTAGTTATCCTCTTTTGGCATATAAGTGGAAGAGACATAATGAAGTACCAGAAGTTTTATCTGTTTGAGCTCAAGTAATACTTCCCAAGGTGACATTTCATGGCTAAAGAGGCAGTCTTCTTGGTTTTGTGTTTGAAAACACACTTATTTAGACTGAGATTTAAGATGGTATTTTTATTTCCACAGGAATTTGAAAATGCTTAGCAAACATACACTTGATCATTTCCTTTTACAAATATACTGAGGCTTCTGAATTTCAATAATGAACTCTTCTTTTTGGCCAGTTGCCTGTATATTTATCTATAAAATTAGTATCATTGTGACGAGGTTGTAGTTATATAATTGTTCCCTTACTGTTAGATTCTGGGTCTCTCTCATTTTGCCCTATCAGAATCCTGGGAAGTAGCAGAGAAGGTCACTGCAGGTTCCAGTGAACATCAATTTGACTTCACAACTGCTATGCTTTGTCAACTAAAAGGAAAAAAAAAAAAAAAGAGTTGGGCACTGTGAGCAGTTGGAGCACCGTCAAATGAATTTGATCAGGAGATATTCCCTGGCCCAGCCAAAGGTTCTTTATACATGGGATTAGTCCCACATGAGAGTGGGGACCTTTCACATAATAAGGTGGGGAAGTGACCATCTCTGATTAAATTTCAGAATTATGGAGAGAGGGGGAGGATAATGGTAGAGTACATTCTGACAACAGATCAAAGGAAATATGAGATTAAATCCAAGAGAAATATATTCCTGAATGCAAACTTAATTGCTTAACCAATTCTTACTGATTAGGGCCTCTGTCTTCTATAACAGGAGCAGGATAAACTGAATAAAAAGAATGTGTCCTTATGCCTTGTCATCACAAAAGCCAGAACTATGCTGAAACATGGTCAGATCAGATCAGATCAGTTGCTCAGTCGTGTCCGACTCTTTGCGACCCCATGAATCGCAGCACGCCAGGCCTCCATGTCCATCACCAACTCCCGGAGTTCACTCAGACTCACGTCCATTGAGTCAGTGATGCCATCCAGCCACCTCATCCTCTGTCGTCCCCTTCTTCCTCTTGCCCCCAATCCCTCCCAGCATCAGAGTCTTTTCCAATGAGCCAACTGTTTGCATGAGGGGGCCAAAGTACTGGAGTTTCAGCTTTAGCATCATTCCTTCCAAAGAAATCCCAGGGCTGATCTCCTTCAGAATGGGCTGGTTGGATCTCCTTGTAGTCCAAGGGACTCTCAAGAGTCTTTTCCAACACCACAGTTCAAAAGCATCAATTCTTCGGCGCTCAGCCTTCTTCACAGTCCAACTCTCACATCCATACATGACCACAGGAAAAACCATAGCCTTGACTAGATGAACCTTTGTTCGCAAAGTAATGTCTCTGCTTTTGAATATGCTA
>NW_011495032.1:1394563-1411069 GCF_000754665.1 Bison bison bison
GGATGTCTGGCTCTAGGTCAGTGATCACACCATCATGATCATCTGGGTTGTGAAGATCTTTTTTGTACAGTTCTTCTGTGTATTCTTGCCACCTCTTCTTAATATCTTCTGCTTCTGTTAGGTCCATACCATTTCTGTCCTGTATCGAGCCCATCTTTGCATGAAATGTTCCTTTGGTATCTCTAATTTTCTTGAAGAGATCCCTAGTCTTTCCCATTCTGTTGTTTTCCTCTATTTCTTTGCATTGATCACTGAAGAAGGCTTTCTTTTCTCTTCTTGCTATTCTTTGGAACTCTGCATTCCGATATTTATATCTTTCCTTTTCTCCTTTGCTTTTCGCTTCTTTTCTTTTCACAGCTATTTGTAAGGCCTCCCAGACAGCCATTTTGCTTTTTTGCATTTTTTTTTCCATGGGGATGGTCTTGATCCCTGTCTCCTGTATAATGTCACGAACTTCATTCCATAGTTCATGAGGCACTCTATCTATCAGATCTAGGCCCTTAAATCTATTTCTCACTTCCACTGTATAATCATAAGGGATTTGATTTAGGTCATACCTGAATGGTCTAGTAGTAGTATTTATTTATTTTTTTGTTTTGTTTTTCAGTAAAACTTAAAACTTAGTGACTAAAAGTGATCTTTTTGGAGTAGTTGAGATGTTCTGTATCTCAGTTGTGATGGTAGTTGGCTGTTGTTCAGTCACTAAGTCGTGTCCAAACTTTGTGACCCCATAGACTGCAATATACCAGACTTCCCTATCCTTAACTGTCTCCCAGAATTTGCTTAGATTCATGTCCATTGAGGCAATGATGCCATCCAACCATCTTATTCTCTGTCACCACCTTCTTCTGCCTTCAATACTTCCTAGCATTAGGGCCTTTTCCAATGAGTCAGCTCTTCACATCAAGTAGCCAAAGTATTGGAGCTTCAGTTTCAGCATCAGTCCTTCCAATGGATATTCAGGGTTGATTTCTTTTAGTATTGACTAGTTTGATCTCCTGGCAGTCCATGGAACTCTCAAGAATCTTCCCCAGTACCACAATTTGAAACCATCAATTCTTCAGCTCTCAGTCTTCTTTATAGTCCAACTCTCACATCCTATATGTATACTGGAAAAACCATAGCTTTGACTCTGTGTACCTTTGACTGCAAAGTGATGTCTCTGCTTTTTAATATGATGTCTAAGTTTATCATAGTTTTTCTTCAGGGATCAAGCATCTTTTTAATTTCATGGTTGCAGTCACTGTCAGAAGTAACTTTGGAGCCCAAGAAAATAAAGTCTGTCACTCTTTGTACTTTTTCTCCATCTTTTTGCCATGAAGTGAAGGGACCAGATGGCATGAACTTAGCTGTTTAAATATTGAATTTTAAGCCAGTTTTTTCACTCTCTTCTTTGACCTTCATCAGGAGACTCTTTAGTTCCTCTTTGCTTTCTGCCATTAGAGTGGTATCATCTGTATATCTGACATTGTTGATATTTATCCCAGCAATTCAATTCCAGCTTGTAAGTCATCCAGCCCAGCACGTTGCATGATGTACTCTGCATGTAAGTTAAATAAGGAAGGTGACAATATACAGCCTTGATGTACTTCTTTCCCAATTTTGAAACAGTCCGTTGTTCTATGTCCATTTCTAACTGTTTCTTCTTGACCTGCATACAGGTTTTGCAGGAGGCAGATAAGGTGGTCTGGTATTCTCATCTCTTTAAGAATTTTCCACAATTTATTGTGATCCAAGCAATCAAAGGCTTTAGCATACTCAGTGAAGCAGAAGTGGATATTTTTTCCTGGAATTTCCTTGCTTATTCTATGAACCAACATACATTGGCAATTTGATCTCTGGTTCCTCTGCCTTTTCTAAAACCAGCTTGTACATCTGCAAGTTCTTGGTTTATAATGTTGAAGTGTAGCTTGAAATATTTTGAGCATTACCTTGTTAGCATGTGAAATGATGGTAGTCAGTCAGTCAGTTCAGTCGCTCAGTTGTGTCCAACTCTTTACAACCCCATGAACCACAGCACTTCAGGCCTCCCTGTCCCTCACCAACTCCCGGAGTTTACCCAAACTCATATCCATTGAGTCGGTGATGCCATCCAACCATCTCATCCTCTGTCGTCCCCTTCTCCTCCTGTCCTCAATCTTTCCCAGGATCAGGGTCTTTTCAAATGAGTCAGCCCTTTGCATCAGGTGGCAAAGTATTGGCATTTCAGCTTCAACATCAGTCCTTCCAATGTAGTATATACCTATTATATATATATTTGTTAAAACTTATTGACCTAGGCTGTTAAAGTGGGTGAATTTCATTATATATAGATTACGTCCAAAGAAAGCCTATTTCAAAAGTTGTAACTTACCTTTCTCTTTCTCACTGATGTGATAGAAATTCTATGTATTATTTGCTTTGAGTAGAGGTATTGCAATAAAGAATATGCAATGCTTCTTTGTGCACCAAGAGATTATGTTCCTTTTGTCTTGATACTCTATTGACCATAGAGTCATTTTCAATCTCACTCCCTGAAATGAAAGTGTTAGTCGCCCAGTCATGTCTAATTCTTTGACCATGGACTATAGACCACCAGGCTCCTCTGTCCATGGAATCCTCCAGGCAAGAATACTGGAGGGGTTGCAATTCCCTTCTTCAGGTGATGTTCCCAACCCAGGAATCAAACTCAGGTCTCCTGCATTGCAGACGGATTCTTTACCATCTGGGCCACAGGAGAAGCCCTCCTCCTCAGCAAACTTCCTTCCCTCTTTCAACTACATAAACAAAAATATACTTTGATAAAGAAATGCCCTTTCCTGTTGGCCTCTCAAACTGCATGGTACTTCAGGATTATTTTTTTTTTTAAGCATTATATCTTTCTAGTACTGGAGAAGAGAGGAAAATAGCACCAATATGCTACTGGAGAAGAGTGGAAGAAATAGCTCCAGGACAAATGAAGAAGCTGAGGCAAAGTGGAAGCCACACCCAGGTATAGATGTGTCTTGTGGTAAAGTCCAATGCTATAAAGAACAGTACTGCATAAGAATGTGCAATGTTAGGTCCATGAATCAAGCTAAATTGGAATTGGTCAAACAGAGGATGGCAAGAATGAACATCAACTTTTTAGGAATCAGTGAACTAAAATCACTGGAATGGGCAAATGTAATTCACATGAACATTGTATCTACTATTGTGGGCAAGAATCCCTTACAAGAAATGCAGTAGCCCTTGTAGTCAACAAGAGTCCAAAATGCTGTACTTAGGTACAATCTCACAAATGACGGAATGATCTCTATTCATTTCCAAGGCAAACCATTCAATATCACAGTAATTCAAAACCATGCCCCAGCTACTAATGCTGAGGAAGGTGAAGTTGAATGGTTCTATGAAGACCTATAAAACTTTCTAGAACTAACACCAAAAAAAAAAGATGTCCTTTTCATCATAAGGGACTGGAATGCAAAAGTAGGAAGTCAAGAGACACCTGGAGTAACAGGCAAGTTTGGCCTTGCAGTACAAAAGGAAGCAGGACAAAGTCTAACATAATTTTGCCAAGCAAACATGCTGGTCATAGCAAACACCCTCTTCCAACTGCACAAGAGACAACTCTAAACATGGACATCACCAATGGTCAATACCCAAATCAGATTGACTGTATTCTTTGCAGAACAAGATGGAAAAGCTCTACACAGACAGCAAAAACAAGACTGGAAGTTGACTGTGGCTCAGATCATGAATTCCTTATTGCCAAATTCAGACTTAAGGAAGGTAGGGAAGACCACTAGGTCATTCAGGTATGGCCTAAATCAAATCCCTTACAATTATACAGTCTAGTGACAAATAGATTCAAGGAATTAGATTTGATAAGAGTCCCTTAAGAACTATGGGTGGAGGTTCGTGATATTGTACAGGAGACAGGGATCAAGACCATGCCCAAGAAATATAAATGCAGAAAGGCAAAATGGCAGTCCAAGGGGGCTTTACAAATAGCCAAGCAAAGAACAGAAGCAAAAGAAAAAGGGAAACGGAAAGATATACCCATTTGAATGCAGAGTTCCAAAGAAGAGCAAAGAGATAAGAAAGCCTTCCTCAATGATCAATGCAAAGAAATAGAGGAAAACAGTAGAATTGGAAAGACTAGAAATCTCTTCAAGAAAATTAGATACCAAGGGAACATATCATGCAAATATGGGCACAATAAAGGACAGAAATGAAATGGACCTAACAGAAGCAGAAGATATTAAGAAGCGGTGGCAAGAACACACAGAAGAACTATACAATAAAGATCTTAATGAGGCAGATAACCACAATGGTGTGATCACTCACTGAGAGCAGACATTCTAGGGTATGAAGTCAAGTGGACCTTAGGAAGCATAACTATGAACAAAGCTAGTGGAGGTGTGGAATTCCAGCTGAGCTATTTCAAGTCCTAAAAGATGATGCTCTTAACCTGCTACATTCAATTTGCCAGCAAATATGGAAAACTCAGCAGTGGCTGCTTGACTTGAAAAGATCAGTTTTCATACCAATCCCAAAGAAGGGCAGTGTCAAAGACTGTTCAAACTACCACAAAATTGCATACATTTCACATGCTAGTAAAGTAATGCTCAAAATTCTCCAAGCCAGGCTTTAACAGTATGTGAACTTAGGACTCCTAGATGTTTAAGCTGGATTTAGAAAAGGCAGAGGTACCAGAGATCAAATTGCCAACATCCATTGGATCATAGGAAAAGCAAGAGAATTCCAGATTTACTTCTGGTTCAATGACTATGTTAAAACCTTTAACTGGGTGGGTCACAACAAACTGGAAAATTCTCAAGGAGGTGGGAATACCAGACTACCAACCTGCCTCCTGTGAAACCTGTATGCACATCAAAAAGCAACAGTTAGAACCAGATATAGAATAACAGACTGGTTCAAAATTGGGAAAGGATTTCATCAAGGCTATATATTGTCACCCTTTTTATTTAACTTATATGCAGAGTATATCATTAGAAATGCCAGACTGGATGAAGCACAAGCTGGAATCAAGATTGCAGGCAGAAATATCAGTAACCTCAGATATGCATGTGACAACACCCTATGGCAGAAAGCAAGGAGGAACTAAAAAGCCTCTTGATTAAGGTGAAAGAGGAAAATGAAAAATCTGACTTAAAACTCAACATTAAAAAAACAAAGATCATGGCATCCGGTCCCATCACTTCATGGCAAATAGATGGGGAAACAATAGAAACAGTGAGCGATTTTATTTTCTTGGGGTCCAAAATCACTGCAGATGGTGACTGCAGCCGTGAATTTAAAAGATGCTTGCTCCTTGGAAGAAAAGCTATGACCAACCTAGACAGCATATTAAAAAGCAGAGACATCACTTTGCCGACAAATGTCCATCTAGTCAAAGCTGTGGTTTTTCTGGTAGGCATGTACAGATATGACAGTTGGACCATAAAGAAGGCTGAGCACTGAAGAATTGATGTATTTCATCTGTGGTGTTGGAGATAACTCTTGAGAATCCCTTAGATTGCAAGGAGATCAAACCAGTCAATTATAAAGTAAATCTACCCTGAATATTCATTGGAAGGACTGATGCTGAAGCTGAAGCTCAAATACTTTGGCCACCTGACTTCTTAGAAAAGACCCTGATGCTGGGAAAATTTGAAAGCAAGAGGAGAAGGGGACAACAGAGGACGAGATTGTTGGATGGTATCACCCACTCAATGGACATGAGTTTGAGTAAGCTCTTGGAGATGGCGAAGGACAGGGAATCCTGGCGTGCTGCAGTCCATGTAGTCGCAAAGTATAGGACACAACTGAGACTGAACAACATATATCTTTCAGAAATTGAATAGTATTTGGAAATTATCACCTTGTTTTATTTTACTTTTTTTCTACTAAAAAATTGATATTTTTACCATCCACAGAGACACCTCAAACCGCATGTTCAAAGTTAGGTTCAAAACTGTTCCTCACCAACTCTTTCTGCTGTTTTCCAGACTACAGCTAGATACCATCACCTGCCCATCATATAGAACTCCTCCATGATTCCCTTTTTCTGATTCCTTTCTGCACATGGCATCCAGTTTCAATCAGCTCTACCTCCTTACCACTTCTTTGTCTCATTCCCTTATAGTCATCCCCCTATTTCAACCTCAATTCAGACTTCATTCATTGTTTGCCTAGCCTACTGTTTTTTCTATGTATTCTCTTTAAGTCTTATCTCATCAGTCCATATACCTTGTGCCTATAAGTTCATCATGAACATATGAAATTATTTCTGTCTTTTTCTGATTTAATCTTCTTCTCCTGACTTCTCATTGCCTATGTCATTATAACCAAAATTTATTGGTATGACACACAAGGTCCTCCATGATAGAGGCTGTCTACCTCTTCAATACTGATTACAAAACCTTGCCATATTGAATAGTTTGGTCCTGGTATGGACTGAATATTTGTGCTCCTCCAGAATTCATATTTTGAAATCCTAACCTCCAGTGCAATGGCATTAGGAAGTGAGATCTTTGTGTTATGTCATAAGGGTGGGGCCTCATGAATGCAATTAGTGCCCTTGTAAAAATAAACAGGAGAGCTTCTCTTTATGTTTCTGTTTTTTGCCATGTAAGGCTAAACTAAGACAGCCATCTGCAAACTAGGAAGTGGCTTCTCACTATTGGTGATGGCATCTTGAACATGGATTTCCCAACTTCCAGCACTGAAAAATGTTGTTTAAGTCATGCAGACTATTGTAAAGTGTTATAGCATCTTTGCAATCTCAAAGCCATAGTAAGCTGTCTAATTCATTTGTATTGTTGTTTAACCTATTTTATGAATGGCCTTCAAGGTATATTAATTCCAGGCAGGTGGAAATAGTTACAGTGTAGACCACATTTGGAAATTATTAATATTCATCTGAAGGAGAATTTAATGTTTTCTTATCATTTGAAAAGACCCTGATGCTGGGAAATAATGAAGGCAAGGGAAGAAGGGGACAACAGAGGATGAGATGGCTAGATGGCATCACTGAGTCAATGGACATGAGTTTAAGTAAACTCCAGGAGTTGGTGTTGGGCAGGGAGGCCTGGCATGCTGCAGTCCATGGGGTTGCAAAGAGTGGGACATGACTAAGAGACTAAACTGAACTGAACTGACGAGTCATCATCTCCTGTGTAGTGCAACAACTTTCTTTATTTTGTTCCATTTGTATCTAATCTATTGCATTACCATATCATGCACTAGATTCAGCTTCCCTTTAGGCAATGCTGACTCCCTTGGTTAAACAGGCTCAGTCTGTCAGCTAGGTCCCTCTTTGGACTCTCACCATAAAATGGTATCTAGGCAAGATTTGATTTCCTAACCTCATGCTGCTGAAATAATATTCATGCATTGTATTACCCTCTGGCATCTCTGGACTCTAGTGCTTTTATCCTGTTCCCTGTGGTTTGCTTTCTCTCTGTTGATCTTAATGGTGAGCTCCTAAACTGGTGGAATCCAGACTGGCATCTCTCATCTGCATTGGATAGAAACTAGTGGTGCTCTCTTATCTACTTAGCCTGTGCTTGACTCATGATGGTTTACAGAATCCCTGAATCACGATCTGAATCAGCCTCCATCAGGTCATCACTGTTTAATCTCCAGGCTACTTTGCATGTCCAGTTCTATTCACATTGCTCTCAAATGAGTCAGATGATACTCTGTGACTCCTCTCATTAACCAGAATGATGTGATCAGAACAGGACCAATCATAATGTCTTTGGGGCCAGAGCAAGAATAGAAAGGGAAATGCTTTTTCACAATAAATATTTAATTCATAAGTCATGCTGTTGGATTGTTAAATAAAATGTAGTTCAATCTGTTACCTTAACAAATGTGTGGCCCTGACTATCTGGGAAGTTACATTTGAATTGAGAATTATATGATTCTGGGCTCCTCTTGTGGCTCAGCTGGTAAAGAATCCACCTGCAATGTGAGAGACCTGAGTTCAATCTCTGGGTTTGGAACATCCCCTGGAGAAGGGAACGGCTCCCGACTCCAGTATTCTGGCCTGGAGAATTCCAAGGGGTCACAAAGAGTTGGACATGACTGAGAAATGTTCACTTTGTGACTCTTTAGATTTCTGAATCAAAGCTCAGTGGCACAGGAGAACCAGAACCTGGGATCTGTCACATGGCCAACCTATCATCTTAGTGCCTTTAGAGCCTCAGACAAGCATGTGGATACCCCAGCCTGCATGGGGAGAATGTTCACACTCTTCTGGAAACAACTATTTGTCCCCTACTATTTGTCAGTCTCAGCAGTGTCCACCTAGGTGGTTTAATCTATTCTAAAGGAGGAAAGACCCAAGGAATGAACTCTCCTAGGCTCTGGAACAAGGATCCAGTAAAACTTTCTTACAGTCCTGGGCAGGTATGGACTGCACATGGGTATATTACCAATGGATAACTATGGTACACCCTTGGCCATGGAATCCTTGCCCCATGAGTAGGAGTTTGGCTAGAAGGGGGATAGAGTAGCCTAGAGAGTACAGGGGTTAAAGTTGCCTTCATCTATGTGCAGTGTTGATCCATGCACAGTAGTTATCACAATCTCAAGAGGAACAGGTATGTGCTCCTGTGCACCACCTTTATTAAGTACTCTGTTGTCTTCTCTTTAACCATTCTGTGCTCTGGTTATCCTTTACTTGTTCTCAAGAGGACAAGTCACCAATGTAATCTACCAATGTAATCTACAATATGTTTTGGGGTCCATCTTAAAGGAGAAAAGGTTCAAGGAATCTTAAACAAGGAATAGGTATTATTTAATATTCACTGTATCTTTTCTCTGTCATGCGTGTAAAAATTGCACGTGACTCTTTCTAGGTTGAAGTAACATGTATTCATAAATTCAGCAGTTAACTTCTTTAGCTTTGCCAATAGCTCTGTTGATTATTTCTTTAAATAGTATGCTTATCTTATTGTGAAATGTGAACTTTGCAGTAAATCTATATATTAAAATGTGACTAAAAATGAGAACAGATAAAGGAAGTGGGAATGCTACATTTTGAAGGATCTAGTATATTTTTCACACCAAGGGGAACAAAAGTTATTGAAATCAATTGTCCTGTGGCAAAATGTTATTACAGAATGTAAAGGTTAATGACAATAGTTGAATATTCTTGCTCAAGTATGGTAAATTATGTTTTAGGATTTGAGGAAATGCTAAATATATTGAAATAGGAAGTGAGAAATAATAAGTGCAACATTTTTATTATTTAGTTGATATATCTATAGGTTTTGAGTTTGCCTTGAACCAAACACTATGGTTCCCCCATTAGTTTACTTTCTTATTTGCTTTGCTTCTTAAGACACTGATGCCAAATTCCGTTATTGGTAACCATGATTAACCTTATTTTTAAACAATTCACCTTTACTATTTATGTGAAGACTAATTTAAAAGTATGAAAAACATTGTTTGTCATCCATATCAACAAAGTGTTCATTTCCAAATCCCCAATTTAATTATTTTCTTCCTTTAAAAAAAAAGAGTAGACCCATGCATTACAAACTGTGTGGAAATAACAGTCCACGCAGATCTTTATTTATCAGGAAATTTTAAGTTTCTTTAAAATGCATTTTGTATTGTTTAAGATGGGAATTATAATGTGATGTTCCTGAACTTTTAAAATCATGAAACCCATAATTTGGAGTACCAGGTAACATTTTACGGAAGCTAGTATTCTTGAAAATAGAGACTGATATGTTTGGTGGAAACTTCTTACAAACAACATGTCTAGGAATATGAATAATCCCCAAATGATATTAGAAACCTACACTTAATTGATGTATCAATAATAATTTATTTCAGTTTTTGAAGATTGTTGCCAAAACTTCTTACTTATGAAAATGTCCTCTAATAAACCTAATGTAGTCCTATCTGTAGTGTTAATAATTTACAGTAAAATTAAAATTTGAGATGATAGAATAATATAAATAGTATTACATTTGTGAAAAACTGAAAAGGCTATCTATTAAAACTTTAGTTTTTTAAAATCTGACTTTTTAATTATTTGTATAATTAGTAATTTACATGACTCTTGAAACATTATGATACAGCACTAAAACATAGAGATTTTTGTCTAGATATTGAACTAGAAATCTAGTCCAGTGTTGGTTTCTTCACTAAGTATCAGTGTGACTAAGGGCAGGTTAGTGCATCTCTCCAGATTCTAAAATGGTGATAGCATTATCCTCCTAAAAAAGGCTGAGATATTAAAGAAATGACATATATATGGAAAGTACCTGGCCTATAGTGGGAATATTGATTACAATTAACCTCTCTTCTCCATATATTTTCTTAAATTTCAATTATTATCCTGAGGAGGTATCTAGCTTTCATATAAAAGGTTAAAATTTCCTCAGAAACTTGGAAAACCTAGGGGAAATTTAGTATAATGTTAAAGAAGAAAAGCAGAAGTATAGACAGCATTGGTAACAATGAAGAGAAAGCATAATACATACATGCTCAGTCACACATGTGCATAATATGCCCACACAATGCACAAACTAAATCCCACATGAAATAACTCATTCAAAAATCAGCAGGGAATAGACTCTAAAACTTGCTCTTATGTTAGGATATATTGAACTGAACTGCTGCATTTTAATACGGCAAACTGAGGGACAGATGACATTTTTAATGAAAAGTTTTATGTCAATGTGAGAATAATGATATTTGAAGTGTTGACTTTTGGCTTCTTAGTAAGGATCATTATATAGAACAATTTGTACCCCAGCAAAGCATTGTGAAACAGAAATTATCACCCTTAGCAGTCAGGAGAGATTACAAATATAAACTGAGATAACAGAGTCAGGGCCTTGTTTGAATGCTATGTTCCAGGTTTGCTAAATGGATGTTGGAAGAATTTGGGAAAAAAAGGAGAATCAAGAAAATTATGTAAAGAAAAGTGAAATATAAATGTATGTCTTTTAAAAAATAATTAGAAAACAGTAAGGAAAGACTAACTTTACTTTCAAATTAAAATTATTCTAAAATAAGGTTTTTTGTGCTTGTTTTTTTTTTTTTTTTAAAGAGCAATTGCCAGGAGTTTTTTTTTTTTTTTTTTTTTTATTGTTGGTCTAACAGAACAAAACCAGGCAGAGAAGTCCCCAAGGAAACACTTAAACACTTCATTGCTGTTTGCCATTTGGTCCTTCATCTTCTAAGCTCTTACTGTATATCCTTTTAAAGATTTAAAACATTTATTTCAATCACAAATGCAATCTAAGTGTGAATAAATAAGTGTATTATCTTTTAAGACCTCCCCCCTTCATGTTCCTTTAAAGAGAAGAGGTGCTAAATGTCTCTTCATAGCCTATTTGGCCATAGTTTTCCCACCTGTGGTTTTAAAAATAGATCTGAAGTCTTTTCCTCATTTCATTAAAGAAATCCTGGGAAAGAAGTCCTATTGATACTGTTGATAGTCTCCAAAATGTAAAGATAGTAACTGGGCTGAAGGCAACTCGGATGGGCCTTCAGCTAACAGAGCATCATTAGGAAGTGGTGCAGAGGCAAATCTTATCAACAAGATACCAGCTCCTTCCACTAAAGCCAGAAGAATGGCACCCATTGCTGCTGACCCAACCATGGCTACTGGTACCTTTCTTGCTGCCATCATGGTTCTTGTGAAAGCATCACTCTTGATGGAGTTCTAGGGATCTTCTTTCTCTCTGACTTGAACCATATTATAATCATTCATGGAAAGCAGACCTCTCCCAACTGCAAAGCTATGTCCAACTGCAGAGCCCTGGTTTTAATAGCTGTCAAACTGCTTCCTAGCCTGTGCTTTACTCCCAGCAGAGAATTGTGAAAACCTTTGCTTTCTTGAAGGATACCACCATCTATGCTTCTCATCTTGAAGTCCCCACTGCAGTCATCCATGATTCTCTAGGGGCAGGGCGGGCCTGCATACTCTTTTATCTTGACTTCGTGGCTAAATAAGTTTTTAAATTCAGTTTAATCTAGGGACATTGTTGATTAAATTTTAGATAACAGTTTGGTATCTGATTGAGATAATGAGAACACAAGACAGATTTACTGATCTCTATTTTGTACTGTGTGAATTTAGAGTATAGTCAATTTAAAGGTCTGCTAGTTAGAAAGTGCTGCCTCTCTATTACTACAATCAAAACCTTTTGGACTTTAATTTTATCTTTGTTTAAAGAATTAAGATCCTTTTAAAAGTTGTTAAATCACAGAATGGAATTATTTTTAAAGAAAAGTTAACTCCTTTAGGTTTTACTTAAAAGATAGATTCTTAAACTCTTAGATATCAGTTAAGATCTGTATATTTTATTGAATATACATGCGTTGGATTAATTAAATTTAAAATGAGACAAATCTAGATTGAAGGGAAAGATACCTCAGTAAGTAGAATTGTTGCAACCTAGTGTCTACTTTTTGGAGAAGGAAATGGCAACCCACTCCAGTATTCTTGCCTATAGAATCCCAGGGATGGGGGAGCCTGGTGGGCTGTCGTCTATGGGGTTGCACAGAGTCGGACACGACTGAAGCGACTTAGCAGCAGCAGCAGCAGTGTATACTTTATGGCTTCCCTGGTGGCTCAGTGGTAAGACTCTGCCTGCCAATGCGGGAGACATGGGTTTGATTCCTGGGTCAGGAAGATCCCCTGGAAAAGGAAATGGCAAGCTACTCCAGTGTTCTTGCCTGGAACATCTCATGGAGAGAAGAGCCTGTTGGGCTGCAGTCCATGGAGTGCAAAAGAGTCAGATATGACTTAGTGACTAAACAACAACAAACAAGTCTGTACTTTAATTGGGAATTTTCAAAATACAAAATATTTATCACTGCAGCAAGCAAACAAAATCCTTATTTATACAAGTCCTCTTTTCTAAAGAATTTTGAATTTGAATGTCTACTCACAACAAAAAGAGAGGCTTTGCCTTTTGTCCTTTGATATAATGTGGTTATTAGATGTTTGATTTTAAAACATTATAGAAGAATCTTTTGGGGGCAGACATGTTGGTAAATCTGTTTCTGTAGCCAAGAATATGAATAAATCCCAAGCTCTCATCTTGGTGAACTTCATTTATCATCCTGTCACTGCACCATCTTTTTACAGTTTCATCCTGGACCAAGATTTCATGGCACAGAATAATATTCTGGGCATCAAACCATAGCATATGAACAAGTGGATGGCCCAAATGTTTGAAAGCGTAAATGTGCCTCTCTCACTGGGCACTGGTTGAGAGGGTTGAAGCCCATTAGTTGTAATTGCCGTTCAGACTAGAAGAAGAAACTGTGTCCAGATGAGAAAAAATTTCAATGTTTGTGTGGATTTGGATTTTAATAGCGTCTGTCACATTCCATCACTGTTTACTTGAGTATTTCCCCAATCTGCTCTTCCAGCACTGCATTTCTGCATGCTTCTTTACAGCACTCATTGTTTTCAAAATGTGGTGTGCCATTCTCTCCTTTCCAGTCCAGTAATTATGTTTGCAATTTAATATTAATAAATGGTCAGTAAAAATATAGATCCCTACAAGCTTAAGTTCTGAAATAATATTGATGATTTAGTGTAATATTTGCTCTATGATCCCATGGACTATAGCCAGTCAGGCTCCTCTGTCCATGGAATTCTCCAGGCAAGAATATGGGAGTATTTCCTTCTCCAGGGCATCTTCCCGACCCAGGGATTGAACTGGGGTCTCTTGCATTGCAGACAGATTCTTTACCATCTGAACCACCAGAGAAGTCCAATATTTATTTACTTTTACATTTTATTTACTTCTAATTTTTTCTTTCCTTTTTGTTCTCACTCATCTGAAGGTGCATCTCAGTCTTAGTTAAAATTTTATTCTTTTCAAAATTAAATATTGGGAATTCTCTGGTGATCCAGTGGTTATCACGCTGCACTTTCACTGCCATGGAGCTGGGTTTGATCCCTGGTTAGGGCCTCCCTGGTAGCTCAGCTGGCAAAGAATCCACCTGCAATGTGGGAGACCTGGGTTCAGTCCCTGGGTTGGGAAGATCCCCTGGAGAAGGGAAAGGCTACCCACTCCAGTATTCTGGCCTGGAGAAACCCATTGACTATATAGTCCATGGGGTCGCAAAGAGTCAGACACGACTAAGCGACTTTCACTTTCCACTTTTCCTCAGGGAACTAAGATCTCACAAGCGTATGATGTGGCCAAAAAACAAACAAACAAATAAAAAGCCCCTAATTAATGTTGATTGTGTTGTTTAATTTCTAAACCCAAAGGAGCCTAAAGTATAAACTTTTTGCATAAAGAAAATACATGGAAGGAAGTTTGTAGTGTTGAGCCATGCTGCTGCTGCTGCTAAATCACTTCAATCGTGTCCAACTCTGCGCGACCCCATTGACGGCAGCCCAACAGGTTCCCCCGTCCCTGGGATTCTCCAGGCAAGAACACTGGAGTGGGTTGCCATTTCCTTCTCCAATGCATGAAAGTGAAAAGTGAAAGTGAAGTCGCTTAGTCGTGTCTGACTCTTAGCGACCCCATGGGCTGCATGCAGCCCACCAGGCTCCTCCGTCCATGAGATTTTCCAGGCAGGAGTACTGGTTGAACCATGAGAGAGTAATAAATATGGTCTGTCAATGACACTGTTCAGAACACTATTGTCTTGGGAGGAAGAGCATGCCTTACATAAGGCAAAGCTGCTGGTCTTCCAGTGGCACATTCAACACTGAGATAGGGTGTATCAAAGAGGTAGAGTACAGCAGACTTTGAGAAGTATGTTAATAACACACTATGGAGAAATATTTAGGGTGGGTACCAACTGTGAGACTGGGATGTGTACTTTGGTACTGTCCTTGAATGTTGGCACAGCTGTGCTGTTTGTATCTAGCTGTTTAAGACATTGAAGACAAACCAGGGAATCTTACTAGGGAAGGAAACAAAGGATGCAGATCAAAGTTAAAAAAATGATTTCAGGTATTAGTGCTGGTTGCTTATAGTTATGGGTTATTCTATCACCAATTTAGAATATACTACCAGTACTTTGGCCACCTCATGCAAAGAGTTGACTCATTGGAAAAGACTCTGATGCTGGGAGGGATTGGGGGCAGGAGGAAAAGGGGACGACAGAGGATGAGATGGTCGGATGGCATCACCGACTCGATATATGTGAGTTTGAGTGAACTCCGGGAGATGGTGATGGACAGGGAGGCCTGATGTGCTGCAATTCATGGGGTCGCAAAGAGTTAGACACGACTGAGCGACTGAACTGGACTGATACATACATATATATATATATATATTTGTTCATTTCACTTTTTATAATGTTATATCAATATATTAGTCTACCATTATTCCTCCCAGAGCAGTCTCCTTTCTTACTACTTTACTGTTCTTATGACATATCACTGTGACTATTGTTAATTAATTAATTAAATAAGGAAGTCCTTAGACTAAAGTGGCTCTAATGTTTTGGATGCCTACTAAGCAAACCAGAGCCTAAGCCAGAATCAATGCACCAAAATCCATAAAAACAAAACTAAAGAACAACTGACCACAAACTGCCTGCTAGGATTTTCCAAATAAGTCAACTGCTTAAGCTATAGACAATCAAATAATAGATTTGTTTTTCTTCTCTGTCTTCTCTATTAAAATAGTTTCCCTAACTTCTGTCAGCAAGGAGCTCCTAAGCATTTTTGGTCTGACATTGTCCAATTTGAGTTGACCCTTAAACAGACATTTGGAAAAAAAAAATAATGTGCTTCAGTTCAGTTCAATCGCTCAGTCGTGTCTGACTCTTTGCCACCCCATGAATCGCAGCACGTCAGGCCTCCCTGTCCATCACCATCTCCCGGATTTCACTCAAACTCATGTCCATCGAGTTGGTGAGGGCATTCAGCCATCTCATCCTCTGTCATCCCCTTCTCCTCCTGCTCCCAATCCCTCCCACCATCAGAGTCTTTTCCAATGAGTCAACTCTTAGCATGAGGTGGCCAAAGTACTGGAGTTTCAGCTTTAGTATCATTCCTTCCAAAGGACACCCAGGGCTGATCTCCTTTAGAATGGACTGGTTGGATCTCCTTGCAGTCCAAGGGACTCTCAAGAGTCTTTCCCAACACCACAGTTCAAAAGCATCAATTCTTCAGTGCTCAGCTTTCTTCACAGTCCAACTCTTGCATCCATACATGACCACTGGAAAAACCATAGCCTTGACTAGATGAACCTTTGTTGGCAAAGTAATGTCTCTGCTTTTGAATATGCTATCTAGGTTGGTCATAACTTTCCTTCCAAGGAGTAAGCATCTTTTAATTTCATGGCTGCACTCACCATCTGCAGTGATTTTGGAGCCCCCAAAAATAAAGTCTGACACTGTTTCCACTGTTTCCCCATCTATTTCCCATGAAGTGATGGGACCGGATGCCATGACCTTCATTTTCTGAATGTTGAACTTTAAGCCAACTTTTTCACTCTCCTCTTTCACTTTCATCAAGGGGCTCTTTAGTTCCTCTTCACTTTCTGCCATAAGGGTGGTGTCATCTGCATATCTGAGGTTATTGAT
>NW_011495032.1:1411169-1436722 GCF_000754665.1 Bison bison bison
AAGGGTGGTGTCATCTGCATATCTGAGGTTATTGATATTTCTCCCGTCAATCTTGATTCCAGCTTGTGCTTCTTCCAGCCCAGCATTTCTCATGATGTACTCTGATATAAGTTAAATAAGCAGGGTGACAATACACAGCCTTGACATACTCCTTTTCCTATTTGGAAGCAGTCTGTTGTTCCATGTCCAATTCTAACTGTTGCTTCCTGACCTGTATACAGGTTTTTCAAGAGGCAGATCAGGTGGTCTGGTATTCCCATCTCTTTCAGAATTTTCCACAGTTGATTGTGATCCACACAGTCAAAGGCTTTGGCATAGTCAATAACGTAGAAATAGATGTTTTCTGGAACTCTCTTGCTTTTTCGATGATCCAGTGGATGTTGGCCATTTGATCTTTGGTTCCTCTGCCTTTTCTAAAACCAGGTTGAACATCTGGAAATTCATGGTTCACGTATTGCTGAAGCCTGGCTTGGAGAATTTTGAGCATTACTTTACTAGCATGTGAGATGAGTGCAATTGTGTGGTAGTTTGAGCATTCTTTGGCATTGCGTTTCTTTGGGATTGTAATGAAAACTGACCTTTTCCAGTCCTGTGGCCACTGCTGAGTTTCCAAATTTGCTGGTGTATTGAGTGCAGCACTTTCAGAGCATCATCTTTCAGGATTTGAAATAGCTCAACTGGAATTCCACCACCTCCACTAGCTTTGTTTGTAGTGATGCTTGCTGCTGCTGCTGCTAAGTCGTTTCAGTCATGTCCGACTCTGTGCGATCCCGTAGATGGCTTAGTTTACCTTTTAACACTTCTTATATTTCTAAAACAAGAGGAACCTTTTCCTGAAAACTTCTAACCTTTTCTCTTTCACCTGGAAAGTAGACCTCTCAGACTGATTTTGTTTTATAAATTATAAATGTCTTATGAGTGTTGGTGGCTATCTGATATTGTAATAGAACCCGAGCATTGATATTTATTTTGGTTGGCATGTCCAATTTATGAAATTCAAAATTTATTTTCATAACCTGGCTTACGAAGGGTATATTAAGTGAACACAAATTTTAGAGGCTTGTTGACTTAGTAGACTCAATAATAGAAAAGGACAACTGTCTAGCTATCAATAGCTGTGGGAATTTAGAGTGGGAAAGAAGAAAATATGCCTTTCTCCTTAATAATTCTTTCATTAATACCTTAGTAACCTCCTACATAACATCACTTACTCCCATTTAATTTATTCTCTTTGTATATCTCCTTTGGCTTTCCTAAAACAGTACAGTTAATTTTATAGAGGGAATTCCTAAATTCAAGTCCCAGGAAGGGCAGTGCCAAAGAATGTTCAAATTACCACAAATTGTACTCATTCACATGCTAGCAAAGTAATCCTCAAAGTTTTTCAACACTCAGTGTTTTCAAAGGCTTCAACACTGTGTGAAGTGAGAATTCCCAGATATTCAAGCTGGATTAGAAAAGTCAGAGGAACCAGCAATCAAATTGCCAACATCTGTTAGATCATAGAAAAAGCAAAAGAATTCCAAAAAAACCTCTACTTTGGCTTCATTGACTACATTAAAGCCTTTGACTGAGTGGATCACAACAAATTGTGGAAAATTATTTAAGAAATGGGAACACCTGACCACCTTACCTGTCTCCTGAAAAATCTGTATGCAGGTCACGAAGCAACAGTTAGAACTGGACATGGAAAAATGGACTGGTTCAAAATTGGGAAAGGAGTACGTCAAGACTGTGTATTGTCACCTTGCTTATTTAACTTATATGCAGAATATGTCATGTGAAATGCTAGACTGGATGAAGCACAAGCCAGAATCAAGATTACAGAGGAAAATATCAATAACATTAGGTATACAGATGACACCACCTGTATGGCAGAAAGCAAAGGTGAACTAAAGAGCCTCTTAATGACAGTGAAAAAGGAGAGTGAAAAAGTTGGCTTAAAACTGAAGATTAAAGAAACAATGGGCTTCCCTGGTGGCTCAGATGATAAAGTGTCTCTCTGCAATGCAGGATACCTCAGTTCGATCCCTGGGTTGGGAAGATCTCCTGGAGAAGGAAATCTACACCAGTACTCTTGCCTGGAAAATCCCATGGATGGAGGAGCCTGGAAGGCTACAGTCCATGTGGTCGCAAAGAGTTGGACGTGACTGAGCAACTATGTGTATATATATATATGTGTGTGTGTGTGTGTATGTGTATATATATATATATATAGTATAAAGAAACAAAGATCATGGCATCTGGTCCCATCACTTCATGACAAATAGATGGGGAAACAATGGAAACAGTGACAGGCTTTATCTTCTTGAGCTCCAAAATCAGTGCAGATGGTGACTGCGACCATGAAATTAAAAGCCAGTTGCTCCTTGGAAGAAAAGGTATGATGAACCTAGACAACATATTACAAAACAGAGACATTACTTTGCCAACAAAGATCCATCTAGTCAAAGCTATAGTTTTTCCAGTAGTCATTTATGGGTGTAATAGTTGGACTGTAAAGAAGGCCGAGTGATGAAGAACTGATGCTTTTGAACCATGGTGTTGGAGAAGGCTCTTGAGAGTCCCTTGGACTGCAAGGAGATCAAACCAGTCAATCCTAAATGAAATCAGTCCTGAATATTCATTGGAAGGACTTGATGGTGAAGCGGAAGCTCCAGGTCTTTGGCCACCTGATGCTTAGAGCCAACTCATTAGAAAAGACCCTGAAGCTGGAAAAGTTTGAAGGCAGGAAGGCAACAACAGAGGATGAAATGGTTGGATCGCATCACCAACTCAATGGACATGAGTTTGAGCAAGCTCTGGGAGATTGTGAAGGACAGGGAAGCCTGGAGTGCTGCAGTCTATGGGGTCCCAAAGAGGTGGACACGACTGAGTGATTGAACAACAACCTAATGTCATATGTTCTTTAGAATAGTATTGGGCAGTGCAATGACCTGGCTTTTCAGTGTTTCTTCCCACCACCGCCTTCAGGAAGTTTGCAATCTTACACCTTGAAAACCACTTTCAGTTCCTGCAATGGTTGGACTATGGCTAGTTCAAGTTTTATGATTTTATTCATATTGTCTCTATTATCTTCCTATTACAGTGGGACAGTTTTCTAACATTTTTTGAAGCTTTAATGAAACTATAATTTTTTTTTCTCTTTTAAATTCTTCTTGGAGCTTACTTCTTCTGAAGTAAACTTCTGAGATAGGTGCTCTTTTTATGTGCTTGCTTAATGCTTATGTATTTAATACTAGTTGCCTTTTAGATTTTTTTTGGTTCACTTACTTCTCCCAACAACCCTGTTGAGTAAACAACTGTAATTTTTACCAGCTTCTTCTTATACATAAGGAAACTGAAGCAAAAAAAAAAAAAAAAGAAAAAAACCCTGCAAAAACTAGTACTTGCCTAATGTCTCACAGCTAAGTGATAGAATGAGTTTTGAAGACAGGTCTAGTATATATACCAGTGCTGTCCAACAAAAATCTGAGTACAAATGTGATTTAATTCATAAATTTTCTAAAGAACACATTGAAAAAGTTAACAGAAACTGGTGAAATTAATTGTATTAATTTATTTTGTTTAATACAGTATATCCCAAATAACATTTTGACATGGAATCAGTATTAAAAATCAATATTAAAAATGAGGTATCATAATTTTTATGCTGTCTTCAAAATGCAGTATATATTTTATAGTTAAAGTATATCCCAATTTGGCCTAGAGTTTTACACTGAATGTGGCTAATTGCTACCTTTAGTCAATACTGAATAGCTTTACTCTTAATCACCGTACTCTTTGTACTGAAATAGTTTTATTTGCCTATATCCCCTACTGAACTCTGAACTAAATGAGTGAGGAAGTTTTGTATTTTTAGTACATAGACTAGGTATTGCATGATATATAATAGAAACATGACTATTTATTGAATTTTGTTGCTGAAGTATATTGTCAAGTTGAAATTTCAAGAGATTCAAAATACTTGATTAAATGCATACATTTGCCACTCTTGAGCAGATCATGAGAGAAAATTGAGACGATATCCAGGAAAATGGTTGTGTCAGGGACAACAGGATATACTTAAGATTCCATTTTAAGAATATTATTATATTATTATTATTATATATAATAATGTAATATTATAAGATTATCATAATATTATTTTATCATGTTTGATAAAATCATGAGTGGAATCATGCTTCATGCATTGTAGATGCCTAATAAATCATTTCTAATTTTATTTTATTTTATTTTTTTTGAGCCAGGGCTAGTAACCTCAACTCCTACAGGTGTTTATTATTTATTTGAAATCCTATCCAACTTGCCATTAGTTTGGACAAGCTGGGACAGTTTCTCAAAATGAACTCCATTACAGTGAAATTGTTCCATCTGTTTTCCCCAAATGAAGGCAGCTTCCCTTGATGCTAGTCAAAGAGTGAGGGCTCCTTGACTCAGAACCAGATGCAAGCTTAATACCAGCCTTCCATTTCAGCTCAATTACATTCTTGGCAGCCTATGAGACTCATGGGGTAAACTTTTTATAACAATTATCAATATCAGCCAATTTTTCAGAATGGGCAAGAATAAACTTCAATAGCTCCAAGATGAGTTTTCAGTGTTCCAAAGGTTCTGTCTGGCTGACTGCCACGGAGAATATTGTTGGAGCGTAAAGAGTGCAGTTTTATGCAACATTCTAGAAAACGGCTAACTTTATGTTTACTTAGATTCCGAAGATTTTATCAAAATAAATTAACTATTTAATGCTCTTTTTTTGGTATAGTTTTTTTGTGTGTGTGAGATAAGGAAAATGACTGTTTTCCTGTGATATTTTATATATGGAACTGCAGCTGTGTGTGTGTGTGTATGAATATTTTCTAGCAATGCTTGGAGACTGGCCTATCATTCACTCTCTCATAAAACTATTGTGGAGCGAAGAGAGAGAGAGCATTCTACTGAAGGGCTATAGGTTCAAAAATAACCTGAAATTTTGAGATTCTCTGTAGACTGGTATATGTTTATTGGGGTTGAAATTTTGTTAGCAGTAGAATTGGAATTCAGGCTAATTTGAAATGATATAAAGTCCTTGAACCCAGGAATGGCTAAATCCTGTCATTATTTAGCATTCTTTTGTCTTATAACATCAGATACATCATTATACAAGGAGCTATTAATTATATTGCGTGTCCATAATCACAAAAGTGAAATTCTTTTTTTTTTAATTATAATAGGGCATCTAGATTTAAGTGAAACTTCCCTTACCTCAGAAATCTAAATTTTAGCACCATGCTGCTCTAAAAATGAAAGCAAATATTTTCTATAAAATAGAAGAGGGTAAGAAGTTATAATTGTCTTCTTGCCTCTGAGCAAGGCTCTAATGGGTTCAACACATGGAAGCAGACATTTTAAAAAGCACCAGAGACCATATGGACTTGGCTTCTTAGGAATTCAACCACAAAGACTCTGGAAGCATAAGAAATAGCAGTACTTCAACAATGACTTTTGAACATAGTGACTTCTCACATAAGTAATTTTTAACTTGATTTATACAACTATGCCTGCATGCATGCTCGGTCATTCAGTCATGTCCAACTCTTTGTGACCCCATGGCCTATAGCCCACCAGGCTCCTCTGTCTTCATAGGATTTTCCAGGCAAGAATACTGGAGTGAGTTGCCATTTCCTTCAACTTTGTATTGCATAAAAGAATATCTTATACAATTACAAAAGTATAAAATCGTATTAAAGGATTTACAATAACCTTTTAATCAATAAGTTTATAATTGACGTAAAAATTCATCAAGTCTGATTTAAAATATTTAATATAAAAAGATAGAGCTAGCTATATTGTCTTTTTAAGTGTTTTCTAGAGAAACAAGGCCAATTTTCTCTTGTCTATCTATCTATCTATCTAGAGAGAAGAAGAAAGAGGGAGGGAAATGGAGGGAGAGAGATAGAGAACAGGGAATACTAGTGGGTCCATTCAGTCTCTGTCTGATGTGCCAAGAACCAGGAGGACTAGTATCTGAGGGCAGGAAAAGAGACACCCCAACTCAAACAAAAAGAGTAAATCCACTCTTCTCTTGCCTTTTTGTTCTGTTTAGAACCTCATTGGACTAGATACTACCCACCTACATTGGTGGTCTTTATTCAGTCTCTCTGAAATGCTAGTCTCTTCCAGAGACATGCTCATAGACATACAAAGAAATAATGTTCTATTACCTATCTGAGAATCCCTTCACCCAGTCAAGGTAACACATAAAGTGAACTATCTCAAGAATGCATAGAACTTTAATTTCCTTTTTAACATTTCCATTCATTTCTAAAATACATTGTGTTACTATTTAAGTCATAAATGCGGGATGAATAGAAAACACCAGGATCTATCACCCCACCTAGATGATGATTGTATTGACAGAATCAGTCTGATACAACTGTTTTGAAACCTTGGAGTCTATTAAGGCTTGTAACTTCCAGGGGGAGGTTTGGATAGCAAATTATAGATGATATCAGTCAGTTTCAACTCTTAGTGCAGTACCAGCTACCCGTCCCTCACACCTCAAGCTGGGGCAGAAAGCAGTGGATATATTCCAGGAGAATCTTGCAGAAGCTAGAGTGAACAAAAAGGACCCTACCTTCTAACTATTAGTGATCAGTGTTCTTATTACTGATTGTTGCTTCTGATCATAGAGGTACAGACAAAGAAGTGGGATCTTTGTTATACCTACCTCTAGTGTTGCAAGCTCCCCTTCTTTTGGCTGAAGTGACTTCTAGTGATATTTAAAGGGCTAGCATCTTCCACCCTTGCCTTTTCTTTTCATTCTTCCCCCCATCCCCTCCATTTTGGTAACCAAACATTAAAGACTGACACCTTCATTCCCAGGGGAAAGCACAGTATCAGAAAAGATCTGAAAAATTCATAAGCTTATACATCAATGATCTTCAGCTCAGCTAGCCTACAATAATCAAAAACAAAACAAAACAAAAAAACCCCAGCAAACTCTGGGGAAGGAGGATAATCTAGTTTCCAGAATTATCACAATACTACATTTAAATGAATAATTATCAACAAAAGGTAAAAAGGCATAAAATGGGACAGGGAATTGTGACCTATTCAAAGGTAAATGAAAAGTAAACCTTCAATAACTGTCCCAACAAAGGGACCGTAGTAACTGGTTCTGAAATAGTCTGGTGGAAGATCGACTAGACAAAGATTTTTAAACAATTTTATACATACTCATACAGCTAATGGAAGACATGGAAAATGTGAAAAAGGTAATATATAAACAAAATATAAATATCAATAAGAAGACAGAAAACATACAAAGAAACAAAAATGAAATTCTGGAGCTGAAAAGTAAAATAATTGAAATGCAAATTTTTTCAACAATATTATCAGCAGATTTCTTACCAGATGAATTGGAGGCCAGAAGGCAGTAGGTGATATATGCAAAGTGCCAAAAAAAATTTTTTAAAGCTCAACCAAAAAGTCAGTATCCAGAAAAACCATCCTTCAAAGATGAGAGAGACATTAAGACATCCCCAGGTAAATAAAAGATAAAGGAACACAATAGTGTTAAAATGTTCTGCAATAAATTCTAAAAGAGAGCTATACATGTTGAAATGAATGGACACTAGACTGTAACTCAAAGCTGTAAGAAGAAATAAAGATTTCAATAAAGGTAAATATATAGAAAATTATAAAATCTATAGTTATTGTAGCAATGGTTTGTAACTTCATTTTTTTTTTTTTTTGGTTTTCTACGTGATATAGTAGGTTAATACATTTAAAAATAATGTATTAGTCTAAAAGCTAATATTACTGTAAATTGGTTTGTAACTCCACATTTTATTTTCTACATAATTTAAGATACTAATGCATTAAAATAGTTTGTTTTTGGACATACAATATGTAAATATATAATTTTGTGACATCAACAACTAAAAGGAGTAGAAAAGTAAAGCTATATAGAAGCAGCAATTTGTATGTTATTGAAGTTAAGCTAGTATAAATTCATATCGACTGCTACAACTTTAAGGATGCTAAATGTACTCCCCACAGTAACTACAAAGAATTAGCTATAGAATATACGCAAAAGGAAATGAGAAAGATATTTAAATATTTCTCTATAAAATATCAACTAAACACAAAAGAAGATAAATGCAGGAAATGAAGAACAACAAAAATAATGAGCCTCATAGACCACAAATACACACAAAATGACAGGGGTCTTTGCTTATCAGTAAAAATGTTATAATTTAAATTAGTAATTAAATGTAAATCAATTAAATTCCTAAAGACAAGATTATCAAATGGATAAAAGTATATAATCAGTAAATTCTATCTATAGGAGACTCACTTTGAATACAAAGACAAGAAGAAGTTAAAGCCAAAAGATAGAAGATATGGCAAATAGTAACCAAAAGAGAGCATCTGTGACTCTACTAATATTTAAAATATACTTTAAATCAAAAAAGTTTGCAAAAGACAACATTATATATTAACAGATGGCTCAATTCAAGAAATATAACAATTATAAACATTTATACATGTAATAATAATCAAAATATATGAAGCATTGCAACGGAAAGAATAAAATACTTAGGATTATATCTACCTAAAGAAACTAAAGACCTATATATAGAAAACTATAAAACACTGGTGAAAGAAATCAAAGAGGACACTAATAGATGGAGAAATATACCATGTTCATGGATTGGAAGAATCAGTATAGTGAAAATGAGTATACTACCCAAAGCAATTTATAGATTCAATGCAATCCCTATCAAGCTACCAACAGTATTCTTCACAGAGCTAGAACAAATAATTTCACAATTTGTATGGAAATACACAAAACCTCATTAGGTAATCACAGCTAAATATAACCTTAAGATGCTGTCTCATACACAGGGTTATTGTTACCATCTTTCTAAATTCCATATATATGCGTTAGTATACTGTATTGGTGTTTTTCCTTCTGGCTTACTTCACTCTGTATAATAGGCTCCAGTTTCATCCACCTCATTAGAACTGATTCTAATGTTTTCTTTTTAATGGCTGAGTAATACTCCATTGTGTATATGTACCACCGCTTTCTTATCCATTCATCTGCTGATGGACATCTAGGTTGCTTCCATGTCCTGGCTACTATAAACAGTGCTGCGATGAACATTGGGGTACACGTGTCTCTTTCAATTCTGGTTTCCTCAGTGTGTATGCCCAGCAGTGGGATTGCTGGATCATAAGGCAGTTCTATTTCCAGTTTTTTAAGGAATCTCCACACTGTTCTCCATAGTGGCTGTACTAGTTTGCATTCCCACCAGCAGTGTAAGAGGGTTCCCTTTTCTCCACACCCTCTCCAGCATTTATTGCTTGTAGACTTTTGGATCGCAGCCATTCTGACTGGTGTGAAATGATACCTCATAGTGGTTTTGATTTGCATTTCTCTGATAATGAGTGATGTTGAGCATCTTTTCATGTGTTTGTTAGCCATCTGCATGTCTTCTTTGGAGAAATGTCTATTTAGTTCTTTGGCCCATTTTTTGATTGGGTCATTTATTTTTCTGGAGTTGAGCTGTAGGAGTTGCTTGTATATTTTTGAGATTAGTTGTTTGTCAGTTGCTTCATTTGCTATTATTTTCTCCCATTCTGAAGGCTGTCTTTTCACCTTGCTAATAGTGTCCTTTGATGTGCAGAAGCCTTTAAGGTTAATTAGGTCCCATTTGTTTATTTTTGCTTTTATTTCCAATATTCTGGGAGGTGGGTCATAGAGGATCCTTCTGTGATGTATGTCAGAGAGTGTTTTGCCTATGTTCTCCTCTAGGAGTTTTATAGTTTCTGGTCTTACGTTGAGATCTTTAATCCATTTTGAGTTTATTTTTGTGTATGGTGTTAGAAAGTGTTCTAGTTTCATTCTTTTACAAGTGGTTGACCAGCACCACTTGTTAAAGAGATTGTCTTTAAACCATTGTATATTCTTGCCTCCTTTGTCAAAGATAAGGTGTCCATATGTGCGTGGATTTATCTCTGGGCTTTCTATTTTGTTCCATTGATCTATATTTCTGTCTTTGTGCCAGTACCATACTGTCTTGGTAACTGTGGCTTTGTAGTAGAGCCTGAAGTCAGGTAGGTAGGTTGATTCCTCCAGTTCCATTCTTCTTTCTCAAGATTGCTTTGGCTATTTGAGGTTTTGTGTATTTCCATACAAATTGTGAAATTATTTGTTCTAGCTCTGTGAAGAATACTGTTGGTAGCTTGATAGGGATTGCATTGAATCTATAAATTGCTTTGGGTAGTATACTCATTTTCACTATACTGATTCTTCCAATCCATGAACATGGTATATTTCTCCATCTATTAGTGTCCTCTTTGATTTCTTTCACCAGTGTTTTATAGTTTTCTATATATAGGTCTTTAGTTTCTTTAGGTAGATATAATCCTAAGTATTTTATTCTTTCCGTTGCAATGGTGAATGGAATTGTTTCCTTAATTTCTCTTTCTGTTTTCTCATTATTAGAGTATAGGAATGCAAGGGATTTCTGTGTGTTGGTTTTATATCCTGCAACTTTACTATAGGCCAATATCACTGATGAACATAGATGCAAAAATCCTTAACAAAATTCTAGCAATCAGAATCCAACAACACATTAAAAAGATCATACACCATGACCAAGTGGGCTTTATCCCAGGGATGCAAAGATTCTTCAATATCCACAAATCAATCAATGTAATACACCACATTAACAAATTGAAAAATAAAAACCATATGATTATCTCAATAGATGCAGAGAAAGCCTTTGACAGAATTCAACATCCATTTATGATAAAAACTCTCCAGAAAGCAGGAATAGAAGGAACATACCTCAACATAATAAAAGCTATATATGACAAACCCACAGCAAACATTATCCTCAATGGTGAAAAATGGAAAGCATTTCCTCTAAAGTCAGGAACAAGACAAGGGTGCCCACTTTCACCATTACTATTCAACATAGTTTTGGAAGTTTTGGCCACAGCAATCAGAGCAGAAAAAGAAATAAAAGGAATCCAAATTGGAAAAGAAGAAGTAAAACTCTCACTATTTGTAGATGACATGATCCTCTACATAGAAAACCCTAGTAAGACTCCACCAGAAAATTACTAGAACTAATCAACGACTATAGCAAAATATGCTTTGTGATCACAATGGGATAAAGTTAAAAAATCAATAACAGAAGAAACACTGTAAAATTCACAATCTGTGGAAATGAGACAGCACATTCTTAAAAATTAATGGAACAAGGAAGAAATCACAAGGGAAAGTAAAATAAACTTAGATATAAATTAAAATGAGTGTACCTCTAAAATATCTTGGGGACAGTGAAAGCAGTGCTGGGGAGAAATTTATAAATGTCAGCAGTTACATTAAGAAAGAAGAAAGCTTTCAGATCAACATCCTGATTTTGTAACTTAATAAACTAGAAAAAGAAGAAAAAACTAAACCCAAAAAGCTAGAAGGAAGGAGATAATAAAATAACAGAGATAAAATAGATAATATAAAAACTAAAACATTGAAACAAAAATGTATTCTTCAAAAATATCAACAAAATGGACAAATCTTTAAATAGTTGGACTGTTAGAAAGAGAGAAATATATAGAAAACATTCAAATCTCTAAAATCAAAATGGAGGTGGGGACATTACTAGTGGTTCTACAGAAATAAAAAAGGATTTAAGAGAATAGTGAGAGCATCAACAATTTGGATAATGTACAAATTCCTAGAAAAATAAAACAGTAAGTGATGAAGGAACAAACAAACAAACCAGTAAGAGCAAGCCTGTAACTGGAAATCTCCTAACAAAAGAAACCCTGAATCTAATTGTTTCAATGGTCAATTCTATCAGACTTTAAAGAAGAAATATCATGGAACCTTAAAGCAATTAAAGAAAATATGAATAAATGGAAAGATATACCATATTTAGCAGTTAGAAAACTTGATATTGTTAAGATTTAAGTACTACCCAAAGGGATCTACAGATTCAGTGAAATCCCTATGAAAATTCCAGCAATAACTTTTTTGCAGAATAGAAAACCCCATTTTCAATTTCACATGGAATCAAAGGGACTGTATATAGCCAAAACGGTCCAGAAAAATGAGAACAAATTTTGAGGACCCAGATTTCCTGATTTCAAAGCTTACTATAAAGCTATGGTAGTCAAAACAGTGTGATACTGGCACAATGACAGACATACATTATAACAATGGAATAAAACAGGGAATCCAGAAATAAACCCTAGCATATTGATCACATGATTTTTGACAAGAGTTCTAAGAATATTCATTGGAGAAAGGACTTTTTTTTTCTTTGACAAATGATGCTGAGCGATTGCATATCGCCACACAAAAATAGTGAAGTTGGACATTTACCTAAAAACATATATAAAAATTAACTAAAAATGGAACAATGACTTAAATTGAAAACTTAACGCTTTTAAAAAATCTTGGAAGAAAACAGAGCAGAAAGGCTTCACAACATTGCATTTGCCAATGATTTATGTGTATGCATGTGCGAGTGTGTGTGTGTGTGTGTGTGTGTGTCTGTAAGACACCAAAATCACAGATAAACAAAAGAAAAAACAGAAAATTTGAGGCTCTTAAAAAAAATTGTTTACATCAAAATACACAAACAATAGAGTAAATGACAGTCCACAGAATTGAAGAAAACATTTGAAAGTCATGTATCTGATAAGGGATATCCAGAAGGTTTAAAGAACTCCTAAAACTCAACCACAAAAGCACGAAACAATATGCCATATAACTTTTTATTTTTATTTTACTGACTGAATTTTAGTTGCCATTTTCTCCCCTTCATATTTCCAAGAAATATGGTAAACACTTGACAAATAGTTGTTTGATTACTCTAACCATACACTAAAAAACTGCATTTTTTTTTGTTTTATCAGAATACTTTAATAAGGACACAAATAGTGATTGTTTTCTCTATTATATCTGCATCTGTAAACATAGTCATCTACTAGCTTGTCGTATCTGTGCTTCCAGCTGTGTACCAGGGCAAATGTTATGAGGATGAAATGCAAGTGATTTGGGGCAGGATTTGCAGATGGGGCTCTTATCTGCTTAATGATGTGAAAAATGTCATATTAGGAAGAGGACAGGAAGGTTCATCTTTTTGAAGCAGAAACATTATTTCCAATGCAAGGAATCTCATGTTTTCTAAAAGATCATGGGACACAAAAAAGGTGATATAAAATGCCTATTTTATTTGTAAAATGTTCTCTCTGATTCCTTCACTTCAAACTTGGAGAAACAAAGCAAAGAGACAGTTAACTCTTGTGTTTTGTCAGGCCTAGATCTTTAGCTCTTGTATAAAAGTTAGCAAGCAAACTGCCATCTGTACAAACAGGTGGCTTGAATGATGTAGGGTATTAGAAACAAATCATTTTTGGAAGGATGACAAGGAATAGAAAATTTAAGAAAACCCAGAGTTCCTTTAATAAGATGAGAAATGTGAATCATTGATTGTGTCAGTGTTAGAAGATAAAGTGTGGAAATATTTGTTCAAGAAGTCTCTGCATTGCACACATTTTCCCGTTGTGATTCTGTAATCAGTGTGCTCACCCCAAGGAGCCAATGGAGCAGTTACCCTTGTGCCTTCACAAGAGACTTAACTGAGGTCATCTTAGAAACTGTAGTAGGGAAGATGACTTAATGCCACAACATACCTAAGGTATTGCTCACCCTTGACTTAATTATGACTTCATAGTGATTTTCCTGGCTTCATAATGAAGTTCTTCTTCAAAGCTCAACTTTGTTCTCAGGACTACTTTTATTAAAAAAAAAAATCTGTAAAAATTACTGATAAACCAACTAAATACTCTCATAAATCTGTATGTCTAATGTTAAATTTTCAGTTTATTCATGATCTACTATGTGTAGAGCTTGTGTTAATAGAAGTAAGGGTGAGAAGGTTCAAAGTAAAGAAGATGATGAATTACAGATTACAACCAGAACACAGAAACAAACCATTTTTGTTTTGAAGATGATGAAGAGTTTAGCTTTATTTTTGAATAGTTGGAACAAATATCAGGTAAATAGCACATATATTTCTTTTTTATTCCACCAGCAGTTTTACTTTTATAGCCAAAATAAATCTAAAAATGTATTTTTTAAACTTTTTTAGCATTTCAGTCTTCTATTCTTTGGTCTTCTTTACCTTTCTTCTGATTTATTTATTTTAATAAATCCATCAAGGTAAAATTCATATAGCATAAAGTTCACACCTTTAAAGTATACATTTCATTGTCTTTTAATATCTTCATAGAATTATCCAACCATTGCCCCTATCTGTTTCTAAAATATTTTCACTGCCCTTGATACTCATTAGTAGTTATTTCCTCTTTTCTTTTCCCTTTCATCCCTGGCAACCAGTAATCTACTTTCTATTACTATGCCTTTTCCTGTTCAGACATTTCTTATACATTGAATTATGCAATATGTGGGTCTTTTAGAAGAGCTTCTTTCAGTTAGATTGTTTTCAAGCTTCATCCCTCCTGTAGCATGTATCATCCGCTCCCTTATTGACAATGTTCCATTGTATGAATATATCACGTTTTGTTTATCTATTCATTAATTTATCACATTGAGTTGTTTCCACTCATCATTGGCTTTAGACCTTAATATCCTTTTATAGCTTATATTATTCAGTGAGAAATTAACCCTTGTAACTTTTTTATTCTTGCATAGTCCTCATAGAATGTATCTGATGATTATATAAATGCACAAAATGGAAAGATTTAGACATTAATTCAGTGAGACACACAAATACCAACTATATATTCAGTTCTATTCTAAGTAATGTGATAAATAAGAAAATATGAATATTTCCTTTTAGAAGGAGTATCTGTACTTTTTAATGATTAAGCAATATCTGATAAGAATGGAATATAAGTCAAGTAGAGAATTCTTTTTAATGCTAGCCAAATCATCATAATTGGTTTTGGTACCTCCGTCATCAACAAAGTCAGGATCACTTATTGGGCATATAACTCTCTACAAAATATTGCAATTTTTTGCATATATCATTCAGATACCTAATTGGGACTTTTTTTTTTCTTATTTCTAATGACAACAGTAAATTGCAGATAACTAATATAACCACTCCAAAAATTAAATACTTGGGAAGTAAAAAAGTCAGTTTTTATCTCAAATCTCTAAACCATACTTCATAAATATATGCATATATGCATGCCTAGAATATATGTGTATATATATATACATATATTCTATGGGATTTCCCAGGCAAGAATACTGGAGTTGGTTGCCATTCCCTTCTCCAGGGGATCTTCCTGACCCAGGGATCAAACCCATGTCTCCTATACTGCAGATGGATTTCTTACCATTGAGCCATCAGGGAAACCCATATATATATAACATACACACATATTTTTATATATTGATATTAATTTCATAGCTGAATAAGATTGTTGAAGGAACAGACCTTGAGCTTACCCATGGTGTTTAACATTCACATTTGGTTAATCATGCTCAGAGTTGGGGTTGAGGTCAGTAGTTTGAGGAAAACAGTTACAGTGATAAAAAGCATCATTACCATCACAGTGGTGTTATACCATTAAATGATTGATTTTAAATAGTATGTTTAGGTTTTATCCTTATTGGAAAGACTAATTTGTAATTCAGTCCATTGTTTGGCAAATCTGAAGTCTCTTAACAACTCAACGGGAGACATAAAACTTTGATGGAGATTTGTGATTCTTCCAGGACATGCATCTACATCTCCTCAGCAGTCTCAGATCAATCTGCTGCCAACATGTTTTTCCCCCCCTCAGTAGAATGCATCCTGGCAAACCCATTCAATCCTCCTGGCCAGCTTCCCCAGTGGGCCACAACAATCTTATGCTTTCAGGCAAAATAATTTTCCTCTAAGGCAAGTGTGACTTAGGAATATGGCAAGGCCCCAAGTAAATTGGAAAATATTCTCAGAATTTTAACAATTACTAAAAATATTTCCTTTTATGGGCCCATTATTCTGCAACCAAGTACCCGTTTTACACACACACATACACACACACACACATACACACTTATAATCAACTGTGCTGCACTTTCCTGCATGATAAAATGTCCTCTTATAGTAAGTTTGGAGAGGCATTGTTTTTGTTGTAAATACCTTCATAAATAAAATGTTTACCTCAATTCATATATACTGTATAGTAGATCTGTTGTCTGTTTCACTTATCCAGACTTGACCCTTTCCTGGCATCCACAAAACAATTTCTCCTTTAAAAAAAAATACATACCCAAACTTCAGTAGAAGTGAACATGAGATTTAGTCCTATGCTTGTTAGTACATCACACACCCCTAACAACCCAAGGCAAGAATGTTTCCCTGGTCCAATGAGGACCAAAGGGGTAATGAATCTCTTATTGAGAATCCTAGAAGAAGAATCTTAATTTTTCCTGTTGGCCTTGAAAGTGAGAGGCAATAGATTTTACTGATATTTGGATCATAAAGGGAAAGCCTATTAGAATGAAGCCATCTGAAAAAGACAGAACAAAACTGTAGTATACTACCCATGCCTAGATGATATCATTTGAGCCTCTGCAGCAATAGAAACCTTGAAGTCACAGACAATACAGGTTTTTTTTTTTTTCTTCTTCTATTTTTTGAGTTAAATCCATTAGGGTTGGGGCTTCCAATACTTGAAACTGAAATAAGCCTCTACTTTTCTCCCAGTTCCTACCCTGGTGTATAAAATGGTAACAATAAAATATTTCTGTGTTCTTATCTGATGTTTTCTTATAAGAATATAAATTTGTATAAGAGCTGTTTATAATTAGGTAAATATCACCTTTAGGCTTATTACAGAATATAATTAACTCCTTTATACAAGTTGGACTCATCAGTCTTTTTTGTTAATCAATTGAATTTTTCTAATGAACTTTAACACTATTAAAAAAAAAAAAAAACTAAATATGCTTGAGAAGTTATTTCAAACAAACTTAAAAGCCAGACTTATTGCCCAAGGTTATTGCCTCTTTTTATAAACCTGCCTATAGAATTAATAACAATTTTCTTACATTAATATTCCCAGAGTCTGATTGTCAGAAAGTGAATTTTTAAGCAGTGTTCTAGTTACTTATTTCAGTGTTGTTCAAAGTTGTTTCTGTTAAAAGCAATGCAATACTTCCATTTTACTCCACTAAATTAATTTCCTATTCAATTAAGTCTTACCTTATGGTTCAAATATATGCTTCTTTAGTGCAGTGATCAATTTTAATCTCTAGAGATTTAACTGAAAATACAGAAATTGATAAAGGTATGTAATTATGCATTTGAAAAGTCACAGCATCTGTTGTTTAGATGTATTAATTAGTTGTACAACAAAAAAATTCGTCAGTGCTATTTTGTGAAACTATGTTCAGGGCTAAAATATCTACATTTACTTTATTGTATTTTAAAATGTTTTTGCTTTTTCTTTTCTTTATTTCCAACTATGATGCCCTAATTTATTTTTCTTTATATAATGTCCATTTGAACTGAAACTATTAAACATTTGAAATAGCCAGTGGAGAATTTTTAATGGTAAGGTATAATGCCTAATTTACAATTTTAAGAGGAGTAAAAGGGATGGAAGGCCTGACTTATGTTGAGATATCAACTACAAGTTTTGTAAGGAAACACATTAAAATTTCAGTTATTTTTCCTTGGTATATTATCATTATACAAATTTTCTGTAATGAGTAAATATTACTTTATAATCAGAAAAGAAGCAAAAAGTTACTGCCTTTAATGTATGTCTTTTTCTTTTGTTATCTTGAGGGTTTTAATAATAAACATGACTGGAAAAACATTTTCATAGGATGAAAATCTGCCTGAGATAAGCTGGCACTAGATAGGGAAAGGTAACAGATCCATCTGTCCATTCAACTGGAAGACCCATTTTAAGATACTGTATCTTGATAAGAAGGACATAACCTTATCAAATATAGTAGAGAGTAAGCATGTTTGTCAGTGGAACAATGTCAGTTGTTAATGGAAATTGACTAAAGTACATGAACTGGTCACACAAGATCCAAGTAGTTAATATATACATATTTAGATATAGACATGTAGATATAGATATTTATATCTAAGTATAAATAGATATCTATCTAATCTACCTATCTGTCTGTATATATAAATAGTGGATTTCAGAGCTTTAAATGGCAGTCAGTGTTGTAAGATTTAAGCACAAATTGGATGTGTAGAGTTAATGTTCATTTTGAGTCTCTAATTTACAAGTTTGGTGTAGATTATTTGATTTATTATTGTTAATTAAATGTCACTATGCAATTTGAGACCGTGTTATTAATGATGTTGAAATTAATATTAAAATTAAAACCTTGAGAGAAAAGGAGGAGATGTTTAGAACTGAGGAAGGATAACTTGTAAAGCAGTAACTAAATTGTCTGAAATTTTTCTCTGCTTGTTAGCTCACATATATATATATATATATATATATACATGAAGCCTATGGATCACAGACAAAGAGAGTTTATTAGTCATAGCAACAGACAAATCATCACAGGGCAATGTGTTGAGAGCCAGATGGTACCTTCTCATACAGTGAGGTGCCTTACAGGAATGGAACCCTGTTAAAAGAAGGCTTTTCTCTTGCATAGAATTGCTAGTGACTGCCCATCCACAAATGTACATTTGGAGGCTGTGGTCAGCCCAGTTTATTCTTTCTAGCCTAAGGAAAAATTGAGAGAAGTTTTGTGCTCAGATGCTCAGTCATGTCTGACTGAGACCCCATGGACTGTATCCTACCAGGTTCCTCTGTCCATGGGATTCTTCTGACAAGAATACTAATGTAGGGTGCTGATCCCTCCTTCAGGGCATCTTTCCAACCCAGGGATTGACCCACGTCTCTGATGTCTGCTGCATTGGTAGGTGGATTCTTTACCACTAGCACCACCACCAGCCCAGGGGCTGACTAAAACAAAAACAAAATTAGAGAAGAGAGAAGTGATTTAAGTGTTTTCACAGTCTGTTATTTTATCTTTATATTTTTAATTTTACATGTTACCTTAAAATAAGCTCTATTCTTTGTATGTGTCATTGTAGTGTAGACTTCTAAACCTTTCAGATCCTAGCTGTCATTTATATTTCATGTAAGATGCTTGGTGAAGGGAAGACATGAGTCTGTCTTCTTTTTGCTTTCAAACTTCAGTAGATGGGACCACTCAAGACAGATATATGTGTTTGACGTTAAGAAAGCTTTGGTAAAGCCGTTGTTATTTTTGAAAATTTTATTTTTTATTAATTTATGTTTTTATTTTTGAAAATTTTAACTGAAGAAAGTTAAAAAACACTTACAAGTGGTATTTATTTGCTGCTGCTGCTAAGTCGCTTCAGTCGTGTCCAACTCTGTGCGACCCCATAGACGGCAGCCCACCAGGCTCCCCCATTCCTGGGATTCTCCAGGCAAGAACACCGGAGTGGGTTGACATTTCCTTCTCCAATGCATGGAAGTCGCTCAGTCATGTCTGACTCTTCGCGACCCCATGGACTGCAGCCCACCAGGCTCCTCCGTCCATGGGATTTTCCAGGCAAGAGTACTGGAGTGGGGTGCCATCGCCTTCTCTGATTTATTTGCTACTGCTGTGCAAACAGACCTTCTAGTAGGAAGACGTATTTTAAATTCTGGAGAGTAGTATTTAAGTTTTCTCTTAGGTGACTATTTTGCAAATAATCTAAAAAATGAAATGATCATATAAGAAATGCTGCTATTCAAATTTTAGCTACAGATCAAAATAACATCATTTAGTTGAGTGGTCATCAACGGTTCCATCTAGTCTGTAAAGGGCTCTTTATCACAGGAAGTGTCATTCATAGGATTGACATTTCCATATGAATTAATGATGATTACTCAGAATTATGACAACATTTAAATTAAGACAGCTTTTATTCTGATTACAAACTTTTAGGAATATAACATTTATTTTTTACATTTGTCTTTATCCTACTTAACAGGAATTCAGATCCAATTTTAAGGTAAATATACCTCTCATGGCAGATTGGGAAACAAAAATTCTTTCAAGTGTATAGTTATTTGGGGGATCCAAAAATAATTCTTCTAGTGACATTGCAATGATCAGGGACTAATCTAACATTTATAAATATGGTAAGTAAAGTGAAAGATATGTTCTTTGAATGAAACAAACAACACAGAAGTCATCAGATTTTTCTTTAAAGTTATCAGAGACTAAATGTTTTAGGTTTTGTGAGTCATATAATGTGTGTTGCAGCTACTAAAATCTGCTATTGCAGTGCAAATACAGTTACAATACATAATAAATAATCATGTAAATGAGTAATCATGACTGTGGGGAAAGTTTGGTGCCCCCAAATCTAGACCACATCAACTGCCAGAGTTTATCAAACACTGATCTAGCATACAGAGAAAATATCTCTGTCTGTATCTCTCTGTATAGTTTATATATATTTCAAATATTTCATTTAACATCTTAATTAAATCAGTATCATAGGGCTTATATTGATTAATGTTGACTTCAGTTTAGTTGAGTTCAGTCACTCCATCGTGTCTAACTCTTTCCACCCCATGAACTGCAGCACGCCAGGCCTCCCTGTCCATCACCGACTCTCAGAGTTCACCCAAACTCATGTCCATTGAGTCAGTGATGCCATCCAACCATCTCATCCTCTGTCGTCCCTTTCTCCTCCTGCCCTCAATCTTTCCCAGGATCAGGGTCTTTTCAAATGAGTCAGCCCTTCACATCAGATGGCTAAAATATTGGATCATGAACTCCTTATTGTCAAATTCAGATTAAGTTGAAGAAAGTAGGGAAAACCACTAGACCATTAAGATATGACCTAAATCAAATCCCTTATGATTATACAGTGGAAGTGAGAAATAGATTTAAGGGACTAGATCTGATAGAGTGCCTGATGCACCATGGACAGAGGTTCATGACATTGTACAGGAGACAGGAATTAAGACCATCCCCAAGAAAAAGAAATGCAAAAAAGCAAAATGGCTGTCTGAGGAGGCCTTACAAATAGCTGTGAAAAGAAAAGTGAAAAGCAAAGGAGAAAAGGAAAGATATGCCCATTTTAATGCAGAGTTCCAAAGAATAGCAATGAAAGATAAGAAAGCCTTCCTCAGCGATCAGTGCAAAGAAATAGAGGAAAACAGTAGAATGGAAAAACTAGAGATCTGTTCAAGAAAATTAGAGATACCAAGGGATCATTTCCTGTGAAAATGGGCTCAATAAAGAACAGAAATGGTGTGGACCTAACAGAAGCAGAAGATATTAAGAAAAGGTGGCAAGAATACACAGAACTGTACAAAAAAGATCTTCACAACACAGATAATCATGATGGTGTGATCACTCACACTCACCTAGAGCCAGACATCCTGGAATGTGAAGTCAAGAGGGCCTTAGAAAGCATCACTATGAACAAAGCTAGTGGAGGTGATGGAATTCCAGTTGAGCTATTTCAAATCCTGAAAGATGATGCTGTGAAAGTGCTTCACTCAATACGTCAGTAAATTTGGAAAACTCATCAGTGGCCACAGGACTGGAAAATGTCAGTTTTCATTCCAATCACAAAGAAAGGCAATGCCAAAGAATGCTCAAACTACCACACAATTGCACTCATCTCACACAGTAGTAAAGTAATGCTCAAAATTCTCCAAGCCAGGCTTCAGCAATACGTGAACCATGAAATTCCAGATGTTCAAGCTGGTTTTAAAAAAGGTCGAGAAACCAGAGATCAAATTGCCAACATCCGCTGGATCATGGAAAAAGGAATCAAGTTCCAGAAAAAACATCTATTTCTGCTTTATTGACTATACCAAAGCCTTTGACTGTGTGGATCACAATAAACTATGGAAAATTCTGAAAGAGATGGGAATACCAGACCACCTGACCTGCCTCTTGAAAAACCTATATGCAGGTCAGGAAGCCACAGTTAGAGCTGGACATGGAAAAACAGACTGGTTCCAAATAGGAAAAAGAGTATGTCAAGGATCTATATTGTCACCCTGGTTATTTAACTTCTATGCAGAGTACATCATGAGAAACGCTGGACTGGAAGAAGCACAAGCTGAAATCAAGATTGCTGGGAGAAATATCAACAACCTCAGATATGCAGATGACACCACCCTTATGACAGAAAGTGAAAAGGAACTAAAGAGCCTCTTGATGAAAGTGAAAGTGGAGAGTGAAAAAGTTGGCTTAAAGCTCAACATTCAGAAAACTAATATCATGGCATCTGGTCCCATCACTTCATGGCAAATAGATGGGGAAACAGTGGAAACAGTGGCTGACTTTATGTTTTTTGGCTCCAAAATCACTATGGATGGTGATTGCAGCCATGAAAGTAAAAGATGCTTACTCCTTGGAAGGAAAGTTATGACCAACCTAGATAGCATGTTCAAAGGCAGAGACATTACTTTGACAACAAAGGTCCATCTAGTCAAGGCTATGGTTTTTCCAGTGGTCATGTATGAATGTGAGAGTTGGACTGTGAAGAAAGCTAAGCTCCAAAGAATTGATGCTTTTGAACTGTGGTGTTGGAGAAGACTCTTGAGAGTCCCTTGGACTGCAAGGAGATCCACCCAGTCCATCCTAAGGAGATCAGTCCTGGGTGTTCATTGGAAGGACTGATGCTGAAGCTGAAACTCCAATACTTTGGCCACCTAATGCGAAGAGCTGACTCACTGGAAAAGACTCTGATGCTGGGAAATATTGACGGCTAGGAGGAAAAGGTGATGATGAGGATGAGATGGTTTGATGGCATCCCTGACTCAATGGACATGGGTTTGGGTGGACTCCGAGAGTTGGTGGTGGAAAGGGAGGCCTGGCGTGCTGTGGTTCATGGGGTCACAAAGAGTCAGACACGACTGAATGACTGAACTGAATTGAAAAATAAATTAAATTGAGAAATATTAAAAAGAATATTGTAGTAGAGGGAAAAATTCATTAAGATCCTTCATTGGGATGGATGCCATATTATTCTGCTCTACAGAAATTATAAACTGATGAATATTAGTTCTCTCAAAGTATCACCAAAATAACCTTATGTACATGAAGAAGCAGAGATGAGTTTGTTGCTTACTTGGTAAAGATCACTTTCTTGCCCACTTGAAAGTGGGCAGCATATTCTCCAAACAGAGTGGCAAAGGAGAGGTGTTTTTTATGAGGTTTTGGGGGGATGTGGTTTTACAGGTCTTTCAATAAGTAGTATTGATTAGGAGTGGTTGAAGTTTTGTGTTGGAAATGTTGGGGACTAGTGAATTTTAGAAGGTGAGGTCTTGGGAGAAGATCTTGAATAGTAAACAGTCATTTGGTTGAGTTATGTATTGTTCTGAGAAAGAAATGTTTACTTTAGTGAGCATTAGTTGAGTAATCTATTTTTCAAATAAAAGGGTTTTCAGAAAGTTCCTGAAAAAAATAAAATGATGAGGGTATTTGCAACCCCATCTTCCTGGCAAGAATGTTATGAAATATTAAAGCCATATTAATGCAGACACTTGAAGAGTAAATTCATGTTAATATACACTGTGGAATATGTGTGTATGCAGTTTCACTTCTGAAAGGAACAAGAGATAGAGTGTTTCTGGAATTTGTAAAGTAACTGAAAACCCAAAATAAACACATTGATATTGAATAAAAATAGATAGTAGAAATATTTGAAAGAAATTATATGATTAAATATTAAATGATTCATGTAGAAGTGCAGAAAAGAGACATACAGAGTAAAGACGTTAGAAGTGCTGAGAATCTAACAATGCTTTGGGAAAGATGAAAATTCTGGACAGGACTTGGTCTTTGAATACTGGATATCATAAGCAAAATAGAGTGGGAGTGAAAAAAGACTTCTGGACAACTCTCAACAATAGATGATTAGGGCTTTTTTTAAAAATAGAGATCAGGAGATAATAAATAGGGAAATATATGCTGAAGCCACTCAGTGAGTAACCTGAGTGCAGTGACTGTTTTCCAAGCATAGGAGAGAATTCCAAGTGTTCTTTAGGATGTTATACTATGTTATGGGAATAAACTACAGGCATAAAGAACACTGAAAAAACTAAAGCAATCCTCCAAATGAGAGGTCATAAGGCATAATATTAATATAGGAGTAGAAGAGAAAGGGAAGATATAATGAACTTATATGTGTATATACATATGCATACATACATAGATACATAAATATATATATGTCTGCTATGTTTTATGTATCTGCAAGACATGTATGTCATCTAGCATAGAAATGGAAATATAAAGCCAACATACAGGAGAGGTCAGGGCTCAAAAGTTTAAGAAATCAATTTTGGAGGTTTTGAGGTTTCCCAAGTAGCTCAGTGGTCAAGAATCTGCCTGTCAATTCAGGGGCTGTAGGAGACATGATCCCTGGGTCCAGAAAATCCCCTGGAGGAGGAAACGGCAACCCACTCCAGTATTCTTGCCTGGGAAATCTCATGCACAGAGGAGCCTGGCCTGCTATGGGATTACAAAGAATGGGATATGACTTAGTAGCTGAGTGAGAAGTAGAAATGACCACTCAGAGAATAGCAATTGGGAAAAAAAGAGCTCAGAGTTGAGCTTTGCAGGGTGTCTTTGTTTAGACAACAACTGTTTGAGTAGAATGTGTAGACTTTTTTTTTTTTTAATTTTATTTAATTTTTAAACTTTACATAATTGTATTAGTTTTGCCAAATATCAAAATGAATCCACCACAGGTATACATGTGTTCCCCATCCTGAACCCTCCTCCCTCCTCCCTCCCCATACCATCCCTCTGGGTCGTCCCAGTGCACTAGCCCCAAGCGTCCAGTATCGTGCATTGAGCCTGGACTGGCATCTCGTTTCATACATGATATTTTACATGTTTCAATGCCATTGTCCCAAATCTTCCCACCCTCTCCCTCTCCCACAGAGTCCATAAGACTGTTCTATACATCAGTGTCTCTTTTGCTGTCTCGTTCACAGGGTTATTGTTACCATCTTTCTAAATTCCATATATATGTGTTAGTATACTGTATTGGTGTTTTTCCTTCTGGCTTACTTCACTCTGTATAATAGGCTCCAGTTTCATCCACCTCATTAGAACTGATTCTAATGTATTCTTTTTAATGGCTGAGTAATACTCCATTGTGTATATGTACCACTGCTTTCTTATCCATTCATCTGCTGATGGGCATCTAGGTTGCTTCCATGTCCTGGCTATTATAAACAGTGCTGCGATGAACATTGGGGTACACGTGTCTCTTTCCCTTCTGGTTTCCTCAGTGTGTATGCCCAGCAGTGGGATTGCTGGATCATAAGGCAGTTCTATTTCCAGTTTTTTAAGGAATCTCCACACTGTTCTCCATAGTGGCTGTACTAGTTTGCATTCCCACCAACAGTGTAAGAGGGTTCCCTTTTCTCCACACCCTCTCCAGCATTTATTATTTGTAGAGTTTTGGATCGCAGCCATTCTGACTGGGGTGAAATGGTACCTCATAGTGGTTTTGATTTGCATTTCTCTGATAATGAGTGAT
>NW_011495032.1:1436822-1437290 GCF_000754665.1 Bison bison bison
AGTGGTTTTGATTTGCATTTCTCTGATAATGAGTGATGTTGAGCATCTTTTCATGTGTTTGTTAGCCATCTGTATGTCTTCTTTGGAGAAATGCCTATTTAGTTCTTTGGCCCATTTTTTGATTGGGTCATTTATTTTTCTGGAGTTGAGCTGTAGGAGTTGCTTATATATTTTTGAGATTAGTCGTTTGTCAGCTGCTTCATTTGCTATTATTTTCTCCCATTCTGAAGGCTGTCTTTTCACCTTGCTAATAGTGTCCTTTGATGTGCAGAAGCCTTTAAGGTTAATTAGGTCCCATTTGTTTATTTTTGCTTTTATTTCCAATATTCTGGGAGGTGGGTCATAGAGGATCCTTCTGTGATGTATGTCAGAGAGTGTTTGCCTATGTTCTCCTCTAGGTAGTTTTTATAGTTTCTGGTCTTACATTGAGTATCTTTTAATCCTATTTTTGAGTTTTTATTTTTGTGT
>NW_011495032.1:1437438-1441002 GCF_000754665.1 Bison bison bison
TTTTGCCTATGTTCTCCTCTAGGAGTTTTATAGTTTCTGGTCTTACATTGAGATCTTTAATCCATTTTGAGTTTATTTTTGTGTAAGGTGTTAGAAAGTGTTCTAGTTTCATTCTTTTACAAGTGGTTAACCAGATTTCCCAGCACCACTTGTTAAAGGGATTGTCTTTAATCCATTGTATATTCTTGCCTCCTTTGTCAAAGATAAGGTGTCCATATGTGCGTGGATTTATCTCTGGGCTTTCTATTTTGTTCCATTGATCTATATTTCTGTCTTTGTGCCAGTACCATACTGTCTTGATAACTGTGGCTTTGTAATAGAGCCTGAAGTCAGGTAGGTTGATTCCTCCAGTTCCAAGAAAGGATTCCAGGCCAAGATAATGGTTCAAAGGCAAAAGAGGATTTAAGAATCCTTCTGCTCATTTTAAGTGTCACACAATGCAAAGTTGAGTAAGGTGGGGATAAGCATGGGGGGAAAGCACATTGGATTTGGTTATCCCAGGTCAGTTTTGATGTTGGCAGCTTGTTATTTGAGGGGAATGAGGGCTGAAACTGCTTCAGAGAGATACGGAGAATTACATGTATGGTGGGCACACAGGCTAAGTCTGAAACCCCTTGTACAGAAGATTTATTGAGGCTTATTTTGAAAGGACAAAAGCCTGGAAAAGAGCAAAGAGCTGAATGATAGTGATTATTATTATTAATTTCTAATATAGAGAAGAAATATATACACCATGAAAAATACAAGTAACTGGCAAGATGTATACCTGTGGCGGATTCATTTTGGTATTTGGCAAAACTAATACAATTATGTAAAGTTTAAAAATAAAATAAAATTTAAAAAAAGATATTTAAAATTATGGAACATATTCAATTTGGTTAAAAAACAGCTGTATTTTTTTTTTTTTTTTAGCTTTTGAAATAAGAAAGAGCATCTCTTTCTAGAAGTCTGAGGAAAGAGAAGAATGTATATGGAATGATATTTTGAGGTAGACAAAAAGGACAATAAGCCATTTCTGATGGCCTGAATGTTCACAGGTGAATATATGAAGCTGGGGGTCTTTAAAAAGTGAGGAAAATTTCTACAGATATGAGCAGTGTTTTAGGAGAGATGGTTTAGGGCCTATTGTGTTTCAGTTATGATTAATTCAATAGTCTAGATTTACTATTGATATCTTTAAATAATGATTAAATCTTATTTTGATATTTAACATATTCTTCCTGAATTTATTTGAACAGTTTCAGTGATTATTATTTCATTATTTTGTTTTACTGTTCTTTTTTTCTAATTTTTTCAATTTGATTGAGTGTGAATTTAAAAAAAAAAAAGATGCCATAGAATTTTTCTTTGAGATATGTTAAAAAATAGATTTTTAGGGCAAAAATCACATTTGGATTAAAATGTTTCAAGCCATCAATTTGTCAAGATTTTTTTCCACTTTTTGAAAATTCTCTCCACAGATGGATGATGGATGATAGATTTAATTTTGAAACATTAAAAGCAAATTATCATGTTAAAATTAAATGCATAATTATCAATAATAACATTAAAAAATAAGGTGACTTTATATAGATATTCAGGGAAAGTGAATTTCATCAGCTGTCAACACCCAGAATAACCTGTTATGCGAAGCTGAGTTTATTACCTATTTTAGTCAGGGAGGGCAATATTTTGACTGTCTTAGAATGTCCAGAAGGAGGGATTGGTAGGGTAGGATGGGATGGGGGTTATGTATAGGGCTGGAAATCTAGAAGTGAATTGTTAAGACAGCTCTTCCAGTGTGAGGGTCTGATTGAAGAGGTGTGCATTTCATGATGTAACGGCCTAGGTAGATTGACACTGAGAGACAAATATCTTGAAGTGACTCTTAGAGAAACAGTTACTAATAAGAATTATGGTTGTTCAGTCACTAAGTTGTGTCCAACTCTGTGGCCCCATGGACTGCAACAGACCAGGCCCCTTTATCTCTCACTATCTCCCAGAGTTTGCCCAAGTTCATGTCCATTGAATCTGTGATGCCATCCAACCATCTCATCCTCTGTTGCTCTCTTCTTTTTCTGCCCTCAATCTTTCCCGGTATCAGGGACTGAATTAACAGTTGATAATTTGCTCAGATTTGGGAGCTTATGGCTCAGATACATTACTTTTAAGAAAGTTTCTGAAACAAAATTAACTTTTGTACTAATTTACAGTCTTATATTCATGGGCTAAAACTTGCAAGCTCTAAAAGTAAAATCTTGTGGATGTAGATCCTGACAGTCTGGGTGAATGCAGAGGCCTCAGTTCTAAATTTCAATAGCAATTTGAGAACTGAACTATAATATGAATTGCATTACTACCTGCTTTGTGTGGACTAGGTATAAACTAAAAGCTTACCTTTACCTGAAAGAACTTAAATTTAGGATATAGTACTATTTTTTTCTTTTGCTACAAATTATAGAAAAAGGAATTAGAATGACAAGAATTTGGGGGTGGGGCAGACACAAAAAACACATTCATATAGCTCAGGATGAAAAAGCTAGATAGTGATTCTCTCTTGTCATGTCTTTTCATTTAAAAATAAAAGCATGACTGAATTGAATGTGTCTTCAGGATAATTGACTCTTAACTTTCAATGAGCTGAAAAGGAAGAAAGATTATTTAATCAAAGTACTGTATAGACATGTCTAATAGAGTGTTTTAAGAATTTTTCAAGTACACTCACCTTGATCTTCTTGTGTTAAAACACTTTACTCATTGATCTAATTCACTCATATTTCATTACTTAATACTAAAGAAAATATGAGGTGACACTTGTAAAATAAATTCCAGAAAGTAATTTATTAATGCTATAATAGGAGTTTCAAAACTAGGAGATTCCACTAGTGATTATAAATCAAATAGTAAAGTAGCATAAATATGACACCCAGAAGATCAGATTTAAAGACCAGAAAAAAATTAAAGAGAATTAATAAAGGCAGATGTTAGATGCTTTTAAAATAATTCATGCAGAAATCTGTTTCAAATGTTAACCTAGAGAGTTACAGTTAAATTTTAAAAAAGAAAGGTTTCTTCTACTAATACAACACTGAAAGTCCACTAGTAAAATTTGCAGGAGTGCAGATTCAAAGGCATTTATAAACACAAATCTCTACAGATGTTTTTCAAGTCTAAATGATTATCCAATTAATTTACTTTAAAAATATTAAGTGTAGTCTTTATCTTCTCAAACAAGCTCCATTTACTTCTATTCTGATTCTAAGGGAAATATTATAAAAATGAATGTTTCTTCCCCCACCCCAATATAATCCATCACCTGCTGAGGGTTTCCTCTTACAATGAGAGACAATAATGACATATACTACTTTGTCACTTCCATTGAAGAAGAATCACTGTTCATGCTCTCTGAACTTTTCAGTTCAGTTCAGTTCAGTCGCTCAGTCATGCCCGACTCTTTGCGACCTCATGAATTGCAGCACGCCAGGCCTCCCTGTCCATCACCAACTCCCAGAGTTCACTTAGACTCACGTCCATCGAGTCAGTGATGCCATCCAGCTATCTCATCCTCTGTCGTCCCCTTCTCCT
>NW_011495032.1:1441102-1466849 GCF_000754665.1 Bison bison bison
CAGCTTCTCCAACACCACAGTTCAAAAGCATCAATTCTTCAGCACTCAGCCTTCTTCACAGTCCAACTCTCACATCCATACATGATTACAGGAAAAACCATAGCCTTGACTAGACGAACCTTTGTTGGCAAAATAATGTCTCTGCTTTTGAATATGCTATCTAGGTTGGACATAACTTTCCTTCCAAGGAGTAAGCGTCTTTTAATTTCATGGCTGCAATCACCATCTGCAGTGATTTTGGAGCCCCCAAAAATAAAGACTGACACTGTTTCCACTGTTTCCCCATCTATTTGCCATGAAGTGAGTTTATTGAGGTTGGACTATTGATTCAAGTAAGCATTGATTGAGAGCTATAAGACAGGAGACCAGAGTCAGCTGGCAAGACTGAATGAGTAACACAGGTGACCAGGGTTGCTGTTGAGCCTGTGCCCATAACTATGAGATAGAAAGGAAAAGGAAGAGAGGGAAAGAATATAAATATAAAATATTTATGTGTGTAAAACCTGTTATTTTTTTACATCATGAGAAAGGTCAGCAAGTAAAGTTCATAATGAAAAGAACCTAAATTTTTTGTACGTAATGGAAGAAATTGAGAAGGTGACAGAAGACCTTATTTTAAAGATCTCATAGGTTTATCTTTCAGTACATCTAAGTACAGTTCAGATAGTAACTTGGAAATCTTTGTCTCTTCTTCTTCTGTCTTAAAACACTTTGTCTTTTTCTGTGGCCCATGCCTTTCCATCTTTCCCTTTCTGTGTTTTCCAACATGTCCCTGTCCCCATTTGATTGAAGTCAAGAAGAATCATTGACCTCTGTGTCATCCCTGACTCTAGTAGGAGAGTCATATTGGGCTCTTGATCTTCTGAATGAAATGCTGAAGAAAAACAAACTTTATTTTTGCTAGTATTAATTGCTTCTCATCATAACTTCTAGGTGTTACTATTTATAAGGTTGCAATAACTAGAGAACAGTCAGAAAACCTTGCTCTGTCAAAATGTCAGGCATTTGCACATATTCTTGACAATCCAACATGTAGTATTTATTTACTGCCAGTATATGGATGATGACCATTGGGTTATATAAGTTATATGTAACTTATATAACTTTACTTACTGTGAATAATAGGTCCAATCCCTCTCAATATTGCCTTTTTTTTTTCAAGACTGTACATAGGGTTCAATTCATTTCAGTTCAGTTGCTCAGTCGTGTCCGACTCTTTGCGACCCCATGAATTGCAGCACGCCAGGCCTCCCTGTCCATCACCAACTCCCAGAGTTCACTCAGACTCACGTCCATTGAGTCGGTGATGCCATCCAGCCATCTCATCCTCTGCCGTCCCCTTCTCCTCCTGCCTCCAATCCCTCCCAGCATCAAAGTCTTTTCCAATGAATCAACTCTTCGCATGAGGTGGCCAAAGTACTGGAGTTTCAGCTTTAGCATCATTCCTTCCAAAGAAATCCCAGGGCTGATCTCCTTCGGAATAGACTGGTTGGATCTCCTTGCAGTCCAAGGGACTCTCAAGAGTCTTCTCCAACACCACAGTTCAAAAGCATCAATTCTTTGGCGCTCAGTACATAGGGTTAGGGAAGTACATAGGGTTAGGGAAGTGTAATACCATGGAGAAGTTTAGAACAGTAAAACTGAAAAGGAGGTTATGCTCATGCAAAAAAAAAAAAAAAAGACAAGACTACTTTTGTTTGGGTATCTTTCCTTTTATCTAATTACATATATATGTATATATTATATATAATTTATATATCTTTTATGTGAATATAGATATCTTTCTTTTCTTAACTTCTGAGTACTCTTCCTGGCAATTTTTCTCAAGTTGATATTTTCAGGTGTAGAGTTCTTAAAATGGTTTAATTTCCTGGTTAATGTGGCTGAATTAAACACAAAATTATATAACATTATCAGTTCTCCAAACTAAATGCAGCTATTTAAATTGAGGACAGCATTCTCTTTAAAGTTGACAAAGTGGATACAATGGTTGGCATTGTACCAGTCTCAGAGATTTTGACCTTTGATCAGACAACCCAGGCAAAATATCAGAGGCATAATTCGAATCCCAAGGGAAAAAGAAGTTGAGTAGAAATTGAGTGGTGGCAGTACTGGATACATGAAAAAATTTGCATGAATGTGGTTCATAATGACAGTCTCAGAAATATGTCTAGTTATGTTTCAGGGGCAGCCTCGTTAAAGTTTAACTACATCACTAATCGGTAACAGCTTCAGAAATGGGAGGTGCTTCTCTTTGTCTCTTCTTTCTAAGCTCAGAATGGGCAGCAGGTTGCCCATATTTTAATTACTTTTCATTTGTTGAGCCAAGAATCTCAGTGACCCTCTCACTAACCCTGTTTTCTTTGCACAATAGGCCATAGGCTAGACAGGCTTCCTGATCACTGAAGAGGATTAATATGAGCCAAGTGTAGAGATCTGCTCAGGTTATTAAAGGCTAACAGTCATTGTTCCAATGAGCCTGTTTATTATGTACATTATCTTCTCTATAGCCATTATATTACCTAGTCAATGTGTTTGTCAATTGTTCATATCTTTGTTGTTGCAGATACAGATGTGGTGTATAAAAGCGAAAATGGACATGTCATTAAACTGAATATAGAAACAAATACTACCACATTATTATTGGAAAACACTACTTTTGTAAGTAATGAATAATTAATTACTTTAATCATTTCGGTGTTGTTTAGAATGCTCTCAAAGTATACCTAATGGCCTTTTGTTTTAGCTTCAGTACTTGCAAAACTTTTCAGGTGACGTTCAGTTCAGTTCAGTCGCTCAGTCGTGTCCAACTCTTTGCAACCCTATGAATCGCAGTACGCCAGGCCTCCCTGTCCATCACCAACTCCCGGAGTTCACTCAGACTCATGTCCATCGAGTCAGTGATGCCATACAGCCATCTCATCCTCTGTCGTCCCCTTCTCCTCCTGCCCCCAATCCCTCCCAGCATCAGAGTCTTTTCCAATGAGTCAACTCTTCGCATGAGGTGGCCAAAGTACTGGAGTTTCAGCTTTATCATCAGTCCTTCCAAAGAAATCCCAGGGCTGATCTCCTTCAGAATGGACTGGTTGGATCTCCTTGTAGTCCAAGGGACTCTCAAGAGTCTTCTCCAACACCACAGTTCAAAAGCATCAGTTCTTCATTAGGGCTAGTATATTATGTCGAATCAGGAGATCTATTGATAGGAAATACTCATGTGACCATTTGCTTTGTTTCTTCCCCATTGATCCTTTTTAGTAAATGAATAAATATTTCTTTTTTTTTTATAAATATTTCTAAGAATATTATTTTTTGAATGAATATTTATTCCAGTATTTTCTATGTCAGTTTAAACATAAAAAGGCCAATTTTTTTAAAAAGTTAGTATAACCCAGATCATTATAACTTTTTCTCTCCATTTACTTCTCATTCTTCCTGACTTGCTTTTAATTGTGATTTTGCAAATCAAGTAGAAGACAGGCTTTGTAAAACTGGCCTTTTGTTGAGGTTGCTGTGTTTTACCTTTATAATTTTGCATTCTGTCAATATCATTCCTCTTCTCCTGAATCATTGTTTGGCCTAGCAATGATCAAATAAACAACTGAATGTATTTTGTTCTTATAAATGTATATGAACTTTGGGGTAAATTAAGACTTCTTTGTTTAGATTTGCATGGAAACCCACCCCAGTATTCTTACCTGAGGAATACACATGGACAGAGGAGCCTGGCGGGCTATAATCCATGGGGTTGCAAAGAGTCAGACATAACATGACTGAGTGACTAAGCACACCATCTTAAGGTTATATTTAGCTGTGATTACCTAATGAATAAGTGATAGTTAATTAACTATTTCAAATGTTCAAAATCTAGCTATCAAACACCACTGAAAAATAGTATACAGTTATTTGCTTACTGTTTTAGATAAACAAAGGTTCAATGTATTTCCTATTAAATGTGTTAATATGGTATAGACATAGTACAAGGCCTCAGAAGACCTTCTGTACAAGTTAAAGAAATAAGCAAATTATCACATACTTTTTGTATTTATTCCTACTGGTACATTTGCAATAAACATCTGGTCTTCATGTTTATAACAGAGTGGTCAGGTGGAAGAGATGAACTAAAAATTTTGTTGTTTGGTGTTTTTATTTAATAAGAGAGAAGTGGTTGTTGAAATCATGAAGTGATTGCATATGTATATATCTGTTAGACTAAACCAAACAGCTCATGTACTTTAGCAATTAGGCTATTAACTAAATAACAATGACATTTCTGTTTTTAAATGAATCAGTCATTTCACAGATATTAGAAGAACAGGTACTCTGAATGCAATGTGTAATTGTATTAATACTTGTGGAATGCCAAGGAAATATGAAGCATATTTCTCACTGTCTAAAATATGGATTTCCTTGAGGGAGATAATGCTAACATTCCTGAAAAAGCTTAATAAACAGCATGGAACAGTATCTATTATTTATTTTTCCATTTTTAATTAAGTAATATATTTATTTTTTATTTTCGCTGTGCTGGGTCTTTGTTGCCGCTCACAGGCTTTCTCTAGTTGCAGCGAGCAGAGGCTACTCTCTGTTGTAGTGTATGAGCTTCTCACTGTGGTGGCTTCTCTTTTACCAGAGCGTGGGCTCCAGAGCACCGGGCTTTAGTAGCTGCAGTACTCAGGCTCCAGCGCCTGGCCTTAGTTGTTGTGGTTGATACTTGAACTTAGTTTCTCTGTGGCCTGTGTAATCTTCCCAAATGTGGGTTCAAATCCGTGTCCCCTGCATTGGCAGGTGAATTCTTAACCACTGGGCCACCAGGAAAGTCTCTATTGTTTCTTATTTTGGTGGTCCTCTGGGATATTAGAGAAGAGGCTAAGGAATCATTGAGAGATGTTTTAATCAGTGGGAAAGAAGGCATCAGTAGGAAATAGGCCAGGGTGTAGAAAGCAGAAATTGGTATGATGGCAGCTAATGATTTGCTGATTTAAGTCAATGCAAGTTAATTTCAATAAGACTAGTTTGGAGAAGAAACTTAAATGCATTTTGTATTTTGTTTCCTTTATTATAAAGTAATATTTTTGATGAGGATGGGTATAGGCCTTTAGTGGTCAGGCATTTAAGAATAGACTCTTAATACCTGAATATCTGGTGTGTGACTTTCCCATATTGATCATCCCCTTACACAGGTTAATGAGGTCTTCTAGTTAGGCAGGTAGGTAGTTTAATCACTCAATCATGTCCAACTCTTGCAACCCCATGGACTGTAGCCCAGTAGGCTCCTCTGTCCATGGGATTTCCCAGGCAAGAATACTGACGTGGGTTGCCATTTCCTTCTCCAAACGAGGTCTTCTACTGGTTGTTAATTATCTTTTTTTTTTTCCCCAGAATTTATTCCTTGCTTTATTAGTCTCTTTGGTGCATCAAAAAAGAAACAAAACAAACAAACATTTTTGGTTATTGTTCCCTTCTGCTGTTGGTACTTCATACCAATCCCATCTCATTGTGGTTTTCTCCATGTGCTGATTAATAACATTTTATCATTATGCTTGTATGTTTAATCTTTTAAAAATCCTTTTGAGGTATTTTTCTACTCTTCTGTAGTTAGTCATGACTCTTAATTACCACTAAGTATATTTAACAAATATTCAAATTTACTGATCTTCTAAGATTCATAGGATCCCTAAAGACATTTATCTCACAGCACAGATACTTAAGCAATTTATAAGTCCTGGAGGTGTCAGAATTCAACAGAGGAGGGTGAGGATAAGGATTGGAATGTGGCTTATATTTGCAACTAGTTAACTTAGATCTGCAAACAAAAAATACAAATTACCATGATTCCAGATAAATTCAAAGGTACTCATTTAATCATTTCCTCCTCCTAACTCCAAGATAGCATTATTAAACACAGTTGTGTTTTAAAGTGCATACTAGGCTAAGTTCTAGATATATTTTCTCTCTCAGGCTATTCTCTTGGGAAAAAAATCTATCGGAGCATAAAAATTTTATTCATACTGCAGTTTCATTTTTTTTCATTGAACAATTAGTGATACTTTAATTACAATTATAATTAATTGGATTAGATGTCTATAAAAATCTTTGTAATAAAAGTGTACCAAAGCAATTGAAAAAAAATTACTTAAAATGTGAAAGCAGAATAGCCTTTTGTTTAATAAGATATATTTTTAAAAAATGTGACTGTCAATTTATTTTAAAAATTAAGATAACACCATACTGTCAGTTCTCTTATATATTTTTTAAATATGAATATGATTAGCTGTGTAATCATATAGAGCAGACACTATGATTAAAAATAATATTGACCCTGACTGTCAAAATAAAACAAAAGCAAATAATTTTTCTGAAATAGTTGTCTTAAGGCATTCTTTTGTTTTGAAGATAGGTAGATTTGTAATGAAAGAAGAAATTAAAGGGTATATAGCTTTTTGAAAAGGAGTTATGTGAAAGAAATGATTTAGCCCCCAAACTGCTCTTAATCATTTCTAAGTGTTTGGAAATGTTATCTCATAAACCCAGGACTATTTCAAACAAAGCTAATTCACAGTGTCATAATTATGAAAACGTTTCATAAGTATTAGCTGTATTCTTTCTATTGTCAATAATTTGAATATTGCCAGTGGTCTTGGCAGAAAACACCAGTATTCATAAATAGTTCTATCAAATCTTTGTTTGACATTAGAAAGGAATTGAAAGCACGATTCCAAGCCATATGCTTAAACATTATTAAGATTTCTTTTTTTAAAGAGACAGCTTATGTACTAATATTGGAAGAGACATGGAATATCTGTAAGATATCTGTAAGCTTTTAAAAATATGCTATTAAAATAGCCTAAAGCAGAGAGGGGAAATTCATATATTTTAATGATTCCAAGGAATGTGACCTGCATATGTTTTGGTCCAGGCTCAGCCTGCAGCAGCTTGAAGCAGGATTTGGTTTCCTGGCCAGAGATTGAAGTCTGACTGTGGCAGTGAGAGTCCTGAATCCTAGCCACTAAACCAGCAGGGACAATTGACAAGGCCCTGGCCCACTGCTGTGTAGAATTGAATTTTCACATAGAAATGGGAAGCAGTGAAACAAGTAAAGTGCGTATTCGAGGAAAAGAGTATATGTGGATAGACCTAGGGGGAGGCTCAGAGATAGTCACACCCTTGTGGTAGTTTGAATCACTTCAGTTCACTTCAGTTCAGTCACTCCGTCATGTCTGCTCTTTGCGACCCTGTGGGAAGGAGCAAGCCAGGCTTCCCTGTCCATCATCAATTCCCGGAGCTTATTCAAACTCATGTCCATAGAGTCAGTGATGCCATCCAACCATCTCATGCTCTGTTGTCCCCTTTTCCTCCTGCCTTCAATCTTTCCCAACATCAGCATGTTTTCAAATGAGTCAGTTCTTTACATCAGGTGGCCAAAGTATTGGAGTTTCAGCTTCAGGATCAGTCCTTCCAATGAATATTCAAGACTGATTTCCTTTAGGATGGACTGTTTGGATCTCTTTGCAGTCCAAGGGACTCTCAAGAGTCTTCTCCAACACCACAGTTCAAAAGCATCAATTCTTTGGTACTCAGCTTTCTCTATATTCCAACTCTCACATCCATACATGACTACTGGAAAAATCATAGCTTTGACTAGATGGATCTTTGTTGGCAAAGTAATGTCTCTCTCTGCTTTTTAATATGCTATCTTGATTGGTCATAGCTTTTCTTCTAAGGAGCAAGCATCTTTTAATTTCAAGGCTGCAGTTACTATCTGCAGTGATTTTGGAACCCCAAAAAATAAAGTCTGTCTCTGACAGACTTCCATTGTTTCATCTATTTGCCATGTAGTGATTGAACTGGATGTCATGATCTTAGTCTTCTGAATGTTGAGATTTAAGCCTACCTTTCACTCTCTTCTTTCACTTTCATCAAGAGGCTCTTTAGTTCTTCACTTTCTGCCATAAGGGTGGTGTCATCTGCATATCTGAGGTCACTGATATTTCTCCCAATAATCTTGATTCCAGCTTGTGCTTCATCCAGCCTGGTATTTCTCATGATGTACTCTGCTTATAAATTAAATAAGCAGGGTGACAGTACAGAGCCTTGATGTACACCTTTCCCTGTTTGGAACAAGTTTGTTTTTCCATGTCCAGTTCTAACTGTTGCTTCTTGACCTGCCCACAGATTTCTCAGGAGGCAGGTCAGGTGGTCTGGTATTCCCATCTCTTTAAGAATTTTCCACAGTTTGTTGTCATCCAAACAGTCAAAGGCTTTGGTGGTCAGTAAAGCAGAAGTAGATATTTTTCTAGAACTCTCTTGCTTTTTTGATTAATCACTTACACAGGTCATTTCTTCCAGGTTACCTTTGGCCAGTTATCTTGCTTTGTCTGGTTCTGATTCTGTATTGAAGGTCTGTATATGAGGGTCTTCCCATATGTGTGTGCATTTCTCTGCCAAGATGGACACTAGCGAAAAGTCTGTCACTTACTATGGGGTGGTACCCCCTCTATTATGGTTCTTCAAGGAGCTGGTCTTTACACATTCTATGTATTCAGGAATGTCTCTGACTTTGAGAATGAGGAATATGTCATCCTTTATCTCTTATCTGGGCTGGGCTTAGCCTCTCCTCCCTCCTGCTATTTTGGAGTATCTGTCTACAGGCGAGAAACTCCAGCTGCTCAGCCTGGGGCCCATCTATCACCTGCCTCACAACTGTTTATTTATAGATCAATATGAAATAGATTTGACTAGAACCAAGAGAAATTTTTGGACTTATCATGCATAGAGATAGCATCAGTTGATTTGCATACCACTGTATTATTTTTGTTTAATATTCACTTATTCTGCCACTGAGCATTTGGGGTAGGAGATAGATACAAATCTTTTTACCACCAAGAAATTAAGGAACTTATTTTCTATCCATGATAGAGTAAAGAGCTACCTGATGAAAAAAAACCAAAAAACAAAAAACAATGTTACAAGCAAATAATTGTTGGATAAAGATAACCAAAATGTCACCTCTTAAGATTTGAAATAAAGTAAAGTTTTTGGAAACTTCTCATCAGCCAGATGGTTTCACATACTGGCTATAATCATGGAAAACTTATTTGTTAAAAGTCTAGCTTCAGGTAAGGCATACAAAGATGGTAGAGTATTAAAACCCTAAGTTCACCTTCTCTCATGGGCATATCAAAGTTACAATTATTTATTGAACAAGCACTGATGAGAGAGACCAGAATCTACTAGAAAAGATCTTCCACAAGAAAGGATATAAAGAAGGAACCGCAACAAGACAGGTAGGAAGGGCAGAGTTATAGCATATATTCCAGACCCATTCCTCCAGGAGAATGATCCACAAATGAGAGAATAATTAGAAATGCAGAAATTCTTCCCAATGAGAAAGGAATCTGAGTCCAACACTGGGCTCTCCAGCCTGGTGGTACTAAAGCAAAAAGTAGAGCCACCAAAATGTATGGGTTTATTTATACATTTATGCAAAACATATGTGTGAAATTCAGAGGAGCTTACTTTAGGGGATCCAGAGGACTGTGGAGCATAGGACTTCACTTACAAAGCGCACACATAGACAAAATCGCAAACATTGTGGGACCCAGGGCAGAAGCAGTAGTTTGAGGGGATCCTAGGTCAGACCTATCTGCTGATCTTTTGAGAGTGTCCTGGAGAGGCAGGAGGCAACTGGAGCTCACTCTGAGGATATAGGTACTGGCAAGAGTCATTTTGGGGAGCTCCTTCTACCAGGTGGATACTGATGCTATCAAAGGACATCTTGGAATCTTCCCTCTAGCTTTTTTAAACAAGACCCTGGCTTGCCCCCACCTACCAGCCCATAGATACCAGTACTGGAACCCCTCAGGACAAGCAACCAGCTGGGCAGGGAGGCAGTCCCACCTACCAGCAGGCAGGCTGCCTTAAGACTTCTTGAGCCCATACCAGCCCTGGAGAGGACCCTGTCCACCACAGGGTCCATGAAGAATACTCATAAATCAGTACACAGGTACTAGATCAACGACCCCCAGGAGGGCCCTGCAGCCAGAGACCATGGGACACTGCTTTATCCATCGGTGGGCATGAATGGTCCCTAGAACCTTCTGGGCCCTGGGCCCTCCCAGCAGCCATCCAGTTCTAACTTTGTGGTCAGCCTCATTCACTAGCAGTTCAACACCAACACCCTAGGACCCAGCTCAGTCTTCCAGCAGATGGCACTAGCCCTTGGACCTGGCTTTATCCATGATGGGTGAGCACTTTGTACTCCTCTGCCAGCTGCCCCACTCTCCAATGACCAGTACCAGCTTTGGGATACCCTAGAACCTGTGGCCAGTCATGTAAGGAACCAGCCTAACCCACCAGCAGGCCAACACTAAATCCAAGAAAGCCAAAAGCCATCCGCCTAGAACCTAGCACTGCCCTGGAGTATGCCAGCACTAGCACTGGATTCCACAGCCAGCCACCATGTGACTGGGCTCCACAGTGGCTGTCAGTCTTTTGTACAAGACAGGGGACTGGCAACCAATCATACCAGGGGCTAGCACACTTACCATACTGCCTAAAGTAGGCCACCACGAGAGAAGGACCCACATAGCCCACATAGGGGCACCCCAAGAGCATAGAGCTCCAATGACCAGAGGGGAATGTGCTGCTGAGATGCAGGATGTCTACCTCCTACAAAAGACCACTTCCAAGGCCACTTTTCCAACTTTCCAAGGTCAGGAAACCTAACCAACATACTAGAAAGAGAAACAGCAAATTAGGGAAATGGGCAAAGTAACAGAGGAATAAGTTCTAAACAAAAGAACAAGACAGAACCCCAGAGGAACTGAGTGAAGTGGATAGAGATATATGGTCTAATAGATAAAGAGTTCAAGATAATTACAATAATCAACAAACTTGAGAGAAGAATTGATGAAGAATGAAAAGTTAGACGTTTTAACAGTGTACAAAAGTACTGGATTGGCCAGAACGTTTGGGTTTTTTAGAAAAATGCTATGGGAAAACCCTAACAAACTTTCTGGGTAATCCAATATAAAGAAGAACCAAATAGAGATGAAGAATACAGTACTGAAAAAAAATACACTAAAAGGAATAAACCATAAGTTAAGTGATGCAGAGGAACAGATCAACAAGTAGGAAGACTGAGTAGTGGAAACCACTAAGGATGAAAAGAAAAAAGAAAAAAAAAAGAGAATAAAAAGAAATAAGGACAGTTTAAGAGGCCTCTGGTACAATGTTAAGCATAGTACCATTGATGTTATAGGGGTCCTAAAGAAGAAGAATTAGAGAAAGGGTCAAAGGACAGGTCTGAGGACATGATAGCTTAAAACTTCCGTAACCTGAGAAAGGAATCAGACACCCACATCCAGGAAACACAGTCTCAAACAGGATCAACCCAAAGAGAACCACATTAAGACACACTGAAACTAAAATGGCGAAGTTAAAGAGAGGAATATTAAAAACAGCAGAGGCAAAGAACAAGTTATGTGCATGGCAACTCTTACTAGGCTCTTAGTTATTTCAGCAGAAACTCTGCAGGTAGGAAGGGTGGCAGAATATATTTAAAGTAATAGAAGTGAAAAATCTACAACCAAGGAAACTACCCAGCAACAGTTTCATTCAAACTTGAAGGAGAGATCAAAAATTTTAGACAGTAGAAGTTAGAACTATAGCATCACCAAGCCAGCTTTACAAAAAGTGTTAATGAGACTAATCTAAGTGAAAAAGAAAAGGTCTCAACGAGAAACATGAACATTATGAAAGGAAAAACTTCCTTAGTAAGGCCAAATACACAGTAAATATATCTTGGGTATTAACTCCTATCAGTCATGTCATTTGCAAATATTTTCACCCATTCGGTAGATTGCCTTTTCATTTTGTTAGTGCTTTTATTTGGTGTCTGAAAGCTTTTAAGTTTAATTAGGTCCCATTTGTTTATTTTTGCTTTTGTTTCCTTTGCCTGAGGAGACAGATTCCCTAAGAAATATTGCTATAATTTCCATCAAAGAAATTATATATATGCCTATATTTTCTTCCAGGTGGTTATGGGTCTTGCATTGAGGTCTTTAATCCATCTTGAGTTTATGTTTGTATATGGTATGAGGAAATATTCTACTTTCATTCTTTCATATGTAACTGTTTGGTTTTCCCAGCACCACTTATTGAAAAAGCTGTCTTTTCTCCATTGCCTATTCTTGCCTCCTTTGTTGTTGATTAATTGACCATAAGTTTGTGGGTTTCTTTCTGGGCTGTGTATTCCATTCCATGGATGTGTGTGTCTACTTTTGTGTCAGCATATGTTATTTTCATCACTATAGCTTTGTAGTATAGTCTGAAATCAGGGAACTTGGTTATTGCTGCTTTGTATTTTTTCCTCAAGATTGCTTTGGCAATTTGAGGTCTTTTGTAGTTCCATATAAATTATAGGATTATATGTTTTAGTTCTGTGAGAAATGTCATGGATATTCTGATAGGGATTCCATTAAATCTGTAAATTGCTTTGGGTAGTATGGGAATTTTAACAATATTAATTCTTCTGATCCTTGAACATTGGATATTTTTTCATTTCTTTGTATCATTTTCAATTTTCTTTATCAGTGTTTTATACTTTTCACAGTGTAGGTCTTTCAAGTCCTTGGTTAAGTTTTTCCCTCAGTATTGTATTCTTTTTGATGTGATTTTTAAATGGGATTGCTTTCTTGCTTTCTGTTTCCTTTAGTTCATATTTGTATATAGAAAAGCAACAGATTTCTGTATATTATTCTTATATCCTATAGCCTTACTGCATTTATTTACTAGCTCTAAATTTTTTTGGTGAATATTTCAGGGCTTTCTATATACAGGCTCATGCCATCTGCAAATAGTGACAGTTTTATTCCTTCCATTCCAGTTTGGGCACTTTTTCTTGCCTGATTGATGTGGCTAGGATTTCCAATACTATGTTAATTAGAAGTGAGTGTTGGCATTCTTGTTTTATTCCTGATTTTAGAGGAAAAGCTTTCCAATTTACACTGTTACGTATGATGTGGGTTTGTCATAAATGTCCTTTTTTATGTTGAGGTATGTTCCATTTGGACTTCTCAGGTGGAGCCAATGGTAGAATCTGCCTGCCATCGTAGGAGACTAAAAGATGTGAGTTCAACCCCTTGGTTGGGAATATCCCCTGGAGAAAGGCATGGCAACCCCCTCCAGTGTTCTTGCCTGGAGAATCCCATGGATGGAGGAGCCTGGTGGGCTACAGTTTATAGGGTTCGCAAAGAGTCTGAAACAATAGGCACGACTGAAGCAACTGAGCATACAAGCACGCACGTTCCATCTGCATATTCTATTCTTACCAAAAGTAATAGTAAATACAAATTCAGTTTATATAGATAATCTTACAGCTTTATATATACTTATATATTTAGTAAAAAAAAAAAAAGAAGGCAAATAAATTCACATTGTTAGTTCTGTTTTTTGGGAACAAAGCATTTATTTTTACAATCTCTCATTTAGTGTAATCTTGTTTTTACAGTCATATGGCTTTCTTCTTATTCTTTGTCTCATAATTTATATGTGTTCATTAAATATTAACAATTGATATTTTGTAAAATTAGTATAAAGAATATATTACTTTTAGTCTTCCTCATTGACATTTTAAAGATGACATAGTGAAAACATGGTTGGAAAATATATACAGTATATTGGCTTATCCAATAAGACGGTCACTAGCCACATATGACTATTTAAAATCTAATAAAGTTAAAAACTCTATTTTTTAGTTACAACAGTCACATTTCAAACATTCAATATCCAAGTGTAACCAGTGGCTACCAATTTGGATAATGCTTATACTGAGCCTTTCCATTATCATAGAAAGTTCTGGTATTATTGTTGTTCAGTTGCTCAGTTGTGTGGACTACAGAACGCCAGGCTTCCCTTGTCCTTCACCATCTCCTGGAGCTTGGTGAAACTCATGTCCCTTGAGTCAGTGATACCATTGAACCATCTCGCCCTCTGTCATCCCCTCTTCACCTGCCTTCAATCTTTCCCAGCATCTAGATCTTTTCTAATGAATCAGCTCTTCATATCAGGTGTCCAAAGTATTGGCTTCAACTTCAGCATCAGTCCTTCCAATGAATATTCAGGATTGATTGGTTTGATCTCCTTGCAGTCCAAGGGACTCTCAAGTGTCTTCTCCAACACCACAGTTCAAAAGCATCAATTCTTCAGCACTCAGCCTTCTTTGTAGTTCAACTCTCACATCCATACATGACTACTGGAAAAACCACATCATTGACTAGATGGATCTTTGTTGGCAAAGTAATGTCTCTGCTTTTTAATATGCTGTCTAGGTTTGTCATAGCTTTTCTTCCAAAGAGCAAGCCTTTTTTAATTTCCTGACTGCAGTAACCATCTGCAGTGATTCTGGAGCCCAAGAAAATAGTCTCTCACTGTTTGCATTGTTTCCCCATCTATTTGCAATAAAGTGATGGGACCGAATGCCATGATCCTCGTTTTCTGAATGTTGCATTTTAAGCCAGCTTTTTCACTCTCCTCTTTTACCTTCATCAAGGTGCTTTTTAGTTCCTCTTCACTTTCTGCCATAAGGGGTGGTTTCATCTGCATTTCTGAAGTTATTAATATTTCTTCCTGCCATCTTGATTCCAGCTTGTGCTTCATTCAGCCTGGCATTTCAAATGATGTACTCTGCATATAAGTTAAATAAGCAGGGTGACAATGCAGCCTTGATGTACTCCTTTCCCAATTTGGAACCAGTCTTTTGTTCTGTCTGGTTCTAACTGTTGCTTCTTGACCTGCATACAGGTTTTGCAGGAGGAAGGTAAGGTGGTCTGATATTCCCATACTTAATAAAGATAAAATTTTCCCTCAATATTACATTTTGAGGGTAGCAATGTATCTATTTGTTCAGTTCAGTTTCTCAGTCATGTTCTACTCTTTGTGATCCCATGGACTGCAGCACGCCAGGCTTCCCTGTCCATCACCAACTCCCAGACCTTGCTCAAACTCTTGTCCATTGAATCAGTGATGCCATCCAAGATATTTGCACCTATCATAAATTTCTCCAGAAATGTGTCTATGATCTGTACATAAACAATATATCTCAAATATGTATATATTTATGTGTGTAAGTGTTTATTTCCACAGCATGGATGATTACCTTTTTCATCCACTTAATAGTATAAATTGAAGATCTTTTTTTATGATGCCTTTTTTTCCCCTCTGATATGATTTAGTGAGTTCATAGAATTCCCTTGCATAATGTACTACCATATATTCATTTCCTATTATATTCCTGTAAATATACTTGACAGTCATCTTTGAAATATATTTGTGGGCTAAATTCATAACAGTATGTAAAAAGAAAAGTTTATTTGAAATTTAATAGACAGTATTAAATTGTGGTAAGCAAGTCCACCAATGTTATATGATACTGCCTGTTAATCTACTCTGGCCATCACTAAGTATTGCCAACATGTTAACCATTATCACTTTGGCTGATGAAAAATAGTAATTAATTTTATATGGATTTGTGGTTATTTAATTATGAGTGAGACTGAGCATTATTTTGTCATATGTGCATTGACAATCGATTCATTTTGTCTATGAATTCCTTTTCATAAGTTTTTAAAATTGGGACTTAGAAGTGACACCCATGTGGCAAAACTTTAAATATTTCTACTTACCTTGAATCATACTGGAATGATTCATTCACCACCATCTAGAAAGTTCAGTGAAAGTTTTTTTGTATTACATAGGTCTTATTCAGTTCAATTCAGTTCAGTGGCTCAGTCATGTCCAACTTTTTGTGACCACATGGATTGCAGCATGCCAGGCTTCCCTGTCCATCACCAACTCCTGGAGCTTACTCAAACTCATGTCTATTGAGTTGGTGATACCATCTAAGCATCTCATCCTCTGCTGTCCTCTTCTCCTCTTGCCTTCAATCTTTCCCAGCATCAGTTTCTTTTCCAAGGACCTGTATCTGTTATTAACTGGTGGAAGAAGGAATGAATCACAAGTATTAGTGAAGGAAGAGCAATGGGAGGATTTGCGAGTAAATGTCTATAATGACCTCATTTAACTTTAAATATTTATTTAACAAAACAATCAGCTGCCCTATAAAGTGTTAGAAGTATATACCTTAATTTTTCTCTCAGTTGTCAAAGTGAAATAAAATTAATACTAAAAAAAGAAATAGGCAAACTGAACACACTCTTCATGCTTTGAGCTTAATGTAACCCTGAAAATGTGTTAAAAAGAAAAAAGAATTGATCTTTGCATTCTATACATTTTGTTAAAAATATTGAAGCTATTAATAAACATTTCTGATAAAGGGGACAATGCAAGAAGTAACATGGATTTTGGTCATTAAAATGCAAAATTAGTAAATGACAATTCATTTTTCTATCTATGCTTATGGCATCCCACTCCAGTACTCTTGCCTGGAGAATCCCATGGGCGGAAGAGCCTGGTAGGCTGCAGTCCATGGGGTCGCGGAGGGTCGGACACGACTGAGCAACTTGACTTTCACTTTTCACTTTCATGCATTGGAGAAGGAAATGGCAACCCACTCCAGTGTTCTTGCCTGGAGAATCCCAGCGACCGGGAGCCTGGTGGGCTGCCGTCTATGGGGTCACACAGAGTCAGACACGACTGAAGTGACTTAGCAGTGGTTTTTTTTTGGTGCATGCATAACAGCTGCTAAGCACAGTTGAGGAGATCCAGAAGTGTTTCCAACTGAGACTATTAGATGATAATAAAAAACTGTTTCTTTAGATCTTGGAATTTAGGCTCAAGACATTGAGCAGGAGGCAGCCTCTAATTGTTCCTTATTGTCATTCCATGGGATTTGCTTTGATTACAGGACATTTTTCTATCCCCAAGTAAGCAGAAAGTTCTGTGTCACCACGGACGTAAATCTGAAATTACTCTTTTCTTTTACTATTGTCCTTTGATTTGGCAGATTAGGGCCATTTATATTATATCTGCTTATTAAATGGATACTGAAAAAGAAGGAAGTGGAGAATCAACTTATTATGATTCCAGAGCAGGAGGAGAAATAATACATCTGTTAATATACTCAAGAAATACTTTGTTCAAAACTGAAAACCTGAATCTTGTTACTCTTTGGTTTTTCATATGAGTTGCATATTCAGATTCTGCCTCCGAATTGTCATATTCTATGGTTTTTGTTATTTGTATCCTGTATCTATTATAATCTGTGAAGATCATTAGTTAGTTGAAAAATATTAGTGTGTAATTAATATAACAACTCTTCCTATTTAATTGAAAAAATAAGCTAAAAATATAAAAACACAGTTCACAAAAGAAACACAGAAACACATATCATTAATAAATAAATACTTAACATAATTTACAAACAGAAAAAGGATAGTCAAGAAAGAGATAGTATTCTGTACCTATCCCACTGGCAAAGTTTAACTCTGACGTCCCCAAGAATTGAAAAGAATGTGGAAAACAGGGCCTCTTAATCATTGCTGACAGGAGGGTAATTTGTGTTTTTACTTTGGGTAACAGTTTGTCATTTTGTGTGAAGTAAAACATTCACACACCCTACAACCCACGCGTTTCTCACTTTCTATTAATAGGCATTTCTAATAAAGTGAAAAATAAAGAATTACTTTCAGGTTTGGACCATTAAAGTGAAATTTAATGAACAAATGGCAGCTCAACTTTTCAACTAATTCCCTCTGGAAAATATTTTTATATCCTTGGGTTTTTGTTGAATGTCTAACTCAGTTTGGTTATATATATGTTTACCTAAATGACACATTTTTTTAGTCTTAGTTGGTTTTGAACTTTTAATAGAGGCATCAGATGGTCCATGATATTATGCATCCTACTTAAATGTCCTCAGCATTCTGTTACAGATTCATGAATATTTACATTTAGTTGTAGTTCACTGACTTTTATAGGCTATTATATTATTTTATGTTATTTTCCTATTGTTATCTGGTTTGTCATTATTTCTGTAGATTATAACATATTTGCTGTGTATCTGATATTTAAGTTTAACTGGGCATCCTGTGTTTTTACAGTTTAAATCTCTTGTGAACAACACTTAGTTAAGTGAAAGTGAAAGTTGCTCAATTTGTCCGTCTCTTTGGACCCCCTGGACTATACAGTCCATGAAAATCTCCAGGCCAGAATACTGGGGTGGGTAGCCTTTCCCTTCTCCAAGGGATCTTCCTAACCCAGGGGTCAAACTCAGGTCTGACAGAAAAGTTATTAGTCTAATTCCATGTATTGAAAGTCTATTAAGATGAAAACAGCAAATAAATGTTACACTATTTATATATTATGATTTTATCAAAGATAGAAAATAAGAGAAAGTAGATATCGAACTTGATATTGTTAAAGAATATACCAGAATACATTAAATCTCAACAAATAATTTTCTTTTTCATTACTAACCTATGTTCTCTTATTTTCTTTGAAATTACTTATGGCAATGCTAAACTAATGATGTCATACCAACTTATGATCATGTCTCAAGAAAATTTAATTTTTACAGCATGCGTATTGTCCTATGTTTTCCTCATATTGAAAGATTTAGCCAAGTTAATTTTTTTATGAAGCAATATTGGTCTTTATATTTTCTTTCTAGAAATGTAAAAATTGCATAGTTTTTGGTAACCATACCCTGGCCTATGTCAGATATGAAATCATTTCACTGACAAAAATACTTGAAATGTCTATATCATATTTTAAAATATTAACTCTATTAACTACAGTTTTCTTTCTAATATTTACCTAATGGAATATTAGCAAAAATTGTACTTAAGTAATTTGCTACTGGAGGAGTCTAATCAACCTATCTTATAAACATTATATTGAATAAATCATATTAGACCATGATTAGGAAAACTTATCCAGAAATCCTAATGTGATATATTATTAGGATTCCATAACTTTTCTATCTACTGTATTTTTAATACAATTAGTATGTTATATTCTTTGCCTGAATATAATAGCATCCATTTAAAAAATACGTTTGAAATATTGTGATTAGGAAATATTAAGACAAGAAGAATGAGAGTAGCACAGCTGACTTCAGAAAAATAATTTGCATATTTTGTAATTTATAGTCTCTCTATACTTTCTCCAGCTTCAGTTCAGTTCAGTTCAGTTCAGTCTCTCAGTCGTGTCCAACTCTTTGCGACCCCATGAGTCGCAGCACGCCAGGCCTCCCTGTCCATCACCAACTCCCAGAGTTCACTCAAACTCACGTCCATCAAGTCGGTGATGCCATCCAGCCATCTCATCCTCTGTCGTCCCCTTTTCCTCTTGCCCCCAATCCCTCCCAGCATCAGAGTCTTTTCCAATGAGTCAATTCTTTGCATGAGGTGGCCAAAGTACTGGAGTTTCAGCTTTAGCATCATTCCTTCCAAAGAAATCCCAGGGCTGATCTCCTTTAGAATGGACTGGTTGGATCTCCTTGTAGTCCAAAGGACTCTCAAGAGTCTTCTCCAACACCACAGTTCAATTCTCCAGCTTAAACTTTCCTAATTTATTGTATTCTTGAGTGGAGGAATACTCACATTCTTTTCTAAGTCACCTAATTGTCCCTGTTTTAAGTTATTAATAGAACTCAGAAACCATTAGCTGTCACCTTCTATTAAAGATAAAATATTGTTTTTTAAATGTTTTAGTGTATGGAATATGATCCAAATCAATAGAGTATTAATTGGCTGTTCATGTTTATTGAGCAATAAAGATATATGTGAGGCATTCTGCATGAGTTAGTAAGTACTGATTTAATAGTCTTAAGAGCTACCTACTGGTGCCATGGCATTTTCGTCATTGAGTATTTTAATAAACTATTCTAGTATCTATAAAATGCAAGTTTCCAAGAAAAAAAGAGTGACCATATTTTATGTTTATACAAGATGAATGTCCTAGATATCACAAAGAAATATAGTTCAAACACTCTTCTAAGTAATTGGGTAGCTAAGAAAAGACAACATTAAAAAATACAATAATGGTCTGATTTTTTCAAATCTTTGCATATAAACACAGTTATGGTGGTAACAAACAATCATGTTTTTATTTAGATCTGCAAGATAGAAGGTAATCTCTTTGCCTCTTCCTTGTTCCTTTTATTTGAAGTTAGGCAGAGAAAGAGAGCCTATCTTTGGTATCACATAATAGATTACAATTTGGTTTGTATTCTTTTCTGCCTTCTCTCAATCCTCTTTCCCTTTTAATCAATGACATAGTAACCATTTCTCTCCTGCCATTCACTTAAGTTCAACTGGCTTTTTGAAATCTTTCCTTATGCTCATTTCACAATCACTTATAGCCTACATTGCCAAAGAAACTTTTTCAAAACATTTGAAAATGTAATATTTTATTTTCTTCTAGAATAAGAGATGACTTTTCAAAGCATTTTCGTCAGTTATTAAAATGATCAGTTTAAAATTAAATTAGATAATTAGGGACATTATAGCCAAATGATTTAACATAAGGGGTATTTGTGTTTATGTGTGTGTAGTCATTTTGGTTGGACGAGGTGAAGAGAGCAGAAAATAAAAAAAGACCATACGGTTCTCAAAGACTTGTTTTCTTGTTTTCATCATTCTATATTTGTTGAAAATGTACTCTTTTACACTCTAAGACTTAGTTGATTCTCCAGCTAAAGTTTTTAGATCAGTATTTTTGTTGTTGTTAAATAGAGATGCCTATGCATATGTTAGGACTTCCCAGATGGCACTACTGGTTTAAGAACCCACTTGTCAATGCAGGAGAGACGTAAGAGACACAGGTTTGATCCCTGGGTCGGAAAGATCCCCTGGAGGAGGGCCTGGCAACCTATTCCAGTGTTCTTGCCTGGAGAATCCCATGGACAGAGGAGCCTGGTAGGCTACAGTCTATAGGGTCACAAAAAGTTGGACACTACTGAAGCAACTTAACACTCATATATTTTATATGAGTGTTAACACTTAAATATTTTATATATAACACATATTTTATATAACACTTATATATTTTATATTTATATATAACACATATATTTTATATATAAAATATATATATATATTTACCACGTACATGTTATAAGATCTAGAATAATATTCACCTAAACTGTACAGATCTTATGCATCTGACATTTCTCAGTTTTAAAGTACCCAAGCTTTCTTACCAATTTTTGTTTTATTTTTAATTCAATCTCTGATTCTTCTCCTCTTGATTAGTCTTTTCTCATCCTTAAGTCACACAAATGCATATTTTATATTTTCTGGCACTTCTGACATTTAAGTTTGTGTTTAATGATTTCTTGCCATGATATTCAATATCTGACAACTTGGAATACCATCATTATCTATTTCTATCTCCAGTTATAATGTTTCTGACAAGAATGAATCATTGCAATGGAGCCTCTTAATAGGGGCATTACTGTGGCAATAGATGTAAATTGAGATTCCAAACAACCCAGAAGAGCAATCAGAAACAGTGATCAATGATGAGATGGACTGCACATATAATTATATACATGTGACTCAGATGAATCGCTTGTGCTGAAAAGGACAGAAAAGGCTTAAAGGGGGAGAATTAGAATGATCTTTGTGAGAAATAAAACTCAAATTAGGAGCAGGGAGAGGTGATGCTGTTACAGCAGGTGGGACAGATTGAACAATAATACAATGATAAAACACATTCAAAGAATAAAAGTAATAGTAAACATTACTCAAAATAACTGTATTGTTTCTGATCCACCCATGGTAAAACATGTTGTTTGATAATTTTTTCCTTTAATTTGGGAATTAATTTGCATTGGATGTAACCTTTTATGTAATATTCCATAAAGTCCCAAATATTTCATTTAAATTTCAGGCTTTTGCACAAAAATCTGAAATATCCCCTGTTAGGTTTCCATAGGGATTATAACCACAGCATTATCTAAAATTGATATGTCTAAAATTTTCCTTAAAATATGCCTGTTTTTTGCTTTTTCCCAACTGAGGTTGCAGTAGCAACATTAACCCATGGATTAAAAATGTGAAAACCCATATTTGTTTTGTAGTTTCTTTCCTTGGTTTTCAAATATAGTCATTAAATTATTTTGTTTTTATCAACCATCTCCCTTGCATATGTCCCCTTCTTTCTATGCTCTTGGCTCTTTCTAAACTTCTTGACATTGCTTATCTGGATGACAATGAGAACCTCTTACCAGATCTAATTGACCTCAAGATATCATTAGAACCAACTCATTTTCTTTTCCACCCAATTGTCAGAGGAATTATTCTAAATTCAAATCTGACTTTATTGCTTCCTTGGCTTTAAATTTCACCATTCATGGATTTAAATTTCACCATTCAGCACTAATCCATGGGGCTGGCCACACCTCTTTTAAAGCTTTGTGCATATTTTTGAAGATTGTTCTCATAATATAGTCTGCAATTTCATATAACTGGAAAACACTGGATTATGAAGTTTTCACTGACTTTACCACCAAGTATATGAAGTGTATACCATTCTTTTTTGTAACTCTCCCAGCATTGCCCCTCTGACCCCCACCTCACCTTTGTCCTTATGGCAGTTATTGCTTTACCAAAATTTAGCAAACTAGTAGCCCCTAGGCAAAATATGGTAGCCATATATATTTCAAAATACTGGGCTATAATTTTAAAATCTTATTGTGAATTATATTAGAACTACTGTATATAATTTCTTAAATGATAATGGTTATTGAAACCAAGGGGCTACTGCCCCTTTAAACAACCTAGTCTAAGGGCTACTTGCCCGCTAGTCCATTTGGCCTCAGTGTATTCAGACATCCCTTTTCTATCACTACAGTCTTTTAAGTCCTTTGGATTTTGGACTCCTGCTGTATCATGGAAAAGCACAGTTCTTATCTTATCCTGCCCAGTATGAGATGGGAAAATTTCCAAAGACTTTGTTTTTCAACTTTGTAGCACCTTCAGTGTTTACCATGATGCTCATCTTATTTTGAACGTTCAATAAGTTAGTTTTGGTACAGTTGAGTGATATACAGAATGAGGTACTACAGAATCTTCCCAAGCTGCCTGAAAGCATGCATTTGTTTCTCAACTTGATCAGATAGATGTCTTGTTTTCATTGTTATTAAATTAACAACCAGCATATCTGTTTTTCTGTTTCTCTCACCTGGCATGTCTTTAATTGAATGTTCCTAGATGGCAGAGTTCATGCATTTTAATGCTCTTTGTCCAAAAATGCACTAGTAAACATCACTGCTGAATAATACCAATAAGCACATGTAGAAAATATCTCTGCATCCTTTTATTGCAATAGTAATGAAGTGATTAAATATATAGGTAACAAAATAGCATTATTGACAATAATAAACTTCCTAAAATGCCAATTTGAGGCCTTATCAAGTTGAGAGTCAACTGGAACTATATTAATGTCTGTAATTAGGGTCAATATACACCAAGGAGTCTCTGGGGTCTGCTAGGAAGAATTAATCTCCCAGATGCAACAGATGATAACGTAAATGGCTTATGCTAAGAGGGATTTTTCCTGAGATTTCCATGTCCCTTAGCTAAGCAGCAAGAATGTCTGTCTTATACGTGTATCATCAGCAAGTCTCTTTGCAGCACCACCTGTGCACAGCTCTCTAAATTTAGAGAAGTTTCTATAGCTTGGGCCTCTGAAAAGGTATTTGGAATGTTTCCCAGGTTGTGTGCTGCATAAACTTGGAGGCAGTGTAGTGATAATTAATAAAGTGCCATTATTGTAGGAATAATTGTAGGAACTGTAAAAGATACTAAAATGTTGTTACCAGGGGCTCAGATGCACCTGTGAACGTGTGAAGTTAATTTGTGTGAGCAACATCATATGAGAGTGGATGGGGACAAGGGAGGTGAGATTTTCTTTAATTCAGACTTCAGACAGTGTGGCTCTCTAAAAAAAGAGAGAGAAAGGAGGAACGAGGGAAAGAAGGAAAGAAGGAAAAAAGAGAGAGAGGGAGAGATGGAGGAAGGGAGGAAGGGAAGGAAGGAGGGTGGGAGGAAGGAAAGAAAGAAGGAATGAAAACAAAAAAGAACCTCCTGTTGGTGCAGGGCTTGTGAAAGGAGTTCCCCCTTCATTCTTTCATGATGTATACTTCTCTGTGACCTTGACAAAAGTTTAAGAACTGTTATAATTAAAGTTATCTTATTCCCATTGGACTGGAATGATGGGTATTGCCCTTTTAACCAATTTTTAAATAACAATGAACCTCCTCATCTGTGTAACAATGCACCTCCTAATACTGCATTCCTGTGAGAGAGAGGACCTTGTGTTCTCTATGTGACTCTGAATTTCATACAGGCTAATATCCATGGTTTCTATGTACACTAAGTTAGTGAAAAAATTAGAATGAGGATACCTTCCTTACAGCTTTGTCATGGAAGGAGTGTTGAGAACTACAGAGTTCAAAGCAATTTCAGAGCTTATAATATGATAGATGATAGCTCTACTAATTGTGATGGTATCTCCTCTGTTGTGATTGTAGTTTGTTGTTATTTTCATTATTATTGAAATGGCTTTTTGAAAAAATGAAAAGCATATCTAGCTGAGAAATGAAAAAAACTATGTTATTTCAACAATTCTGTAGGTGTGTGTGTAAGGGGGTGCTTTCCCCTGGCTCAGCAGCTAAAGAATCAGCCTGCAGTGCGGGAGACCAAGGAGATGTGGGCTGGATCCCTGGGTCAGGAAGATACCATGGAGGAGGAAATGGCAACACACTCTAGTATTCTTGCCTGGAGAATCCCATGGACAGAGAAGCCTGGCAGGCTACAGTCCAAAGTGTTGCAGAGTCAGACACCACTGAGTGACTAAGCACAGCACAGACTTACAATTCAATTCTTTCTGATACTAATTACCCAGAGTTAGTGAAAAACCCACAGGTTAAAGACACAGTGACTGCCCCCAATTTGATAATGTGATAGAATGATACAGAAAGAGCTATAGTTATGATCACTGGTTTATTATAAAGAATACAAATGAAAAGCTAGATGAAGAGGTAAATAGGGTAAGTGAAGAAGGGTCCTAAGCACAGACTCTGTTTCAGAGTTGAGACGCATCCTCTTCTGCTACACTGATATGTTTATTATCAAGGAAGCTTCTACAAATCTCATCATTCAGAGGCTTTCACTGAGATTTTGTTAGCTAGGACTGGTTGATTAAATTGCTGGCAATGTGATTAAACTTCATCTCCAGTGCTACCACCCTCCCTGACCTCCAAGTAGGGTTCAAAGTTCTACCCCTCTAATCAGGTGGTTGGTTCTTCTGGTGACCAGCCCCCATCCAGAAGCTATCTAGTCACTCTCCCCTCATGGAGTCATCTCATTCAAATCAGATCAGATCAGTCGCTCAGTCGTGTCCGACTCTGCGACCCCATGAATCGCAGCACGCCAGGCCTCCCTGTCCATCACCAACTCCCGGAGTTCACTCAGACTCATGTCCATCGAGTCAGTGATGCCATCCAGCCATCTCATCCTCTGTCGTCCCCTTCTCCTCCTGCCCCCGATCCCTCCCAGCATCAGAGTCTTTTCCAATGAGTCAACTCTTCGCATGAGGTGGCCAAAGTACTGGAGTTTCAGCTTTAGCATCATTCCTTCCAAAGAAATCCCAGGGCTGATCTCCTTTAGAATGAACTGGTTGAATCTCCTTGCAGTCCAAGGGACTCAAGAGTTTTCTCCAACACCACAGTTCAAAAGCATCAATTCTTCAGCACTCAGCCTTCTTCACAGTCCAACTC
>NW_011495032.1:1467000-1467507 GCF_000754665.1 Bison bison bison
AGTTCAAAAGCATCAATTCTTCAGCACTCAGCCTTCTTCACAGTCCAACTCTCATATCCATACATGACCACTGGAAAAACCATAGCCTTGACTAGACAAACCTTTGTTGGCAAAGTAATGTCTCTGCTTTTGAATATGCTATCTAGGTTGGTCATAAATTTCCTTCCAAGGAGTAAGCATCTTTTAATTTCATGGCTGCAGTCACCATCTGCAGTGATTTTGGAGCCCAGAAAAATAAAGTCTGACACTGTTTCCTCATCTATTTCCCATAAAGTGATGGGACCGGATGCCATGATCTTCGTTTTCTGAATTTGAGCTTTAAGACAACTTTATCACTCTCCACTTTCACTTTCATCAAGAGGCTTTTTAGTTCCTCTTCACTTTCTGCCATAAGGGTGGTAGGGTTATTGATATTTCTCCTGGCAGTCTTGATTCCAGCTTGTGTTTCTTCCAGTCCAGCATTTCTCATGATGTACTCTGCATATAAGTTAAATAAACAGGGTGACA
>NW_011495032.1:1467613-1478059 GCF_000754665.1 Bison bison bison
CCCATCTCTTTCAGAATTTTCCACAGTTTATTGTGATCCACACAGTCAAAGGCTTTGGCATAGTCAATAAAGCAGAAATAGATGTTTTTCTGGAACTCTCTTGCTTTTTCCATGATCCAGCGGATGTTGGCAATTTGATCTCTGGTTCCTCTGCCTTTTCTAAAACCAGCTTGAACATCAGGAAGTTCACAGTTCACATATTGCTGAAGCTTGGCTTGGAGAATTTTAAGCATTACTTTACTAGCATGTGAGATGAGTGCAGTTGTGCAGTAGTTTGAGCATTCCTTGGCATTGCCTTTCTTTGGGATTGGAATGAAAACTGACCTTTTTCAGTCTTGTGGCCACTGCTGAGTTGTCCAAATTTGCTGGCATATTGAGTGCTGCACTTTCACAGCATCATCTTTCATAATTTGGAATAGCTTAACTGGAATTCTATCACCTCCACTAGCTTTGTTAGTAGTGATGCTTTCTAAGGCCCACTGGACTTCACATTCCAGGATATATGGCTCTAGGTCAGTGATCACACCATTGTGATTATCTGGGTCATGAAGATCTTTTTTGTACAGTTCTTCTGTGTATTCTTGCCATCTCTTCTTAATATCTTCTGCTTCTGTTAGGTCCATACCATTTCTGTCCTTTATCGAGCTCATCTTTGCATGAAATGTTCCTTTGGTATCTCTGATTTTCTTGAAGAGATCTCTAGTCTTTCCCATTCTGTTGTTTTCCTCTATTTCTTTGCATTGATCACTGAAGAATGCTTTCTTATCTCTTCTTGCTATTCTTTGGAACTCTGCATTCAGATGTTTATATCTAGTCATCTCCTTAACTTTTATTATATATGGTCAAAGTGGACTAGTTATCAATAACAAAAGACCCTTCTATCACTCAAGAAATTCCAAGGATTTTATTGTTTAAATCATTTTTAAGAGATTTCAATTATTTATTTATCTGGTGGTGCTGCAGAGTATATGGGTTCTTAGTTTTCCAAACAGATCAAACCCATGCCCACTGCAGAGGAAACCTGGAGTATCAACTATCAGACCACCAGGGAAGTCCCCCAAGCATTTTAGAAGCTCTGTGTCAGGAGCCAGGAAAAAAGGCCAACTATATATTTCTATTATACCACAGTTTGCCAAATATTGGTTAGTCTGAGTTTTCTATCCTTTCCAATATGTTGAAAATTTGTAAGTACTAAAACCTTGACTTCATCCTTTTTTTGTTTTTTCTTGGAGAACTGTTGTGGAAACTGCCCTGTATACAATTATTTATACATGTATTTCTCTGCAAAAACCATTAAAAATTAGTTTGCTTAAAATCCATATAGAGTGTATTTTTTTGTTTGTATTTTGTAGGCTTTTGATGTGTCAACTCAATTTCCTTGCCTTCTCTAGATTTGAAGTTACATATAAACTCTACTTCAAATAAAACAATTTCCCCACTCTCTATTTATCCTTCACCTTATTTTCAATTCTTTTCAACATCAGATCTATTCAATGGTAAAATTAAGGGCTCAAAATAGAACATTTGTATCATAGTTGTTTATATACCATATAAACACATTTCAAGTTTGTATGAATTTGAAAGTCACTCAGTCGTGTCCGACTCTGCGATCCCATGGACTGTAGCCCACCTGGCTCCTCTGTGCATGGAATTCTCCAGGCAAGAATGCTGAAGTGGGCAGCCATTCCCTTCTCCAAGGGATCTTCCTAATCCAGGGATTGAACCCAGGTCCCCCACATCTAGGAGGACTCTTTACCGTCTAAGCCACCAGGGAAGCTGTATATGCCATATATATATATATACATACATATATATATATATGGTAATCAAGATAATTAAAACATTTGTGTCTAAATCTGCTCCACTCTGGGAGTTTTCTTTAAGGAGATTTTGTCTTTAATATATGTCTTTTCAAAAATATAAATATATAACCAGTGATAAAACTAAAGTGCAAAGACAGAATATCATGACACCACAGAAGGCCACTATTTCTTTTCCTTTTGACTAATCCAGCATGCAAATATAAAAGCATTTTGATTACTTTGAAGAAATTCAATGATGTTTTGCTTTTGTTTCTATAATGAAAATATTAACTTAGTCTATAATGTTAAAATGTAGGGGACATATAGGGCAAATATTTTTCTTAATGAAATGTCTAATATAGGCTCTTCCAAGTTTTTATGTCCATCTGTGTGCATGACTATTTAGACTTAAAGTGTGAATGAGGGTGCTTATTTTACAGTATTATGAGGATAATGGAGATATTTTTAATATTTACATATCTAAATGCTTATTAACCTTTCTATTATTAAACATTTTAAAATAATTGTTTCTTTTTACTTTCAGGTAACCTTCAAAGCATCAAGACATTCAGTTTCACCAGATTTGAAATATGTTCTTCTGGCATATGATGTCAAACAGGTAAAGGAATGAACTTCTTTGCAAAAATGTTTTATTTGTGGTTCACTCAGGTAACAGTTCATAGTTTTTCATGTCATCTACTCAACTAGAGAAAATTTGGCATATCCAATAGCTACTGGTGATTATTGATGACTAAGATGGCACAAGAGAATTTTGGTGATAGTGTCCTTTCTTTCATACCTAGCTAGTAAATTACTGGAGCAATCTGCTAGGTACTGGCTAGATACAAGGCCGTCTCTTTTAGTGCGGAGTGTGGCAGAACTCAGGAAATCCAAAAAATGGTAGCTTTTGATATTCCCACATAAGGCTTAATATCTACTTAACTGTCATATGTATATGTGGATTAAGGAATTTCCTAATAGCTGTTCCCTGAGCTGCAGTGTGTATTGTTGGAGGGGACTGGTGAAAACATTGATTCAGTTTATTGTCAATGGATTCTTTGTTGGTGTTTGAGCATAACCCTACAGTTGCAGAAAATTCTGAAAGTGGGATAAGGCAAAGAATCAATTCTGAATAAATAAAATGTTCTAACTGCAATTAGCATTTCATTATGCCATGTCAGCTCTATAGCACAATTAGAGTAATATGCATGGTTGTGGAGTATCTTATACTTAGATATAATTCGCATTGTTAAAAAGCAAAGTAAATGTTGAGAAGGCCGTTCAGCAGATTGGATTCTTTAGAGAATAAATGATTGGAAATTATTCAAGGAAGTTTTGTGTGGTTTAAGGCAGATAATAAAAATTTATAGACTTAAAGCAGAAAGCTTCATATAATGCATTGAAAGCCTTTGAGCACATGACAGTTTACAGTTCAAAGAACCCTCTCCTTGATGGTTTTAGTCTTTTGAAATATACATATGCTATACTTTTAGACAAGTTTATGTTTCTTATTTAAAAAAAGTAATTTATACTTCAAAAGGCAAGGAGATTGTAATCAGACATTTTTTTTATGTTATAAAATTTGACCCTTTTCCTTCACCTTTGTTCTGTGTTCTATTCATTGAAATTTTGAAAACCATTGAGGAAAAATGCTCGTTTCAGAAGCAAAAATAATACAGTGTCCCCAAGTTTTTGAAATAATATTTATCTAAAGAGTTTTAATTAAAATGACTGCTACATAGCTTTCAGTAACTACCATAATTAAAGACATATAGAACTAGCAGAAGGATAAATACACAGATGAATGAAACAGAAAATAGAACTCAAAAACAGACACATCCAAATCTGCCTAACTGACTTTTGACAGAAGTACACAAGCAATTCAGTGACAGAAAGATAGTACTTTCAACAAGTGGTCCTGAAGCAATTGGACATCCATGGGCAAATCAAGCAAGCAAAAGCCCCATAAATACATTGACTTAAGTTTCACATTATGTAAAATCTCAAAATGTATTATGGATTTAAATGTAAAATTTTAATCTATAAAACTTATAGAAAATACATAGCAGAAAATATTTCATATCTATAGCTAGGAGAATTTTCTTAAACTGTATATTAACTGGTCACACTTAGCTACTCTGGAATGTAATATGCAAAATTAGGTTGACTTTGGATACTAGCCAAAATATATCAGAATTATGTGAAAATATACTTAACACCAAAAAGATACCTATAGATCAATCTTAATAACCCCATTTTATATTTTTGCTTAATTTCAGAAAGAATGAAGATATTTTATTGACACAGTCTTTGAAAGTGAGAGGAAGCTCACTTTAATAAGTAAAAAATGATCAAATGAAATTTCATAATCTTCTATACTTCATTCATATATTCTTATTTATTCATCATCTATTAAGCACAAACTCCTGGACTATACATTCTGCAGGGTGTGGCATGTGCACCTATAGGCACACACAAGATTGAAGCTTCTCCTTTAAGAAACACACAGTTACAGGTGATACCACTCAAACACTTATGTCCACATACAGCCTTTGAAGGATGTGTTATAGGCTTGATGATATTAAACAATAGAAAAAATTCCATTCAAGATACTCATGATAGAGAGGGAAGCATGGGTTGGGCTCTCAGAGTCAAATAGGTAAGGATGAATAGAAAAACATTCCAGGTGGGTAGACTACAGGAGGCTTCTTAGAAGCAACATTAAGTCTTTGAGGTATAGCAGTCAATTCAGACTAGCCCAGAGACTGACAATTTAGTGAGGAAAAAGAAATAAACCTGTAAGTTTTTTTGAATCCAAATTAAAGACAATTTAATAGAAACCATGGTGTACCCTGAGATGGCAATTTGGGATCATTGGTTTTAAAGAAATTAAATGCTGTGATTACCTGGTGTATCTGTCAGTGTGTGCACTTACAGATAATGCCCATTAATAGAAAGAGGGAAAAGGTTCATATAAATTCCAACCAACCCAAACACATCCACTCAAATTATTATGGAATGTTTTAATCCCTTTATCTCCCTATATATAAAAAAGTAGAGAAACAGAAATTATCATATATAAAACATTGTTTTAGGCAGTTTTGAAACTGTTTTTGAGTGTATCCCCCTTTTCTTGAATTAATATTTTATGGAATCCATTTTTATAAAAGGAGTTTATGAAGGAAAAGATATAACAAAATTTTAACTGAACTGAAATTCATAATAGTTAACAAAATTAACTATATTAAAATGTACAATTCAGGGGTATTTAATACATTCACAATACTGTTCAAACACTCTCTATTTGGTTCCAAAAAATTTTAATCATCCCAAAAGAAAATCTTATTCCCATTAATCAGTAATTCCTCATTCTTCCCTACCCTATGCTCTGATAATCATGAATCTAATTTCTACCTAAGAATTTACTTATTTTGGATATTTTACGTGAATGGAATCATGGAGTATATGACCTTTCATCTTGTTTCTTCCACCTATTTTTTTTAGGTTTATCTGAATTATAATATATGTTAATACTTCATTCTTTTTTATGGTTGAATACTATTTCATTATATGTATGTACCATGTTTCTTTATCCATTCATCCATGGAAGGTCATTTGGCTTTTTTTCCCTCACCTTTTGACCATTATAAATAGTGCTTCTGTGAACATTTGTGCACAAGAAGTTTTTTGATTACATATTTTTATCTTTGGCGGTAAATATATTGAGGTGTAGAATCACTGGGTAAAATGATAATTCTGTTTATCTTTTTGAGAAACCACTAAACAGCTTTCTAAAGTTGCTGCACCATTTTACATTCATACTGGCAATGTGTAAAATGTACCCATTTGTCTGAGTCCTCACCAGTTGTTGTTATTTTCCATTCTTCTTATTATAGCCATCCTAATTGGTATATCATTGTGGTTTAGGTGTTAACCTCCATAATCAGACTAATGATGTTAAGTGTATTTTAATATGCTTGTGTGCCTTTTGTGGTTTCTTCTTTGGAGAAATGCTTATTCATATCTGTTACCTTTTTTTTTTTCTTATTGTAGTTGAGTTTGAGAGCTATTCAGACATTCTAGATAGCAGACCATTATCAAACATAAGGCTTGCAAATATTTTCTTCTACTCAGTATATTGTCTTTGCACTTTTTTGATAATGTCCTTTGGTGTATACATTTAAAAATTATGATGAAGTATGATTTATCTATTTTTTTATCTTATTACACATGCTTTTTGTTACTATGTCTAAGAATACATTGCCAAATTCAAGGTCATGAAATTTTAACCTTAGGATTTCTTCTGAGAGTTTTATAGTTTCATTCCTTATATTTAAGTCGTTGATATATTTCAAATAATTATTTTTGATTGAAATAGGGGTTCAGATAGAAAATATTTTAAGGGTCTTGTTATATATTGAAAAAATGTTTTCCAAATAGTTGTGTGATTTATACTGCCCTTAGGCAATGCATAATCTGCTATATTACCATCTTTACTAACAAAGAACTTTATCTTAAATATGGACTAATTATTAAATTCATAGATTCTATACAGCCTAACTACTAATTGGATGCATTTACACCCACACATACCCACACACATCACACACACATACCCACACACATCACACCTACATTATACACCATCTGTATTAGTTTTATTTTACTATGCAATAAATTACCTGAAACTTAGTGACTTTGAAAAAAAAAAAACCAAAAAACTTTTTTCACAGTTGTTTTTGTGTATAAGGAACTGGGGATTGGCTTAGGTGGATGGTTCTTGCTTTAATGATGTTGCAATCAGGTATCAGCTGGGGCTGCAATCATCTGATGGCTTGACTGAGGCTGTAAGATACATAGCCAAGGTAGAGCTCGATTAACTAGTGCTTGCTGATGGCATGAGGCCTCAGGTTTCTCCACATGAAACTCGTTTCAGTGCAACTTGTGTGTCCCCATGATGTGGTACTGGGATTGTCCCAGGGTGAGTAAGCAGAAGATAAAGATGGAAATATCTGTTACTTTCACTTTTTTTTTTTTTTTCTTTTTTGTCACATGAGTCAGGTCTAATTCAGTGCTGGAAAGGACTACCAGATGATGAGGACTTGGGGAGACCAATTTAGAGGACGGCTAACATAGTCCCCAAATATTTCATATTCATCCTACATGAAGGAAAGTTACATGGCTCAAAATAGCCTGGAGTTAAAATTCCCCTCCAGATCCTCCCCACCATTGTATGCAAAACAAAGAACTCTCTCACCCCTAGAAAGAAAATGGACATTTAGATTGATTAAGCCCAGCTCCCAGCCGGTCTCAGCCTGTGGCAGATCTCCAGAATTCCTTGCCCCAGCCATTTAAGAGATAACTACTTCAAACAACCTTGGAGAAGAACAGACCCTCTTAAGACAGTAGATTTCCACATATGTGCCTATATATACTTACTCTTTTCTTGGGTTAGTGCAGCAGCTCACTACTCTGACTGGTGCCCCTTCTCGCCTCATTAAAGGTGATCTGTCCCTGTAAAGTGTTGGTATCGTTCTTTTTCCGAACCTCTCCTTCTCTAACTCCCTTACCCTACACTACACATGAAGTATACTCAAACCCCCAAATTTTATCCATTATGATCTAGTATTTTAGTCAAGCAAATCCATCTGCCTAGGCATGTTTCTTGTGACTGTAGTCTCTTGAGTATATTTATATAATCATATATTAAAGTAAGTATACTCAATATATATCCATATATTTGTATCCATATAAACACTATAAATATACACATACATTTTAGTATGTATTTAAATAAAAATTTAGCTATTATTCTCAGGGTTTTTTCTTTAGTTTTATTGTGAATAATATTTTATTTACTCCATTTATCTTTTCTAGTCTTAGTATTGTTTAAACATTCGTGTGTATAATTCAATTATTAATTTTATTACCATTTACTTAAATACATCAACAATTTTTTGGCTTTAATTATTTTTCTGACTTAAATAAATCTTGAATTTTGTGATTAAATTTATTTTTCACTTTGTTATGTTGACTTTCTTTGTAGGCTTAGAGAACTGCTCACCAATATGTTAAATATGTAATTATATTTTTTTATTTGTATACATTTTGTGTGTAAACATTCATTCTGTTTTACTTGTAACTGTTTATGGTGACAAGTGATCAAAAACCTCTCCTTCTAATGATATTAATAATGGAAAGACCTATCTTTCTTATCAGTGAATGTGATCAAAACCAATCTTCCCCAAATGGAAAACTCCACAGAGACATTTTCAATGTATTATGAGAAAACCACCCAACACAATAAACTGTCATGAGTGCTACACATGTCTTCAGTTTTCCCATAACAATACGGAAGAAAGGGAAAATACGAATACTTCTCAGTTAAGTTCAGTCACTCAGTCGTGTCTGACTCTTTGCGACCCCATGGACTGCAGCACACCAGGCTTCCCTGTCCATCACCAACTCCCAGAGCTTACTCAAACTCATGTCCATTGAGTCAGTATTACCATCCAACCATCTCATCCTCTGTCGTCCCCTTCTCTTGCCTTCAATCTTTCCCAGCATCAGGGTCTTTTCCAGTGAGTCAGTTCTTTGCATCATGTGGCCAAATTGTTGGAGTTTCAGCTTCAGCATCAGTCCTTCCAAAGAATATTCAGGATTGATGTTTAGGATAGACTGGTTGGATCTCCTTGCAGTCCAAGGGGCTCTCGAGAGTCTTCTCTAACACCACAGTTCAAAAGCATCGATTCTTTGGTGCTCAGCTTTCTTTATAGTCCAATTCTCACATCCATACATGACTACTGGAAAAACCATAGCTCTGACTAGATGGACCTTTGTTGGTAAAGTAATGTCTTTGATTTTTAATTCTTCTCAAAGTTACTCAAATCTACTATCCTGAAAAATTTCCTGGTGTAGAGAAAAATCTCACATGTTGATAATCCTGCCTCTAGGATTCTGTGAGAGAGTTTCACTGATATACAGGATGTAGCATTGTTATTTTGGAGTATGGGGGTCTTAATGGGGAGAGCTTATTTAGTTTTCCTTCTCTACTAATGTCCTCAATTGGAGTCAAATGTCAATAATTGAGTGTAGGCCAAATTTAGAAAGTATGTTCTCAGTCAACAACTGAGTCCTTCCGTGTGTCATCTGTTGAAACACTATGTTACTGACTTTGAAATGCTTTATTTAGAGCTTAAGTTGGCATCTAAGCTATGAAGAGTATGATTCTTTCTTAGACTTTTTTTCATGTTAACTTGTACTATTTTAACAGACAATAATTATCCATAGACACAAAGCAACTATGATTAATAATATAGGGTTATGGACACTTTTTTAAGAATCTGTATCAAGAAGATCATGTAAATATAAACCAATAATGTTTTAGTCTTTGCAAAGAAGCCAAAATAATATTCATTTTTGTATCAATGTCAATTTTTATTGAACTTGGGCTAAATCTTTTCCCTTGAGATGCTTGACTATTAATTAACTCAAATATGATAATATGAATGCTAGTTCCAGCATTATTGGCATGGCCAAGAAGTTTGTTTGGGTTTTTCCTAACATCTTACGGAAAAACTCGAACAAACTTTTGAGCCAACCCCTTATTTTACTTCCACAATATCAAAAAGGTAATTTCAACAAAGTAAGAAGTTGCTGGATCATCGAAAAAGCAAGAGAGTTCCAGAAAAACATCTATTTCTGCTTTATTGACTATGCCAAAGCCTTTGACTGTGTGGATCAGAACAAACTGTGGAAAATTCTTCAAGAGATGGGAATACCAGACCACCTGACCTGCCTCTTGAGAAACCTGTATGCAGGTCAGGAAGCAACAGTTAGAACTGGACATGGAACAACAGCTGGTTCCAAATAGGAAAAGGAGTATGTCAAGGCTGTATATTGTCACCCTGCTTATTTAACTTACATGCAGAGTACATCATGAGAAATGCTGGGCTGGAAGAAGCTCAAGGTGGAATCAAGATTGCCAGAAGAAATGTCAATAATCTCAGATATGCAGATGGCACCACCCTTATGGCAGAAAGTGAAGGAAAACTAAAAAGCCTCTTGATGAAATAGAAAGAGGAGAGTGAAAAAGTTGGCTTAAAGCTCAACATTTGGAAAACGAAGATCATGGCATCCAGTCCCATCACTTCATGGGAAATAGATGGGGAAACAGTGGAAACAGTGTCAGACTTTATTTTTTTGGGCTCCAAAATCACTGCAGATGGTGACTGCAGCCATGAAATTAAAAGACACTTACTCCTTGGAAGGAAAGTTATGACCAACCTAGATAGCATATTGAAAAGCAGAGACATTCCTTTACCAACAAAGGTCCATGTAGTCAAGGCTCTGGTTTTTCCAGTGGTCATGTATGGATGTGAGAGTTGGACTGTGAAGAAGGCTGAGCGCCAAAGAATTGATGCTTTTGAACTGTGGTGTTGGAGAAGACTCTTGAGAGTCCCTTGGACTACAAGGAGATCCAACCAGTCCATTCTAAAGGAGATCAGCCCTGGGATTTCTTTGGAAGGAATGATGCTAAAGCTGAAACTCCAGTACTTTGGCCACCTCATGCGAAGAGTTGACTCATTGGAAAAGACTCTGATGCTGGGAGGGATTGGGGGCAGGAGGAGAAGGGGACGACAGA
>NW_011495032.1:1478159-1494504 GCF_000754665.1 Bison bison bison
GACAGAGGATGAGATGGCTGGATGGCATCACTGACTTGATGGGCGTGAGTCTGAGTGAACTCCAGGAGTTGGTGATGGACAGGGAGGCCTGGTGTGCTGCAATTCATGGGGTCGCAAAGAGTCGGATACGACTGAGTGACTGAACTGAACTGAAGAAGTCACTTTTTTTTTTTTTTTTTTTTTCTGACCAGATGAATGTTTCTCATGGTTTGGGCATGTAACATGGTTCCTAGGTCATTATTCTGCACCATAAAATTGGAGAATGTTCTATTCTCATTGTGGTAATCAGTAGGCACATCAAGATGAATGCTGTTTGGCTGTAAGAATTTTACAGTGTGGTAGAGGCTCTATCGGAGAAGGCAATGGCACCCCACTCCAGTATTCTTACCTGGAAAATCCCATGGATGAAGAGCCTGGAAAGCTGCAGTTCACTGGATTGCTGAGGGTCGGACACAACTGAGCAACTCTACTTTCACTTTTCACTTTCATGCATTGGAGAAGGAAATGGCAACCCACTCCAGTGTTCTTGCCTGGAGAATCTCAGGGACGGGGGAGCCTGGGTGGCTGCTGTCTATGGGGTTGCACAGAATCGGACACAACTGAAGTGACTTAGCAGCAGCAGCAGCAGAGGCTCTAAGATACATATTATACCTATTTATGGAAAAATAGGTAGATAAGTGGGGGAAAGAAGATGAGTCTTACTGTAGGGAGGTAGAGACTGATTTTTTGAGAAGATTGCCCTCTGCACAGGCACATTGGGGTGATCTTATGATCCTTTAGAGTGTTAGGGTTATAGTTATTCCCTTTACCCCTTTCCAAAGGAGAAGTCTACTGGTGATGGTAGAGCTTAAGCTTCAGTGTCCCTGCTGGAGTGCTTTAGTGATGGCAGGGAATCTTTCAGATTGTTTGATTTTTCTCTTTCCCAGAAGGCTTGTCACAACTTGCAGGAACAATCGACCCCTGTAGACATCACAGTTAGTGACCCTATTTACATGTAAACGGACTCCAAAGCAAATCAAACTTATAAATCTTTAGGTAATATTCCTGAAATTCTGGAGAAAATGGCATGGAGTCAGATAATCTTTGACATTTTTTCCTTTTTTTTGAAAAGAGAAGATATTAAACTTGCATAATAAAAGGGAAAATAAAGCTAAAATACGTCATCTCATATATCAGATTATTGAGTTTATCTGGTGCTATTTTTGGAATGCAGCAGTAGTTGAGATAAATGGTATATTTTCTGTGTTATTAGACCAAAGAAAGAGAACTCACTAAATGCTTTTTTCCTTGGCTCATGGCAATCATTATGAACACTGATTACTCTACAGTAACTCAGCAAGAGTTTTCCTGTCTGGTTTCTCACATCTGTGTCCTTGTCTGAAGGATGGGGTACAGAAGAATAAAGAGCCTGGAGAGAAAGACAAATACTGAAAGACAAATAGAGAAAGACAAATGGTATCACTTAAATGTAGAATTTAAATAATGCTACCTTGTAAAAACAGAATACAATGATATTCACGGGGGAATGGCAGATGGGAGAGCAGGAAAGATGTTATTTTAGGAGATAACCTTACAAGGAGTAGTAAGTAAACCCTAGAGATTATAATGCACATATAGACAGTAATATTATATGATAATTATCAAACTTGCTAAGAGACTAAAACTTAATTATTCCAAGGACTAAAAAGAAAGTGTAATTATGTAATGTGATAGAGGTGCTAATCATTGCTACAGTGGCAGTCATATTACAATATATAAACTAACATGTACTCATTAGACTTACACAATGATATATGGAATATATTTCAATTAAAAGAAATGGGTGAATAATATGCTTACACCATCTCTTGTTGGAAGGAATGTCATAGCCTTAGCAGGTTTTCCTTTAATCACTCTTCTTCCTCATTTTTTTCCCCCTATTTTTTTGGGCACACCATGCTGCATGCAGGATCTTAGTTGCCCTGACCAAGGACTGACCTATTCTGTGTGCTGTGAAAGCATGGAGTCTTAACCAATGAACCATTAAGGAAGTCCCTTTTCTTCCTTTGATTTCCTACACTTAAGCTAAACTGATCCTAAAAAATAAATAAAAAAACCTGTCATTCTCTGTTTAAAATCTTCCTGAGGCTTTTGGGATAAAGAAGTCATAACACAATGCACAAGGTCCTGCCTGCTGTTTTAACCTCATTTTCCACAACCTACCCACCCCCTATCCCTTGCTCTCCGCACTTCTGGATTTCCTTTATTTCTTCAAATCACCATGCTCCCTCCCATCTTGGGGCTTTCACTACTCTTCTGCCTAGAACAAGTTCCTGTCCCTTTTCTTCATATTGATAATTTATACTTATTCTTTAGATGCCCATTCAATCATGTGTGCCTTAAACATACAGGCTGTTCCAGACCTTCTCTGACTTGATCAATTCAGTTCAGTTCAATTGCTCAGTCGTGTCTGACTCTTTGCAACTCCATGGACTGCAGCATGCCAGGTTTCGCTGTCCATCACCAACTTCCGGAGCTTACTCAAACTCATGTCCATTGAGTAGGTGATGCCATCAAACCATCTCATCCTCTGTCATCTCCTTCTCCTCCCACCTTCAATCTTTCCCAGGATCAGGATCTTTTCAAATGAGTCAGTTCTTTGCATCAGGTGGCCAAAATATTGGAGTGTCAGCTTCAGCATCAGTCCTTCCAATGAATATTCAAGACTGATTTCTGTTAGGATGGACTGGTTGGATCTCTCTGCTGTTCAAGGGACTCTCAAGAGTCTTCAACACCACAGTTCAAAAGCATCAATTCTTTGGTGCTCAGCTTTCTTTATAGTCCAATTCTCACATCCATACATGACTACTGGAAAAACCATAGCTTTGAAGAGATGGACCTTTTTGGCAAAACATGGCTCTGCTTTTTAACATGCTGTCTAGTTTGGTCATAACTTTTCTTCCAAGGAGCAAGTGTCTTTTAATTTAATGGCTGCAGTCACCATCTGCAGTGATTTTGGAGGCCCCCCCCCAAGATAAATCTATCACTGTTTCCATTGTTTCCCCATCTTTTTGCCATGAAGTGATAGGACCAGATGCCATGATCTTAGTTTTCATGATACTCTTCCTTTCCTTTGTAGAATTTATCACAATTATAAATGTGTCTAAGGGGTTTCCCAGGTGGCTCAGTGGTAAAGAATCTGCCTTCAATGCAGAAGACTTGGGTTTGATCCCTGGATCAGGAAGATCCCCTGGAGAAGGAAATGGCAACCCACTCCAGTGTTCTTGCTTGGGAAATCTCATGGACCGGGGAGCCTGGCGGGCTACAGTCTATGGGGTCACAAAGGGTCAGACACGACTGAGCGACTGAGAATCATAATTGTGTCTAACACAAAGCTTGACACACTGTTACTCGAGGGAAAAAAATAAGAGTGAATAGAAACATAATTTATGAATTAATAAGCCTGAACCTCAAGTAAACTTTTCCTTAAAGTGCTGGGCAAGGGTCAGTTGCACTTCTCTATGCCTTTATGGCATCTGGTATATACTCACATCTCAATATTTCTGTCATTGCATTGAACACATCCATTATGTGTATGTGCCCTTGACTAAACTATAAGACCCTTAAAGTCAAGAATTTCACTTCATTCATTTTAATGCCCATAGAGTTTTCTGAAGTGAATGGCACATAGTAAACAGTCAAGTGTTTGTGAAACTAAAACCGTGATTATCAATCTTGGCTACACATCAGAATCACCTGGAGAGTTTTAAACATTATTGATGGTTAAGTTCTATCCTGCAGAACCCTGATTTAATGGTTTTGGCATAAAGCCCAAACATTGGAATTTTGAAACTCTTCAGGAGATTGTCATGTCAGCCAGGCTTACAGACCACTGATTTTAAGTGAACTGGTATCTTCCACCTATTGAAGACTTTTCAGATTTCAAACAAAGGAAAGGCAAGAAATAAAAATTAAAATGCCTGCTTTTTTGTACTGTGCCTACTCAGTGCCAAAGTCTTTGCCTATATATCTTCATTCCTTACTATTTCTCTTTACAATAGTTGCTATTATTTTATTAATGAAAGTACATACAGAAACAAAGGAAACCCCCAAATTTGCATAATATGACTTAAGATTCATTCTTTGTTTTTCTTCCAGGAACAATAGTTCTCAATATATAGTCCCATAATAGCAGCACCAGAACCTCCTGAAAATTATTAGCAATGTAAATTATTGGGCTCTTCCCAGTCCCACTGAAGCAGAAACTGTGGGTATTGGACCCGAGATCTTGGGGTAACAAGCCCTCCAGGTGATTCTGATAAAGCTCAAGATTCAGGGGGAACTGATTCCTTCAAATTCAAGAGCTCTACTTGGGAAAAGACCTAAGTAGCCAGAGCTTAACCATGTATATGGCAGTGATTTAGAGAAAATATCATTTAAGAAAGTTAATTTGCCATTTTCTCTTTTAGTATTTAGTATTTCTAAATAATGTAATCCTGGATTTAATGTTCAGTTGTTCCCTTCTGATGTTGGCCATTGTTCTGGCATCATTTACTCTTCAAGGTTGATGCTTAATGTTTACTCTGCCATATTATAATTAGGTATGGCTTAGTGGGGAATGCATGGAATTTGGAGGAAAATAGGTGAGTTTATATTCAAATTGAAAATAAAAGTATTAGTCCCTCAGTCATGTCCAGCTCTTTGTGACCCCATGGACTATATAGCCCACCAAACTCCTTTGTCCATGGAATTCTCCAGGCAAGAATACTGGAACGGGTTGCCATTTCCTTCTCCAGGGGATCTTCCTGACCCAGGGATCAAACTGGGGTCTCCTGCATTGCCGGCAGATTTTTACCTTCTGAGCCACCAGGTAAGTCCGGATTATTCATACTTATATTTTATGGACATACGGTGAGGATAGTCTAAGTAAGTTTTACAGCTGAGCATATCTCTATGACTATCACCCAGATTAAGAAGCAAAACATTACTGTGTTCCTTTCCAGTCACCACACACCTCCAGTCACAGTTCAAGCTGTTAACAACCTACATTATTTTAGTTCAATTTTATATATATATATATATATTTTTCATACAGTATATACTGTTTTGCGTATGTCTTCTTTTACTCACCAGTAGGTTTGTGCAATATATCCATATTATTCGATAGTAGAATAGTACTTGGTTTATTTTCCCAACTACATAGCATTCCACTGCATACATCACTGTTTATACATTTGGACTATAAAAAATTTGTATCTGAAACATAGATTTTTGGTGTTGGATTATGTCTCTGAACACTCCCTTTACTATTTATTCCCTGCCTCTTTTTTAGCACCTTTTTCAGAAGGGGATTTTAGTAGACGAAACAAACTTTTGTTGAGTACTCGAACAGTGCCTCTTTATGAGAAGTCTGTCAATTTAAACCTGTCAAAATCCTTGTTCCCTAGTCAGTGATATATTTTACTAAGGTGGGAGACTTAGAGGTGTTAACTAACTGACTTAAATAAGGGTCCCTCTTTCCAGGTGCAGAGCTCACATTCAATCCTGTCTTTCTAGCTCCAGAGCCCCTAGTCTTTTGATCATACTGCCACTTTGTGAGAGTTCTTACATATCTCCGTAGGTTTATTCTACAATCTGTTGTAATTATTTATCAATTCATTTGCAATTATATCTGCTGTATTCTAATTAAGTAATTAGAAAACAAATGGAAATTGTATTTCGTATTAATTACTGGCAATACTTGGGTAGAATTTATTATATTTCTCCAGACTTACTGGTTATGCATTTTATTTTTATATTTCCTTCTTAGAAATTGTTTCTCAAAAATAGTCAACTAAATAAATATGGAATGCATTTGGATACCATTAATTTGAAAATATTCCTGAAGAAAAAAAATTAGTGTTATAAAATATAATTCAGTCTAGATTTTATGAAATTTTGATTATCAGAAAATTTATGGTTAAGAATTATCATTTTGTATATGACATGTCCCATATCAAACAAAGTTATTTTTCCCTCTATTCCAAGTGATGCTAAATCATAAATAGTTTTAACCATTTAAATCAGGTTTTCCTTATATATTATTCCAAGACAAGTGAAAGTATTAGTCCATTCATTATTTAACAATTGCAGTAGTAGGAAAGCCAGTAGTATAATGCATATATAAATATATATTTAACTAAAACAATAAATAATGGAAACAAACATTTAAAAATTGTTTAATATAGTTTTCTTACTGTTTGAATTAATCTTGCACATTCAATAGACTAATAAATACCTAAATTAACTATTTCCTTTAATTGCCAACACCCTTATTATGTCTTATGTTTGGGGTCAGAAACTTTAATTACATTTACTTTCATTTAGGCATAATTAGAACTGTCCTTTATACATAATAGGAGATACCTCTTCATGAAAATAAGCTCTTTCTAAAAAGCAAAGCAAAACAACAACAACAAAAAAGGAACAAATCTTTCAAACCATGTCTAACAGAAGAAACAAATCAGTTACACGTGTGCTACAGAGACTGTTGACATCTGTCGTTCAAAGTCAGTGCTCTGCAGAAGATCAGTCTTGTATTTCTCTAGTGTTATAGGTATTCACTTTAGTTTATGTTTCTACTAGTCTTGTAGACAAGACCTTCTTTATGATAAATATCTATTGTAATTCACTGTACCATGAATTCGGCATGCACTACTCTCTGAAAAGTAACTCTTCTCTAGGGAATTATCTAATTAAATTCTGAGCCTTAATACTTCAGTGCTTTACAATTATAGACACATATTTAAGAAGTTTATGGGAATGAATGATCTGATCATGGAATTATCTAAGCTATTGATATTCATGCACTTGGGGAGCACTAATATTTCAAATAATCCTATTAATAAGAAACACAGGGAAATCACAGCCTAGGAAAGTGACAGTATTCAAATATATGGAACTTGGAATCCCATGTATTTGGATTCTGAGAGCCTCTGCCTTCCAGTGCCTGTAGAAAGTCCCTTCTTGGTTCCATTGTTGCTGCTGTTGCTAAACTGGCCTTTCTAATTAACCTCCTCCTTGCTAAAGAGAGATAATAAGGCATGAAAAAACATTAACATCAATTTTTGATTTTTTCCCTTGCTTGAAAAAGAAGAATCCTAAGAGACAAAAAAAAAAAAAAAGAAAGGCAGTGAGAGAGGGAGGGAAGGATAGAGGTAGGAAGGAAACCTAACTTTCGGAAGATAGCATTTATAAAACCTCATTTTTGTAGTAGCTATAAATGTATTTATCAGTGTATCATTAATTCAACCACATAGCATTTATTTGACTTTGATTTTGAAAATATAGTATAGTATGTGTGTGCTTAGTCATGCCTGACTCTTTGTGACTTTTTAGACTGTATCCCGCCAGGTTCCTCTGTCCATGGGATTTTCCAAGCAAGAATACTGGAATGGATTTCCATTTCCTCATCCAGGGGATCTTTCCCATCCGGGGATCAAAAGCCCTTCGCCAACATCTGCTGCATTGCAGGCAGCTTCTTTGCCACTGAGCCATTGGGGAAGCCCAAAGTGTAATATAGAGAACCTGAAAATACTGAAATACATGAAGATGATTATAATGTGTATTCAGATCAGTTCAGTCACTCAGTCATGTACAACTCAAGGTGACCTCATGGACTGTAGCACACCAGGCTTCCCTGTCCATCACCAACTCCCAGAGTTGACTCAAACTCATGTCCATTGAGTCGGTGATGCCATAAAACCATCTCATCCTCTCTCATCCCCTTCTCCTCCCGCTTTCAACCTTTCCCAGTATCGGGGTCTTTTCAAATGAGTCAGTTCTTTGCATCAGGTGGCCAGAGTATTGGAGTTTCAGCTTCAGCACCAGTCCTTCCAATGAATGTTCAGGACTGATTTCTGTTAGGATGGACTGGTTGGATCTCTTTGCTGTCCAAGGGCCTCTCAAGAGTCTTCTCCAACACCACACACAGTTCAAAAGTATCAATTCTTTGGTGCTTAGCCTTCTTTATAGTCCAACTCTCACATCCATACATGACTACTAGAAAAACAATAGCTTTAACTAGACAGACCTTTGTTGGCAAAGTAATGTCTCTGCTTTTTAATATGCTGTTTAGGTTGGTCATAACTTTTCTTCCAAGGAGAAAATGTCTTTTCATTTCATGGCTGCAGTCACCATCTGCAGTGATTTTGGAGCCCCCCAAAATAAAGTCTGTCACTGTTTCCACTGTTTCCCCATCTATTTGCCATGCAGTGATGGAACCAGATGCCATGATCTTAGTTTTCTGAACGTTGAGTTTTAAGCCAACTTTTCCTCTCTCCTCTTTCATTTTCATCAAGAGGCTCTTTAGTTCTTCTTCACTTTCTGCCATAAGGATTGTGTCATCTGCATATCTGAGGTTATTGATATTTCTCTTGGCTATCTTGATTCCAGCCTGTGCTTCATCCAGTCCAGTATTTCTCATGATGTACTCTGCATATAAGTTAGATAAGCAGGGTGACGATACACAGCCTTGACATACTTTTTCCCCAATTTGGAACCAGTCTGTTGTTCCATGTTCAGTTATAACTGTTGCTTCCTGACCCACACACAGATTTCTCAGGAGGCAGGTCAGGTTGTATGGTATTCCCATCTCTTTAAGAATATTCCACAGTTTGTTGTGATCCACACAGTAAAAGGCTTTGGCATAGTCAATAAAGCAGATATAGATGTTTTCCTGGAACTCTCTTGCTTTTTCCATGATCCAGCGGATATTGGCAATTTTGGTCGTGGGGCCTCTGCCTTTTCTAAATCCAGCTTGAACATCTGGAAGTTCATGGTTCATGTACTGTTAAAGCCTGGCTTGGAGAATTTTGAGCATTACTTTACTAGCGTGTGAGATGAGTGCAATTGTGCAGTAGTTTGAGCAGTATTTGGCATTGCCTTTCTTTGGGATTGAATGAAACTGACCTTTTCCGGTTCTGTGGCAACTGCTGAGTTTTCCAAATTTGCAGGCCTACTGAGTGTAGCACTTTCATAGCATCATCTTTTAGGATTTGAAATAGCTCAGCTGGAATTCCATCACCTCAACTAGGTTTGTTCATAGTTATGCTTCCCAAGGCCCACTTGACTTTGTATCCAGGTTGTCTGGCTCTAGGTGAGTGATCATACCATCGTGATTATCTGGGTCATGAAGATCTCTTTTGTATAGTTCTACTGTGTATTCTTGCCACCTCTTCTTAATATCTTCTGCATCTGTTAGGTTTGTTCATAGTGATGCTTCCCAAGGCCCACTTGACTTTGTATCCAGGTTGTCAGGCTCTAGGTGAGTGATCATACCATCGTGATTATCTGGGTCATGAAGATCTCTTTTGTATAGTTCTACTGTGTATTCTTGCCACCTCTTCTTAATATCTTCTGCATCTGTTAGGTCCATACCATTTCTGTCCTTTATTGTGCCCATCTGTGCATGAAAATTTCCCTTGGTATCTCTAATTTCCTTAATGATATCTCTAGTCTTTCCTATTCTATTGTTTTCCTCTATTTCTTTGTACTGATCACTGAGGGCGGCTTTGTTTTCTCTCCTTGCTATTCTTTGGAACTCTGCATTGAAATAGGTATATCTTTCCTTTTCTCCTTTGCCTTTTTCTTCTCTTCTTTTCATAGCTATTTGTAAGACCTCCTCAGACAACCATTTTCTATTTTTGCATTTCTTTTTCTTGGGGATAGTCTTGATCCCTGTCTCATGTACAATATAATGCCTGTATTTACCTCTTTTAGAGAAAACCATTATTAATATATTTATTTATTTCAAGTCTTTTTTGTCATGCATAGATCTTTCTTTCATTTAAACACAATTATTAGAATACCTTGAGAGCTATTGTGTAGACAAAGTTTGTCATACTAAGCATCAAGATTTTGTTCAAGTAACCTAAATTGACTAATTGACTCCAAACCTTTGTGATATAAAACAGTTTTATCTTCATGGATTCTGTGTGTTCTGCAAGGGCTCAGCTATACTGTTTGTTCCCACTTGCCTTCTCATACGTGATTGCTGTAGGTGTTGGTTGGGGCTGCAGTCAAGTGCAGAGCTGACTGGGGATAGAGGATCTGCTTCCAAGGTGGCTTACTCATGTGATTGAAAGTTAATACTGGCTGTTGACTGACAGCCTCAGTATTTTTCTATGTGGACTTCTCCAAAGGGTTACTTGCTATCTTCATGACATAGTAGCTGAATGGGATATCCAAGGGAGCAAGGTGGAGTCTGCAGTGCCTTTTTGGATCTGGTCTTGAACCAAAAAAGCCTTCAATACCACTATGTTCTGTTGGCCACATAGGGTCAGTTGTGATTTCAGGTGGAGGGAGAGTATTCTAGGGCATGAAAATCAGGAGATGAGAATCATTGTGTGTCATAGATTCTAAGATAAAGAAATTAAATTGCATGAAGGTTTTGGACAGTTTATCATGACACCAGTGTAGCATTAATGGAGATAACATGATGAATGCTCGTGAAGTTAGGTGGCTTTGAAACTGCCTAACTACCAAAAGAGTTATGATTAGTTAGTATTATGTGTGAGCATCTCTGTCAATATATCACAGGCCTATGTTATTCTTATTGTCCCTTCCTATTCATTATGATTAAACCAGTTTTAAATAAATAGATAAAAAATGCTGATAAATGTTTAGAATGAAAGTTGATTTAGTGGACTACAAAATCTAGATTACAGATTGTCTTGATGTGAGAATGCTAACCCAAGGCAACACAGTTACATTTATTAATGGTTAGTGTGAATTTAAGCATGTGTTTATTTAAAAATCTGGTTCTTAAAATAAAGGATTTGGGATAGTAACTGGTATCCTAAGTTGGGTACTTTTATTGATCTTAGACTCAGTGTGGACTTTGACTCTCACATGAATTTTAAAAACATCTATATATTTTTTTTGTTTGAATTAATAGAATTAAACTGCCTAGAACTGTGCTTTCCTATATTGTAGCCACTGTCCACAGGTGCTAAATGAGCATCTGAAATGCAGTTAGTCTAAGTTCAGGAGTGCTGTAAGCATAAAATATACATTCCAGATTTTGGAGGCTGAGTTAAAAAAATAAGTAAAACATTAATAATATGTCATGTTCAACATATATAAGATAGCATTTTATATAGAAGTTAAATGCAATGTATTCATGATTTGTAAACATTTTGCTCCTTTTGTTATTAATGGAGCTACAAAAATTAAACTTACTTGTGTAGTACTTGCATTACAGTACTCTTGTTCAGTACTGCACTAGAACACATGAGGTAAATATTCCAGTGTTCTAAGTGCCAGATGTTAACTTGGGATGCTGGGCCCACCTGAAGATCATATGAAAGGGGATAGTCGTGATTCTCAAAGACTTAGAAACTGTTGATATAATGAAGGAATTAGATAAGTAGCTATGAATAGAGAAAACTTGGCAAAATACAGGGAGAATAATATGCATCTTGGGTGTTAAAGGGCTGTCAGAGAGAATAGAAGCTAGATATATTTCTTATTGTAAAACTCAGGCTGGTAATAACAAATGTCATCAGAAACATTTGACTCAACATAAAGAAGGCCACTCTAACAGTTCCTTGTTCAGTGATACAAGGGCAGGAGTGGGAGGCAGAAAGCCTACTTTCAAATGGTAGATGGATAACTCTGCATTATAGTCACTATAGAAAGAAATCTTGCACAGATGAACTGTGTTGGAAAGTCTTTCATTATTCCAAGAAAAACAACAGCTTTTTCTCTGAAATACATCATACCATAAACATAGGAAGAAAGAGTTGTGTGATTCTTCCACTAATATGTCAAGTTTGAAATCTTGCAGAATATACAGTCCTGGGATTTTATTTCCATAGATGTCAACCAAAAGCAGTAGACATTGCTTTATTTAGCCATATCTATTTTGAAAAGATGAAACATAGAAAAACTTTTCAGAAAAAAAATAACAAAAATCATTCTTACATTTCAAAGTAGAAAATTTCAAGTAAGAAAAAAAATATGAACACATGGAAAGAAATTCAGATATAGGGTTTTCTGATTATACCAAGGGACAACAATGTTATGATTCCTAACTGAGATTTACACTAATTAACTTGTAATTGCTTTTATGTTGCCTATTTTAAAAAGAAAAAAAAACAATTAAAGATTGTGTGTAAGTAAATTAAGCAGCTCAAAGATAGTGTGTGGTATAAGGAGCCTCTTAATTAGCCAAACTGAAAGGACCTAAGCATTTTTGAATAAAGAGGGAGCAGAGAATGAAACTAGAGTAATGAGGCCATGCATTTTTAAAAGAACTCAGCCAGAAAATGACCAAGACCTACTGTCAAAAAATTGAGACTTCATTTTTAAGAGCACTTTTTTGTTTATATATAAGATTTAATTCTATGGACAGAGAAGCCTGGTGGGCTACAGTCCGTGGGGTTGCAAAGAGTCGGATACGACTGAGCGACTAACACATACAGAAACACACAATTCAGTGTACCTGAACATAATGAAATGCTGCATAATCATACTTAATTTTACTTATTTGCACTTAATTATGTTCAATACATGTTTTTATACATTTTTCTCCTCTTGTAACTTTGAGATCATTTAAGCCTCTAACTAGACATTAATTTGGAGAAGGAAATGGCAACCCACTCCAGTGTTATTGCCTGGAGAATCCCATGAACAGAGAAGCCTGGTATGCTGCAGTCCATGGGGTCGCATAGAGTCAGACACGACTGAAGCGACTTAGCAGCAGCAGCAGCAGACCTTAATTGGTGTGACATCCCCAACACCAAGTTCCATGCAGCTGAGCACCATTGTCATTTGTTTCTTGAACAAGTGGATGACTCCACAAGGAGGGGGCAAAAATTCACCTCCCAGGAGGAGAAAACCTACTCTGGCTCTTCTGCTTAATAGCCTTCCAAGGCTCTCTATCAAAATAAGAGATACTTTACAAAGATGATGAAAAGTCAGTGCTATTCATGTGAAATTTGATCTTCATAAAAGAGATAAATGAAATAATCAGAGTTCTTCACATCTAATTTTTCATCTTGAGCTAGTTTTTTCACCTATAATTTTACACTTGCATTTATGAATAGTAGCTGATTGACAGTTATTTACTCATTTTTTAAATTTTTGAATAGAAAAATGGTTCTGGCTATTATAATACCAATGCAAAAACATTAACAGTTTTCAATATAGGGTATCACTTTGTCATTATACTTTTCCCTGTATATAGAATTGAGGAGCAGATTTTTATCATTTATGTTTACCATTGTATTTCACTATCATGCATAATAACATTCTGTTGCCTTTATATGTAAAATCAGTCATACCTTGAGACCAAAATAGTGATATGTATGTTCATTTACTCTCTCTTACAATTGACACAGAAAAGTATTTTTATGTTTATTGGTGTGATACAGAATGGAGGTATATTTGATGCTGTTGCTAGTCATGATGTTAAGAAGGAATAGAAATGTTAAAACTGACTATAATTGAATTATTGCACATTAGAGCTGTACCTATTAATTATTTATTCATAATAGAAAACAAGGTCTTGGTTTTCAGAAAAATGCTCCAAATTACTGTAATTTTCATCAAAAACACAAAGCCCTTTTTCCTGTAGTTGGACATTTAGGTTATTTCAGACTTTCCCTCTATCTAAATAATGTGTAATTATCATCTTTGTACTTAAAACTATGTCCACATTTCTAATAAATCACTGAGTTGGATAATATCAATTTTGTAAGGGTTGTACTTGTTTCTAAGAAGCTCATCTCAAATAACACTTCTATTACCTCTGAATTATCATGTGTTCTTTTAACTTAAACTTTTAGCATTATTAATATTGTTGATGAGAAAATTGAATAAATCATTTAAGAGATTAGATGAAGACCTACTAGATAGAAAATAGCAGAACTGGTATCAGAATCAATAGTCCTGATATTAATCACAATGTTAAGATGGTTTTCCTTGAAGTAAGACGTTCCAGTCATCCAACATAAATTTATTCAACACCTGTTTATAGAGAGCTTACTCTGTGCCCAGCGCTGTTCTACGCATCATGGATACAGCCCTGGATAAAAACAATGAGAATTTCTTGTCCACATGGAGCTTACATACTGAAAGAGAAAGAATAATGAAAATAAATGAATAATTTATATATCATGTTAGATAGTGCTGAGTGCTAGGGGACTTTATTTTTATTTTACTTTTATTTACTTTTATTTTTAAATATAGGTTCACAAGAAATTACAACATAGCACAGAGTCGTGTCTGTACCCATCACCAAGCCTTCTCACTTGGCTATATCTTACATTAACAATCATGCATTCTTAAAGCCAGGAATAGTGTATTTATCAAAAATTATATGATAATATTACTGAGAATTTACCATATTTTGCATACACTCATCTTTTGGCAAGTCCTTGTATGTATTTCTGTTGCATTTTCTCACTTATAACCCATGTCACTACCATAATTAAGATACACATCTGTCACCACAAAGGGAATCTCTTATGCTGCTTCTTTATAGCTATACCCTCCCACCCCTGCCTCTAAACTGTGGTGACCACTGTTCTCCATCTCTATAATTTTAGTATCTCCAGCATGGTATATAAATTGAATCATACAATATATAATATTTTAAGATTGACTTTTAGTTTTTTATTTCAGTATAATGCTCTTAAGGTCTGTATAAATTGCTTTGTGTTTGTTCCCTTTTATTGCCAAGTAGTACACAGAAATGTATGAAGCAGAAAAGATGTATGAAGGAAAAAATGCCATAAGAAGGGTAAAGTTTTCAAGAGCGGTTAGTACAGGTATTCCCAAGGAAATGGCATCTAAGCATATGGTTAAGGATGTGAGCAAAGATGTGAGCAAAGTTAAAGATGTGAGCAAAGCACTCTTGTGCTCTGAAGAAGAGCTTCTTAGATGGAGGGAGTATCGAGACCTTGGTCCTGAGTAAAAGTTTGGAAGAGCAAGGAAACTGATGGTGGCTAGACTGGTAGGAGAGAGAATGGCAAGCACGAAAAGATGACATCAAGGCTAACGGGGGGAATCTCTTGATTCTCTGCAGACCCTCCAAAATTAATATAACTGCAATGACCATATAACTCGAGTGATTATATAACAGCTGTGACTCAACAAAAGTTATTTTTAAAAGATGAAAAGAGTGAGAATAAAAACCAGTGGTCTATAATTACAAAATACCTTTTTGTTTAAAGTGTAATTTTATCTTTAAAAAGGATTAACTGAATTTTTTATTCCATTTGTGAATTGTTTGTGCTGATTTTATCAAATTGTTTAAGTGATTTTGTCATTAAGTGGAAGAAACATATATTCTATTTCTTTTCATTATTTATGACCCACTGGTATCTGCAGACCTCATTCAGAGGGCAAAAAATTTTAAGAATTTACTGGAAGAACAGAAATGGCATCTCCTGTGATTCAAAGGGCATTCCATCAAAGTATGGTCTTCATTATAGCAAAATCTCATGGAAGTCAGGGAAAATGAAGGCGAAGTCTTACCAGACACATTCTGTGGTTCTTTGTGGTCATCTCAGATGTCACTCAGTGAACTCACCAGAAAAGCCAGTCCATTTGGAAAGTTGTATGAGCTGAGCCAAGTGTTAGCTTTTACCCATTCAAAAAATAGGAGTCTACTTTGTCTCTTTGACAGTTCTCAAAAGCAGCTCAATAAATGAACAAACAAATTCTGAATTGAACTGGTATTGGGAAGAGCTGGAAATCCTAATCTTTCTTCACAAATATGCTGATAATAAACAATAAACTTCAGGTAAAAACACAGCCACACAAATAGTAGTTCATTCATTTCAGCTAAATACCAGCTAGTCCATGAAAACTTTCTCTCCTTCCTTCTGTACTATGCAGTTAGAAACTTACCTCCTCAGCATGTGATGCTGTATTTCCACCATCAAATATAAGCTCCCTGAGGGCAGATACTATTTTTTCCTTCATTTGTTTTTCCTACCATACCTAAAATGGAGTAAAAAGCAGTAGACACTCTGTAAAGAAAGAATACATTTCTCTTACATCAAGGAACACAAGTTATGACTTGCAGGTGTGCTTGGAAATATGGCTACTGCTGTAAACAATTCTAGACATTCCTTTAATGAGCATCAATATCTGATTACTATCCCTTCTATAAAACAAGGAATTAAGAGATGAAACCTAACTGGCAAGAACCAATAGGGGAAATTTTTCATTCTGTTTATTTGAGTGCCTGCTGTGCAAGTGACATATTAATATTAAATGTGTTTTTAATAATCACATCATAAAAGGGGAAAGAATTGATTATTTGAAAAAATTAAAAGCATTTACTACCCACTGTGTAGGTAAAGAAAAAAAAAAA
>NW_011495032.1:1494604-1497205 GCF_000754665.1 Bison bison bison
GAGAGAAAGAAAAAGAAAAAAAGAAAAGAAAACTGAAGAAACAGTAGCTTTCACATGCTTATTTCTCCCCAAAAGTGTGAGATGGTAAAACTGAGAAATAAATTAAAATGTGCTTTTAGGTATTTATAATATTGTGTCATGAAAACAGTAATAAAAAGTCCTTTATGAGGTTCATTTATAGGATATTAAATAATCCTTAGAACATTGTCAATATAGTCAGCTTTCTGGGATTACAGGTATTGGTTGTTCTTGTTCTAATTTCTTGTTTTACATTTAAACATCCTGGGCTACCTGCCACACAGGTGTTTATGATTGATATAATGGACGATAAACATTGCTATTTCTGCAGGTTCTTTAGCACTGAGATCAAGTTTTACATTTACTTTTTATTAATTCCTAGACACTCACATCTTTAAACATTAGGGATGAAAGTGTAATCTCAAAAGAAGCAATAGGAAATACAAGACAGCTTGGTCAAAGTTGTAAACTTCATATAGGAAATTATTTGGTATCTGTCCCAGAATTCATTCTAGTGCAAAATTTAACCATACATCCAAAAACTATTTATTCAGCCCTTTTCTCCAATCAAGTGTAGAGCTCTGATTAGAAGTTTTGCAGTCTAGCTCAGTTTAGGTCTGGTTCATTTTATGGATTAGAGCTAAATTAGGCCAAGTATACTCAGACAAGTTCCCACTTAAGGGCAATGTAACATAAGACGTTAAAGCATATGCTGCTTTAAAATTGTAGCTCCACATATAAAGAGATGCAAAATGTTTCTCATCTGCTGCCAGAGGTGAATTGAAATGGTGGAAATGGACCTAGTGATAGTATGGGACTATTTCCATTTGCTTTATTTCATCTTATATTTTCTGTTTGGTAAATAGACCATCCACTGAAGTTTTGTCTTCAGCATTTGTTGCCCAAATTATTTCTTTTTTTTTTTTTCCAGGTTAAGAGAGGTGTTCTGGGAGAACAACAAGTTACCAACTTACCAACTGAGAAATTGGGGCCCAGAAAAGTCAAATTACATAAGGCCATATAGTGGCAGAGTTCGATCTAGATATTGGTTCTCTATATTCCAAGGTTTTTTTCCATTGTTCTTCAAAATATTCTGTATAGTTAGGAGAGGGAAAACTTATATTCCCTCCAAAAATGTTTTTAAAAGACACAGGTATCTTAAGCCCTTTCGAATACTAATTATATTATAGATTTCCCATACATCTACTCATTCATTTTCACGTAATTAAATATAAAGAAATGTGCTAAGAATTAAGAATAAAAATAGTTAAATATAATTCCTGCTTTTTGTTTGAAGAGTTCATACTCTAGTGGGCAAATTTGTATAAATGGAAGAATTAAATGTGAATGAGGATTGATCAAGAGCCAAGAAAGTTCAAAATTTCCAGAAAAGAACATCAAAACTCTACCTTCAAGATTGGGTAGGAGTTGTCTAGGATTAAAAAAATAAAGTGGAGAGATGCCTTGAGGCACAGACAGAACCAGAGTTATGAAAGGTCCCAGCTTGTGTACAGAGCAGTGAGATGCTTGGTGTGGTAGAAATGTTGGAAAGTGAAATGTAGAAGTGATGCAGAAGAATTTTATCTGCTTGCTAATTATTGTCAGTCTCTGAATTTAGTGTGTGTGTGTGTGTGTGTGTGTGTGTGTGTGTGCATCTTCAGTCACTTCAGCTGTGTCAGACTCTTTGAGAGACCCATGTAGTGTAACCCGCCGGGCTCCCCTGTCCATGGGATTTTCCCAGCAAGAGTTCTGGAGTGGGTTACAATGCCCTCCTGGTATCTTCCCGACCTCGGGATCAAATCTGCATCTCCTGCATTGCAGGTGAATTTTTTTTACCACTGAAAGGTTGCAGCTGTGAACAGTGAATGACACTGGGATTTGTGGCCTCTGGAGTAGAGGAATTCAATCCAGGACCCGAGAGGAGGCTTGATCACTCGGAGCTTTTGTGTATCAGAGTTTTATTAAAATATCAAAGGGATAGAGAAAGCTTCTTTCATAGACATCAGAAGGGGACAGAAAGAGTGACCCCTTGCTAGTTTATAACAAGTAATTTTATACCTGTTAGCATGCTGCTAGGAGATCCAACCAGTCCATCCTAAAGGAGATCAGTCCTGAGTGTTCATTGGAAGGATTGATGTTGAAGCTGGAACTCCAATACTTTAGCCACCTGATGCGAAGAGATGACTCATTGGAAAAGACCCTGATGCTGGGAAAGATTGAGGGCAGGAGGAGAAGGGGACAACAGAGGATGAGATGGTTGGATGGCATCACCAACTCAATGGACATGGGTTTGGGTGGACTCCAAGAGTTAGTGATGGACAGGGAAGCCTGGCGGTTCATGGGGTCACAAAGAGTCAGACATGACTGAGCGACTGAACGGAACTGAACTGAAACAGATAAAAGAAACACCTCAAGACTGAGTTGCACCAGGCTCCTCTCCTACAATATAGATTTTGAGATAGAATCATCTCAAAGGGGATAGAATCATCTACAAGGGGGATCATCTCTGGCCGTAAAACAATTCTGGCCATAAAACAATTGACATGAATCTTGAAGAAAGGCAGATTTCCAAGCAAATACATC
>NW_011495032.1:1497305-1499070 GCF_000754665.1 Bison bison bison
AAAACATTGGTTAGCTCAAGGTTCAAGATAAAGTTCAGGCAGATCCAGGTGTCTTCATGATAACACAGGATTAGAAGAAAAGAAAAAAAAAAGTCTACCACTTACAGTTTATTTCCTTCTGCCACTTGAGAACCTCTGCCCTCCTTCCCAAAGCTGTTAACCCTCTCACCAATGAGCCACTGGAGAAGTCCCCTAAAGTTAAATGTGGTGAAATAAAAGCATGAATTCCCAAATCCTCACTTAGAGACTCCAAAGAGCACATGAGTTTTTGATATCAGGCAAAGCTGCCAATTTGTTATCAGAGAGTTTGCCTCTGTGTGGCACCTCTGGGCCTAATGAGCTGGGCAAGATCATAAGAAACTACAGGTTCTCTTTTCCCCTCTCTGACGTAAGATTAGTGGTGAAAGTTGCTATTTTGATCCCCTATCTTCCATGTCCTCATGCTTGGTACTCAGGACTTTTCTAATCCTTCTTAACCTTATTAATAATCTCTTTTTTTGGGAGTGGAAAAAGGGGGCAAAAAGAAGCTCTGAGCAATCCCTAACTTTAGGAATGTCCCTCTTAGACTTGATTTGGGGCATGGTATAATTTTCTTTGCATTTTCTATTTCTGAGAGGCAGTGACACTGATAGATTTCATCCTCTCCCTTCCCAACTGATCACTAAAATTTCTATCAGAGATAAACAGTCAAGACCCACTTGACTGGATATTTTCAGTCAGATGAACATTTCATTGATTAAAATTTAAATAAGAAAATTGATTAGCAAGTGCTATTCTAACCCAGTATTAAGTATGCATATTTTGTGTATATGTGTATGTTGATATGTATTTTCATTCGTGTAGGTAGACCATTCTGTAGTTATATTTATATTTGCAGCTGTACTCAATCTGGATAAACTAAAATGTAAAATACATTCCTGGTTCCCTTGCAATGGGATAAGAGATGTATTTTCTTCCCTCTCATTTTTTTCTTTTCTTTTATTTTTTAACTTTACAATATTGTATTGGTTTTGCCATATATCAACATGAATCCGCCACAGGTATACATGTGTTCCCCATCCTGAACCCTCCTCCCTCCTCCCTCCCCATACCATCCCTCTGGGTCATCCCAGTGCACCAGCCTCAAGCATCCAGTATTGTGCATCAAACCTGGACTGGCGACTCATTTCATATATGATATTATACATATTTCAATGCCATTCTCCCAAATCATCCCACCCTCTCCCTCACCCACAGAGTCCAGAAGATTGTTCTATACATCAGTGTCTCTTTTGCTGTCTTGTACACAGGGTTATTGTTACCATCTTTCTAAATTCCATATATATGCGTTAGTATACTGTATTGGTGTTTTTCTTTCTGGCTTACTTCATTCTGTATAATAGGCTCCAGTTTCATCCACCTCATTAGAACTGATTCAAATGTATTCTTTTTAATGGCTGAGTAATACTCCATTGTGTATATGTACCACCGCTTTCTTATCCATTCATCTGCTGATGGACATCTAGGTTGCTTCCATGTCCTGGCTATTATAAACAGTGCTGCGATGACCATTGGGGTACACGTGTCTCTTTCAATTCTGGTTTCCTTAGTGTGTATGCACAGCAGTGGGATTGCTGGATCATAGGGCAGTTCTATTTCCAGTTTTTTAAGGAATCTCCACACTGTTCTCCATAGTGGCTGTACTAGTTTTCATTCCCACCAACAGTGTAAGAGGGTTCCCTTTTCTCCACACCCTCTCCAGCATTTATTGCTTGTAGACTTTTGG
>NW_011495032.1:1499170-1504539 GCF_000754665.1 Bison bison bison
TCTTTTCATGTGTTTGTTAGCCATCTGTATGTCTTCTTTGGAGAAATGTCTATTTAGTGCTTTGGCCCATTTTTTGATTGGGTCATTTATTTTCTGGAATTGAGCTGTAGGAGTTGCTTGTATATTTTTGAGATTAGTTGTTTGTCAGTTGCTTCATTTGCTATTATTTTCTCCCATTCTGAAGGCTGTCTTTTCACCTTGCTTATAGTTTCCTTTGTTGTGCAGAAGCTTTTAAGTTTAATTAGGTCCCATTTGTTTATTTTTGCTTTTATTTCCAATATTCTGGGAGGTGGGTCATAGAGGATCCTGCTGTAATGTATGTCGGAAAGTGTTTTGCCTATGTTCTCCTCTAGGAGTTTTATAGTTTCTGGTCTTACATTTAGATCTTTGATCCATTTTGAGTTTATTTTTGTGTATGGTGTTAGAAAGTGGTCTAGTTTCATTCTTTTACAAGTGGTTGACCAGATTTCCAAGCACCACTTGTTAAAGAGACTGTCTTTAATCCATTGTATATTCTTGCCTCCTTTGTCAAAGATAAGGTGTCCATAGGTGTGTGGATTTATCTCTGGGCTTTCTATTTTGTTCCATTGATCTATATTTCCGTCTTTGTGCCAGTACCATACTGTCTTGATGACTGTGGCTTTGTAGTAGAGCCTGAAGTCAGGCAGGTTGATTCCTCCAGTTCCATTCTTCTTTCTCAAGATCGCTTTGGCTATTCAAGGTTTTTTGTATTTCCATACAAATTGTGAAATTATTTGTTCTAGTTCTGTGAAGAATACCATTGGTAGCTTGATAGGGATTGCATTGAATCTATAAATTGCTTTGGGTAGTATACTCATTTTCACTATATTGATTCTTCCAATCCATGGACATGATATATTTCTCCATCTATTAGTGTCCTCTTTGATTTCTTTCACCAGTGTTTTAGTTTTCTATATATAGGTCATTAGTTTCTTTAGGTAGATATATTCCTAAGTATTTTATTCTTTCCGTTGCAATGGTGAATGGAATTGTTTCCTTAATTTCTTTATTTTCTCATTATTAGTGTATAGGAATGCAAGGGATTTCTGTGTGTTGATTTTATATGCTGCAACTTCACTATATTCATTGATTAGCTCTAGTAATTTTCTGGTGGAGTCTTTAGGGTTTTTTATGTAGAGGATCATGTCATCTGCAAACAGTGAGAGTTCTACCTCTTCTTTTCCAATTTGGATTCCTTTTATTTCTTTTTCTGCTCTGATTGCTGTGGCCAAAACTTCCAAAACTATGTTGAATAGTAATGGTGAAAGTGGGCACCCTTGTCTTGTTCCTGACTCTAGAGGAAATGCTTTGCGTTTTTCACCATTGAGGCAATGTTTGCTGTGGGTTTATCATATATAGCTTTTATTATGTTGAGGTATGTTCCTTCTATTCCTGCTTTCTGGAGAGTTTTTATCATAAATCATTGTTGAATTTTGTCAAAGGCTTTCTCTGCATCTATTGAGATAATCACGGTTTTTATTTTCAATTTGTTAATGTGGTGTATTACATTGATTGATTTGTGGATATTGAAGAATCCTTGCATCCCTGGGATAAAGCCCACTTGGTCATGGTGTAAGATCTTTTTAATATGTTGTTGGATTCTGATTGCTAGAATTTTGTTAAGGATTTTTGCATCTATGTTCATCAGTGATATTGGCCTGCAGATTTCTTTTTTTGTGGCATCTTTATCAGGTTTTGGCATTAGGGTGATGGTGGCCTCATAGAATGAGTTTGGAAGTTTATCTTCCTCTTCAATTTTCTGGAAGAGTTTGAGTAGGATAGGTGTCAGCTCTTCTCTAAATTTTTGGTAGAATTCAGCTGTGAAGCCGTCTGGACCTGGGCTTTTGTTGCTGGAAGATTTCTGGTTACAATTTCAATTTCCATGCTTGTGATGGGTCTGTTAAGATTTTCTATTTCTTCCTGGTCCAGTTTTGGAAAGTTGTACTTTTCTAAGAATTTGTCCATTTTCTCCACGTTGTCCATTTTATTGGCATATAATTGCTGATAGTAGTCTCTTATGATCCTTTGTATTTCTGTGCTGTCTGTTGTGATCTTTCCATTTTCATTTCTAACTTTATTGATTTATTTTTCTCCCTTTGTTTCTTGATGAGTCTGGCTAATGGTTTGTCAATTTTATTTATCCTTTCAAAGAACCAGCTTTTGGCTTTGTTGATTTTTGCTATGGTCTCCTTTATTTCTTTTGCATTTATTTCTGCCCTAATTTTTAAAATTTCTTTCCTTCTACTAACCCTGGGGTTCTTCATTTCTTCCTTTTCTAGTTGCTTTAGGTGCAGAGTTAGGTTATTTGTTTGACTTTTTTCTTGTTTCTTGAGGTATGCCTGTATTGCTATGAACTTTCCCCTTAGGACTGCTTTTACAGTGTCCCACAGGTTTTGGGTTGTTGTGTTTTCATTTTCATTCGTTTCTATGCAAATTTTGATTTCATTTTTGATTTCTTCTATGATTTGTTGGTTATTCAGCAGCGTGTTGTTCAGCCTCCATATGTTGGAATTTTTAATAGTTTCCTCCTCTAATTGAGATCTAATCTTACTGCATTGTGGTCAGAAAAGATGCTTAGAATGATTTCAATTTTCTTGAATTTACCAAGGCTAGATTTATGGCCCAGGATGTGATCTATCCTGGAGAAGGTCTGTGTGTGCTTGAGAAAAAGGTGAAATTCATTGTTTTGGGATGAAATGTCCTATAGATATCAATTAGGTCTAACTGGTCTATTATATCGTTTAAAGTTTGTGTTTCCTTGTTAATTTTCTGTTTAGTTGATCTATCCATAGGTGTGAGTGGGATATTAAAGTCTCCCACTATTATTGTGTTATTGTTAATTTCTCCTTTCATACTTGTTAGCATTTGTCTTACATATTGTGGTGCTCCTATGTTGGGTGCATATATATTTATAATTGTTATATTTTCTTCTTGGATTGATCCTTTGATCATTATGTAGTGACCTTCTTTGTCTCTTTTCACAGCCTTTGTTTTAAAGTCTATTTTATCTGATATGAGTATTGCTACTCCTTCTTTCTTTTGGTCTCTATTTGCATGGAAAATCTTTTTCCAGCCCTTTACTTTCAGTCTGTATGTGTCCCCTGTTTTGAGGTGGGTCTCTTGTAGACAACATATGTAGGGGTCTTGTTTTTGTATCCATTCAGCCAGTCTTTGTCTTTTGGTTGGGGCATTCAACCCATTTACGTTTAAGGTAATTATTGATAAGTATGATCCCATTGCATTTACTTTATTGTTTTGGGTTCGAATTTATACCCCCTTTTTGTGTTTCCTGTCTAGAGAATATCCTTTAGTATTTGTTGGAGAGCTGGTTTGGTGGTGCTGAATTCTCTCAGATTTTGCTTGTCTGTAAAGCTTTTGATTTCTCCTTCATATTTGAATGAGATCCTTGCTGGGTACAATAATCTGGGCTGTAGGTTATTTTCTTTCATCACTTTAAGTATGTCTTGCCATTAGTTTCTATTGAAAGATCAGCTGTTATCCTTATGGGAATTCCCTTGTGTGTTATTTTTTGTTTTTCCCTTGCTGCCTTTAATATTTGTTCTTTGTGTTTGATCTTTGTTAATTTGATTAATATGTGTCTTGGGGTGTTTCGCCTTGGGTTTATCCTGTTTGGGACTCTCTGGGTTTCTTGGACTTGAGTGATTATTTCCTTCCCCATTTTAGGGAAGTTTTCAACTATTATCTCCTCAAGTATTTTCTCATGGTCTTTCTTCTTGTCTTCTTCTTCTGGGACCCCTATGATTCGAATGTTGTAGTGTTTAATGTTGTCCTGGAGGTCTCTGAGATTGTCCTCATTTCTTTTAATTCGTTTTTATTTTTTCCTCTGTTTCATTTATTTCTACCATTCTATCTTCTAATTCACTAATCCTATCTTCTGCATCTGTTATTCTACTATTTGTTGCCTCCAGAGTGTTTTTGATCTCATTTATTGCATTATTCATTATATATTGACTCTTTTTTATTTCTTCTAGGTCCTTGTTAAACCTTTCTTGCTTCTTGTCAATCCTTGTCTCCAGGCTATTTATTTGTGATTCCATTTTGATTTCAAGATTTTGGATCAATTTCACTATCATTATTCAGAATTCTTTATCAGGTAGATTCCCTATCTCTTCCTCTTTTGTTTGGTTTGGTGGGCATTTATCCTGTTCCTTTACCTGCTGGGTATTCCTCTGTCTCTTCATCTTGTTTATATTGCTGAATTTGGGGTGTCCTTTCTGTATTCTGGCAGTTTATGGAGTTCTCTTTATTGTGGCGTTTCCTTGCTGTGTGTGGGTTTGTACAGGTGGCTTGTCAAGGTTTCTTGGTTAGGGAAGCTTGTGTCGGTGTTCTGGTGGGTGGAGCTGGATTTCTCCTCTCTGGAGTGCAATGAAGTGTCCAGTAATGAGTTATGAGATGTCTATGGTTTTGTAGTAACTTTGGGCAGCCTGTATATTGGAGCTCAGGGCTGTGTTCCTGTGTTGCTGGAGAATTTGCTTGGTATGTCTTGTCCTGGACCTTGTTGGCCCTTATGTAGTGCTTGGTTTCAGTTTAGGTATGGAGGCGTGTGATGAGCTCCTGTCTATTAATGTTCTCTGGAGTCAGGAGTTCCCTGGAGTCAGGGTTTGGACTTAAGCCTCCTGCTTCCAGTTATCAGTCTTATTTTTACAGTAGTCTCAAAACTTCTCCTTCTATACAGCACCATTGATAAAACATCTAGATTAAAGATGAAAAGTTTCTCCACCGTGAGGGTCACCCAGAGGGGTTCACAGCATTACATGGGGAAGAGAAGAGGGAGGAGGGAGTTAGAGGTGACCTGAATGAGATGAGGTGGAATCAATAGAGGAGACAGCGGGCTAGCCAGTAATCACTTCCTTATGTGCACTCCACAACTGGACCGCTCAGAGATGTTAACGGAGTTATACAGAGAAGAGAAGAGGGAGGAAGGAGACAGAGGTGGCCAGGAGGATAAAAGGGGGGAATGAAAAGGAGAGAGACAGATCCAGCCAGTAATCAATTCCCTAAGTGTTCTCCACCATCTGGAACACACAGAAATTCACAGAGTTGGGTAGAGTAGAGAGGGGTTAGGGAGGAGACACAGGCGACCTGGTGGAGAAAAAGGAGAGTCCAAAGCGGGAGAGAGCAGTCAAGCCAGTAATCTCGCTCCCAAGTCAAAAATGGGTACTGAAGATCGAGTTCTTAAAGGTACAAAATTGGTAACAAATACCTAAAAGCAAAAATTAAAAATCTAGAGTAGAGTTTGAAATTTCAAAAATACAATGTTAAAGAAAAGAAGAAGGAAAAGAAAGAGAGAAAAAGAAAAAAAAAGTCACAAAAATTATAAAGAAAAT
>NW_011495032.1:1504639-1504929 GCF_000754665.1 Bison bison bison
CACTGGCGTGTGCTCGCAGTGCCTCAGCCACACTGGGCCTGCCCTCGTTCACAGCGCATGTAGCCTCCTGCCCACACTGCTCAGGCTCTAGGTTGCTCCCTCGGGAACCATCTGTGGCCAGCCCTGTGCTGCCTGCACCTCCCAGGTCCAAGCCGCTCAGGTTCAGGCACTCGGGTAGTCAGTCCTCAGAGGCGCTGACTTGGTTGGGCCTGCGTTTTGTGCTCTTCCCAGGTCCTAGCAGCTCAGGTGATGAGGTGTTTGGCGAGCACAGTTGCTGCGACTTATCACCT
>NW_011495032.1:1505029-1505341 GCF_000754665.1 Bison bison bison
TAAGAAGAAGAGAAAGAAAGAGAAAAAAAAGTCACAAAAATTATATTTAAAAAATAGATACAAAATTGATAACAAATATCAAAAAGCTAAAATTAAAAATCTACAGTAGAGTTTGGAATTTCAAAAATACAATGTTAAGGAAAAGAAGAAAAAAAAAGAAAGAAAGAGAAAAAGAAAAAAAACAATATCACAAAAATTATAAAAAATATATATATTAAGTTTGCTTTTAAAAAAAATAGGGTCTTTTTTTTTTTTGCAAAGTAATAGTAGGTTATAAAAGTGAAAATTAAAGGAGGAATAGAGGGCTTAAAA
>NW_011495032.1:1505441-1511998 GCF_000754665.1 Bison bison bison
CATAAAAATGGTAAAAATATATCTAGGACTTTCTCTGGTATTGTTGTGGGTATTGTGGGGTCAGTTCATTTTCGGCTAGTTCCTTGGTCCGGCTTATATTTCTCAAGATCTATAGGCCCCTTCCTCTGTAGTCAATACTAACCACAGGATTTTAATCTATTGCCTGTCGCTTCCAAGGTGGTTCCCTCTGTTATAGCTTCTTCTGTTTGCTGGTCTCTTCAGTGCCTGATTTCCACCCTGATACAAAGGGGGCGGTGGTGGACACTCTTTTTTTTTTAGGCTCACTTGTTCAGTCACGCTGTGGGGAGGGAGGAACGCTGCAAACAAATAACACTGGCGTGTGCTCGCAGTGCCTCAGCCACACTGGGCCTGCCCTCACTCACGGCACGTGTACCCTCCCTGCCCACACTGCTCAGGCTCTAGGTTGCTCTGCTGGGAACCATCTGTGGCCGGCCCTGGGCTGCCTGCACTTCCCAGGTCCAAGCCGCTCAGGTTCAGGCACTCGGGTAGTCAGTCCTCAGAGGCGCTGACTTGGTTGGGCCTGCGTTTTGTGCTCTTCCCAGGTCCTAGCAGCTCAGGTGATGAGGTGTTTGGCGAGCACAGTTGCTGCGACTTATCACCTCCCCACGGCTCGGTTTTCTGGGTGTACAACCGGCGCATCTTCTCAGGCGGATGTTGACCATCCAGAACCCCAAGAAGTCTTAGTTAGCAAAGAAGCCTTCTTACAGTTTTGTAGATAATGTCTCTCTGGGGCTGCGATTGCCCCCTTCCGGCTCTGGCTGCCTGTCATCTGAGGGGGATGGTCTGCAGCCAGCTATCTCTGTTCAGTCCTTTGTTCTGTGCGCGGGCCTGGAGGTGTCTTAAGTTAGGGCTGGCTTTTTGCATAGTAGTTATCCCACAGTCTGGTTTCTAGCCCAAATAAGATCGCTCAGACAGCGCTTGGGGCATTCAGGCCTGATCCTTATTCTCAGCGATGCAGCCCGCGCCTCCCTCCCCAGCCCCCGCCTGCTAATTGTAAATGCAGGCGTCTGCGCTGCTTCTCTGCTGGGGGAGTTACTGCTGGGCTCGTAATACGTGGGTTTTAATTGTTTAATTATTTTTCCTCCCTGTTATGTTGCCCTCTGTGCTTCCAAGGCTCGGCACAGACTCAGCAGTAAGAGTGTTTCCTGGTGTTTGGAAACCTCTCTTTTTAAGACTCCCTTCCTGGGACGGAGCTCTGTCCCTCCCTCTTTTGTCTCTTTTTTTTTGTCTTTTATATTTTTTCCTACCTCCTTTCGAAGACAATGGGTTGCTTTTCTGGGTGCCTGATGTCCTCTGCCGGCATTCAGAAGTTGTTTTGTGGAATTTACTCAGCGTTTAAATGTCCTTTTGATGAATTTGTGGGGGAGAAAGTGGTCTCCCCATCCTATTCCTCCGCCATCTTAGCTCCTCCCCTCTTCCCTCTTATTCATTTGTAGTTATCCATATCATTTTTATTTCCTTTTCAACATTCTTGCATGCATGCATGTTAAGTAAATTCAGTCATGTCCAACTCTTTGTGTTTATGGACTGTAGCCCACCAGTATTCTCTATCCATGGGACTTTTCAGGCAAGAATATTGGAGTGGGTTGCCTTTCCTCCTCCAGAGGACCTTTCCAGCTCAGGAATCAAACTCACATCTCTTATGTCTGCTGAATTGGCAGGTGGGTTCTTTGCCACTAGCTCCAGCTGGGAAGCCCTCACTCCTTATTTGCATGATGGCAGTGGCAACTAACAGGGTTATCTACTCTCATTAAAATGAATTAAAATAATCATTGTGTGATGAAATATAGATGTAGTTGTTACTATTCAGTTACTAAGTTGTATCTGACTCTTTGCAATCCCAGGAACTGCAGTATGCTAGGCTTCCCTGCCCATCACTATCTCGCATAGTTTGCTCAAACTCATGTCCATTGAGTCAGTGATGCAATCCAACCATCTCATTCTTTGTTGCCTGCTTCTCCTCCTACCCTCAGTCTCTCCCAGCATCAGGATCTTTTTCCAATGAGTTGGCTCTTCCCATTATGTGGCCACAGTATTGGAGCTTCAGCATCATTTCTTCTAATGAATAGTCAGGGCTGATTTCCTTCAGTATTGACTGGTTTGATCTTGCTGTCCAAAGGGATTCTCAAATGTCTTCTTCAGTATCACAATTCAAAAACATCAGTTCTTTGGCACTCAGCCTCTTTATGATCCAACTCTCACATCTGTATATGACTACTAGAAAAACCATAATGTTGACTATATGGACCTTTGTCACCAAAGTGATGTCTCTGCTTTTAATATGTCATCTAGGTTTGTAATTGGTTTAGAGATAGAATAAAAATGAAGACACTGATAATTGAACCTCTTAAATAACAATATTGCTTGCATTTAACTCTTTTCTTTGCAGATTGTAAAGGGCTTGAGAGTGTTTTTGAGGAACTGAATGTCTAAATCCTTTGGAAGAGCTGTCAAAGTGGGATAGTGTAGTTAATAGGATGAAAACTTGGGGAAAGACAGACATTTTACCTATTTTATCATGTAGGACTATGGGGCTTTCCTAGCTCCTCTTATTATGTTTGCAGTGTTGCAGTTTCATCACATCTATATGTGATGAACATTAATTATTAGATCTTACTATTAGACCTACTATCTGATGAGCCTGATGGGAAATGATTATGAAATCCTTGGAAGTTATGACCCTAGCCTTTGAGAACCTTGTAATTTGATATTCTTTCCTTGACTCATTTTTAGATCTGTGTTCTACCCTTATCCCTGATACCAAATGTCACCTCATATCCATTTCCATCTTGATATTGCCTTACAGAAAAACTCTAAGCAAGACATGAATGATAACTTACTCTAAAATTCCCAGTGAGGTCATTCTTCATCTTTCATCTTGTTAAATAATTGGAGAACTATTTTAAAAGCTGTCTGGCTGTAACATATAAAGCCATTTTGGAAGGATGTTTTTGCAGAGTTATAGCACTGAAATCATTTTTATTAGAACTTCAAGATCTTTGAAAAAGTTCCTTTGTACATGAGAATATTTAAGGCTTCTATGATATATTAGTAGCTTATATTAAAAAGAAAGCACAATGCCTTATCTCATTTGCTGTTTCTAAATCTGTTTCATAAGTCTACATCAGATATGCTTTTCTAAAAAGGCTTATAAACGATTTTATTAGGGAAAAATGTTAGAGGAACAGGAGTATTTTATATTTCTTTACATGTAAGAATAGCACTCCCTTAATAGTCTTGGGTAGAAATAGCAGTTTTACTTATTAGAATAAAATCTATTTCTTTTATGTTTCATTGTTCAAATGCATTTTACTTAATACTCCAATTAGACTTGAAAATAGTACTTGAATAAATAAGTCATTTTAACTTTTGCACAATAAAATCTTGATTAGCTAGAAAAAAACTAACAAGAAATATCAATTTACCAGAATTAAATTGTAAGGCAACTGAAAAGTACCTGGAATTTAGAAAACTATATTAGAAAATTTGAGGGAATTGTGCTAAAGGTTATAATCATCTAATCTGATTATTTTGCTTTTTATTGTTTTAAAATCACAATAGATATTTAAGTCTTCTCAGATCATTAAAGCAAGTTTTCTTCTGTTTCTTAGGTTCTTCTTACAAACTAGGAAGTGGAATAAAATTTTCATAGCATAATCAACAAAAAATGAAAGAAAATCTTCTGATGATTCCTTAGTTAACCAGGGTCAACATAACTTCTTTGCTGGCATTGTGTTGAAAATACATACATGGAAAAGTTGATAAGGGGGTTTGTCAAATAGACAAATTAGAACACAAAAGTACAGAAAGACAAAGACTTAACATACAGGGAATATTCTTTAACCTCAGTGTCAAAAAGTCAGTGATGTCATGGAGAGCTTTAGCTACTTCCTCAGCAGATCTCTAATCCCTTTTTTATTCAAACATTAGTGACTCTAAAGAAGACATTATTCCTGGCCTCTAGGAATTTACCATCTAATGACAGAAAGTGGAGGAAGCTAACAGCTGCACAAAGTGCCATATGCACCAAATTTAATTACTAATTAGACACATTTAAAATACTCATCAATAAATGACATAGCCATGGTGGATGTGTCTACAGTATAAACAAATCTGCTCTTTAACTACCAATCGCTTGAAAATAGCATTTATTTCCATCTCAGTTACAGTTAGTGTTGCTTGATTCTATGGAAACAAGGCAATATATCTTGTAACTAATTTATAATAGTTATAAAATTATCCTTTTCTTTTACCAAAATATAATATTCCCTCAGTTTTTCTGTTTCTGTTAATAGTATTATTACCCATCTAACTAGCAAACTTGAAGTTCCAGTTATCTTTGTATTCCTATCATCATCAAATCATCCTAATGCTTCTGCATTTCCACTGCAAAGACTTACTAAGGCCTCTTTTAATCCTTTCCTTTGCTATGGTTGTGGTTTAGTAGCTAAGTAATGTTCAATTCTTAGGTTTCCTTAGCTGGGACTCCAGAAATCACTTCCCCACTACTTCCAGATACATACAAATATTAAAGCATTGCTTTGTTTGGATAAATTGATTTCCTGAAAACCTTTTCCTGAAAATGGTCCAGTGCTTTCTGTTGAATAATGTACAAAGAAGTCAACCAGGCATCACGCCAATACAATAAACCCAGATCTGACTTTTTCTGACACTGCTTTCTCTGTCTACATTAATGATCCCTTTGTGCCATAACCGTGCATAGTTACACTTTGACCTGTCCCAAACGGTTCACCTTTTCCTTTCTTACTACCTGTGCTCACAGGTGTTGCTCTCTCACCTCCATCACTGTTTATAATACTTTATCTATCCTTTACTCTTTAGTTCAAAGATGTAATCTCCCATGTGTTCTTTCCTTATCCCTTCATTTCAAGATGATCTTTTCTATCCCTGAGATCTTACAAACTTGTCCACTAGTCCTGTGATACTTTATACATATTGACTTCTGTAAGTCAAGGCATCTATATGTCTCTTTGCCCTCATCTATTAATTACATTTCTATAATACCATACTCCTCAGAATGTCTATCATCTTTCACCTGGACTGCTACAGTAGACTCCTGATTGGTCTTCCTACTGCCACGGCCTGCCACTTCCTTTCTTGTTCATTCTCCACCCAGAAACAAGGATGATTTCTTAAACAAAACACAGATATGGGCATGTCAGTCATTAAAATCAGTGAATGACACCACATTAGGATAAACCCCAACCTTTTTGAAGGTTTACAATGATTCATAAACTCTGGATTATGTCTGTATCTCTGGCTTTTTCTTTCTCCACTATCTTTCTTTACTATCTATGCACCAGGGGCATTTGATGAAATGTATTTTTTAGTATATTATACTCCTTCTTACTGCAGACTTTACATATACTAATCTCCCAACTGTAATGCCCTTTCCTACAACACAATCACGTTTGATCCAGGCATGGATGATGTTCAGTACAGCATCCTTTATACATCCTTTGTATAATACACTACTTGATATTTGGAAAGCAAGTCCATCCATTCAGGTTAGGTAGAACCAGTCCCACTCATGAAATGTAGGTCATTGCAGTCATACAAAAGGTGGGAGAGAAAATTTTCTTAGGAAAGTCCAAATGCTATTAAGAAAATGAAATAAAAAGAATAGATTCTAGTTTGGCAACAGTGAAACTCCACTATAGTCAGTGATGGCATGTAAGTATAACCATACATAATTACAGAAACTCTTCACACAGTTGTGAATTACATCAATAGTTGGTTAGATTATGGGATATGAATAAAAAATAAACAAAACCTGTCATCATATATTATATGCATATCCATCCAACAGCTAAAGTTAGCTGACTTGATTCTTTGGCCCAGGTAGAACTTTTCATCCTTATAACATCAATTTCTTTAACATCATTATTGTCATTGCTCCTCAGAAACATTGCTCTGCTCTGACAGCTGTAATGAAATACACGATACATACAAAATGTTCTTGAAACCACACTCAAGGGAATATGCAGAGCACATATCTGAAACAGATGAACAGAGTCCCTAGTGCACTTTACATCACAGAAATATCTACTTCATTTTCTAGCTGCTTTTCATGCAGAAACTGACCCCCATTTTTGTTTATTTCGTGAAGTTCTTACTAACCATCTGCTTAGCCTATGACCTATTTTATTTCTCAAATTTTCAGTTGAAATGAAAATCAACTTTAAAGCTTTTTTAAAGGAATGTGAAAAAGCTAAATATGGGGTTGCAGCTGGTTCAGACTTTCTGTTGAAATTATTATGGCCTGTATAATTTAAGATCTATTTATGTAATTGTCTTGAACCAGGGAAAACAATCAAAGAAAGCTGCATGTTACATCATTTTGTCACAGTCAAATATATTAAAAGAGACATTGTCCTTGTCCTCTTGTTTAAATAATTTAACTCCTAAATAATAATCTTGCTCACCCACAGATGTGTTAGGTTGACCCTCATGGTGTTGGTTGAAATACTGACTTAAAAAGTTCAAAAACAGTTTAGTTGTCAGCATTTGAAACT
>NW_011495032.1:1512098-1528461 GCF_000754665.1 Bison bison bison
GGGAAATTGTACATACAAATCCATATTTTTTTTCCTCTTAAAAACTTGGAAGATCTTTCAATATTGTCATATTGGGATGGGATTTCCATGGGCAAATGATGACTGGCCTTCATAGACACCTTATTCTCTTTTGGTTAACCTTGATACTCGTAACTTGTTTGTTTGTTTTCTTTTATTGTGAAGTAAAAGTCACTCAGTAGTGTCCTACTCTTTGCGATTCCATGGACTATACATTCCATGGAATTATCCAGGCCAGAATATTGGAATGGGTAATCTTCCCCTTCTCCAGGGGTCTTCCCAACCCAGGGATCGAACCAAGGTCTCCTGCATTGTAGGCGGATAATGTTGTCTTAATTTCAAGTGTACAACAAAGTGACTCAATTATACACACACACACACATACACACACATATTCTTTTTCAGATTTTTTTTCCTTATAAGCTACTGCATGATATTTTGTATAGTTCCTTGTACGATATAATAGGTTGATTGTCTACTTTATATGTAGTAGTGTGTATATGTTAATCTCAGTCTCCTAATTTATTTGTAACCTCCCCCATCCCTCACCTCTCTCACCTTTGGTAACCACAGATTTGTTTTCTTTTTTTTAACTTTTTTTTTAATATTGGAGTATAGCTGATTAACAATGCTGTGATAATTTTAGGTAGACAGCAAAGGAACTTGGCCATACATGTACATGATTCCATTCTCCTTCAGTTCTTGCGTACTCCACTTATTTATACTATCTGTCAAGCTTTTATAGACATTTCAGAATATAACAATTACTTATCAAAATTAGAATCTTGGAAAGGAGTTGACCAAAATGAACAGTATATGGAGTTCAATATCAAATAAGATTTGGGCGTCTGTCTTACCCCTGGTGGGCTCCAGTCCATGGGCCACAAGAGTCACACATGACAGTGACTAAACCACCACCAAGAAATAAGATCAATTTCAAGCTTAAGAACAAATCATTGAAGTGATGAACAAATTACAAAGTGAATAAACTAGAAATGCTTGCAGCTACAAGTGAAAGCAAATCCAAATGCAGTTGGTTAAAAAAAAAATTGTATTAGTTTCATACAAGAAGAGGTCCTAAAGTAGTCAGCTAATGTTATGTGTTCTGTGACTGTACATAACTGGGCTGGCATCTATAAATGTGATTAACTTTTTCCTCCTGTCTGTCACCTTGTTGTTATATTAATAGAATAGCTACTATAAGAACAGATATCCTATATCTACTCTAGGTAGAGAGGTGAAGGTAATAAAATGGGAAGGGCTATATCAATTCTGTTTGCACCTTTTTATCAATTAAACAAAATATGTCCATGAAATCTCAACTAGCTGACTTTAACTAAGGCAACATCTCTGTTTAAGAGAAAATAAATTATAATGAGTCATCTAGAAAAATCATAATTTATCCCCTCGGGATAACATAGGGTTTGCCCTCCCCAAGATTGTTACCTCCTAGAATTTTCTTAGCACAACATATGGAAATGAGGAGGAGACAGCTGTGTAGACATTGATCAAAATTTGTCACACAAGACTTCTATGCCCCCAATCAATTTCAAAGGACTTCACTATAAATTTTGTCTTGTACTTTAGAAAGGCTCCTTCCAAAATAACCATTGTCTCACACTAACAGAATTATTATCAAACCAATCAATATTTTCTGATAGATGAGGCCACTGAGTTGTTCATTCTGGAGACTTTTCATCTTTTACTCTGGGTTTCAGTTGACCTTGGCAAATGATACGTATGTTGAGGGAGGTGGAAGATTTTCTAAGGCAGTATAATTTTAGGGTATAACAAATTCAGGGGGCAGAAAAAAAATTTTTAAAACATCTTTGTTAGAAGTCCTTTGAAATTGATTGGGTGCAAAGAAGTCTTGTGTGACAAATTTTGATCAATATCTACACAGCTGTCTCCTCCTCATTTCCATATTCTGTGCTGCATATTGAATAATCATTGATAAAGTATATTATTAGTTCACAAAATTCAAGATTGTGTTTTCCAGACTGGGATGGTGTTAAAGAATGAATTAAGCAGAAAGAAAAGGTTGGGAAGAGATCAAAATTTCTTTATAACTTCTGTCTTTTTAAAACATTTCTTTTCCTTTGATTTTAGGCAAGATGAGATTACATAATATATGAAAAAAATCTACTTATACTTTAAATTCCTCTATTTATGGCCTGAAATTTGAAACTAGGTTGACCCAGCTGTGATGAATCAAAAGATGGTAAAGATAATAGAGGACTTAGATCAAAATCTTCATATAGTTATGGTTGTCTGGCTAAGGAATGAATGGATTTAAGGGGAATTCACTATTGCAAAAGCAATTCAGATAAATTTAATGTGAACATTTCCATGTGCACTTTTGAATTATTCATGTTATCCAGATTTTATCAATTTATAAATAAGTATGTAGTCATTTGACTTTCAAAAGCATATCCTGTAGATACCATAGGCTTGATATACTTGATATAAATTATGAAATCACAGGATAACATTACCATGAATTTTTATATTCAAATGCAGACTATCTCTTTTCTCATAGCTCTTCTTCTTACTCATCTAAATAATATGAAGCCAATATAAATTATATTTGTAAGTTGGAATTATCACTGTTTCATGATTAAAAAGTATATAAACATTAATAAATTGTTTTCAAATCTGTAATTGTATACGCTTATAGTTCTTCCTCCAGAGAAGGCAATGGCACCCCACTCCAGTACTCTTGCCTGGAGAATCCCATGGATGGAGGAGCCTGGTAGGCTGCAGTCCATGGGGTCGCAAAGAGTCGGACATGACTGAGCGATGTCACATTCACTTTTCACTTTCATTCATTGGAGAAGGAAATGGCAACCCACTCCAGTGTTCTTGCCTAGGGAATCTCAGGGACGGGGGAGCCTGGCGAGCTGCCATCTATGGGGTTGCACAGAGTCGGACACGACTGAAGCGACTTAGCAGCAGCAGCAGCAGAAGCGACTTAGCAGTAGCAGTAGCAGCATAGTTCTTCCTCAAAAAATTTCTTTTTCATTTTAACTTTGAATGTATAAATAGAATGGCATATTAACATAAAATATTTTGATCATTGAGTATCATACATTTGCAAAAGCTTCATACAAAAAGAAATGAAAGGATCCTAATTGTATGAGGACATTGTTTGAATATATTACTGAGTAAATTGAATTATTTACAAAACAAATGGTGTATTTCACTTTGTTCTATGAGCTTTCTAGCAAAATGATCTATTTTAATTCTTTCATATAGACCACCCCATAAGCACATGATTGGGACAGTGCTGGGAAGATGCCCTCTGATGCTCTTTTGGCTCAAAAAATCATGCTTCGGTGTGCTTTTCCTGAGATGATTTTTATATGCCATTCAAACAACTCCCGAAATAACATACTGTGAGCTGAATTATTCAATTTCAGGTGGAGTGAATAGACAGAACCAGATCCAGATTAGTTTCTCTGTTCTATCTCTTTATTTCTCTGTCTCACTCTCTCCCAGACACACATACACACACACACATACACACACACACACACACACACACGTACATGCATGCACATAACAAAAGAACAGCTTCCTCCATAAATATATTAACCGAAAAACTTTATCTTAGTTTAAGGCCGGTGGTTATTTAGTGTTATTCTCTGCAATTTACTTTGCCCCCTACCTAAAATTTTGACATGACCTTTGGCACAACTTAGGGAGTTAAAATTGCTGAAATTTTTATCAGACATGAGAAAATAGAATTTAAATCATAAATGTGCCCTCACATGAGTTCACCACAACGAAAGCAAATGGTAACAAGAGAATCAAGATTCATTACATTTTCAGTTACATTATCATTTTTCACCACTAAGATAGTCATTTATTATTTTTGAAAAGGACACCATCAAAGATATTATTCCCTAAGCTTACAAGTATAGTAAAGACTAATATTTGTTCTTGGGCAATAGCAATTTGAGCACCTACTATGTGATGGGAAGATGAAATAAATATATTAAATACGTATGTTCCCAGCCCTCAATTACTACATGTATTGGTCAGAGTAGACTCCATCTATACTGCATTCATAAATCAAACCTGATCTCAGACAGTTAATGTAATCTCACACCCCAGAGATAACTGTTACTAATGACTTCCCCAGTGGTTCAGTGGTAAAGAATCCACTTGCAATGCAGGAGATGCAAGTTGGATCCCTGGTCAGGAAAATCCCCTGAGGAAGAAATAGGAACCCACTCCAGTATTCTTGCTGGGAGAAACTGGGACAATCCCACGGACAGAGGAGCCTGGTGGACTACAGTCCACAGGGTTGCAAAAATGTCAGACACAACTGAAAGACTGAGTATGCACAAATGGTTCCTCATGAGTCCTTCCAATCTTCTTTCTTCATAGCAACATACACACTGAAGCACATACAGAGTTTTATACAAAGGAACTAGTATCCGGGAAGCTATTCTGTAGGAAGCCTTATTTATATTTAACCATTTTTATAAAATATCTTTAAATGAAAAAACCCCATAAATATAGTCTTCTTCTTTTGCATCAAATCATTAAAATCATTTCTTTGGCTTGTATTATAATCTCTGCCTCTTGTTCAAATTTGCCTATTTACTGTATAAATCACCCACTACCTATTTGGATTGAATATTCTGTTGGAGTTCTTTCCAGAAACATTCATTTCTAATACAGAGGTATCTCTATCTCTCTCTTCAACTCCTTATGAGTGCTATGAAAAAAAGTCTTAATTCCTGTGCAAATACCCAGATTTTCATGCCTCTGTAACAGAGAGAAGAAGGTGACTGTGATAGGACATCAGTATCTCATTCCTACTGCCCTTATTTTGGTAACTGATGTTTGATACCAACATTAATGAGGGAATTTATACCCAAACTAAAAATCAGAGACAGAAATAAGTCTTCTTTTCAAAGGCATTGCTTCCTGTCTTATGTTCTGTTCTCTAGAGATTGGGAACACATGATTATGTTCCTTTTTCTTATCTAAAAACCATACCCCCCTAACTCATTCTTGATCTCTTCCTACTTTCTTACATATTACCACTTAAGGAAATAGTGAATATACTAATGTTTGGAAGCCTGATATGCTGACTTGTGTATGTCATTTTTGTCATGAGTGAATTTGTTTTCAGGGAGTGAGGAGAGGCGATGGGGTTACCTGGGGAAGATTTTTCTGTAGCTTCTAGTTTCTTCGAATATATTGCCAGAATATGCACTTATTTCTGTATGTATTTCCAAGACATCATCAGTAGCATGCACTAACTAGTTGTTGTTTTGTTGTTCAGTTGCTAACTCATGCCCAACTCTTTGCAACCTCATGAACTGCAGCATGCCAGGCTTCTCTTTACTTCACTATATCCTGGAGTTTGCTCAAACTCATGTCCACTGAATAAGTGACACCATTCAGTCATCTCATCCTCATTTTTTCCCCCATTGGAGTGTAATTGTGTTAGTTCCTGCTGTACAATGAAGTGAATCATCTGTAGGTTTACATATATCCCCTCTCTCTTGAACCTGCCTCCCACCCCTCCCCACCCCACCTATCTAGGTCATCACAGAGCAACGAGCTGAGCTTTCTGTGCTTTATAGCAGGTTCCCACTAGCTGTTTTATACGTGTAGGGTGTACATGTCACTTCTAATCCACTTGAGAACCTTCAGAATCTTTCTACATCTTTGAAACAGGAAGAGTTTTTTTGAGCACTAAAAGCATAACTTAAGTTAAAGATTAAGTTAAAAGGTTAACTTCTAGGTTGTTTCTTTAGTATAGTCTTAATTCAGTTGTACAGAAGATAAGAAAACTTCGATTAATTGACTGATACTCTTTAGAGCACTAATATGATCCTGGGAAAGATAAGAAAATTAGCTAGAAGGTGAGAAAGAGGTGTCATTACATTTAAAAATGTGCCTCATTAACAGTGACTGCAATATCAAAATCCGAATTGTGCACCAAATAAAAGTACTATCAGAATCTTTCTGCTCTTAAAAATGGGTTTAATTAGTGCTCACTTTCATGCATTCATTATATATATTCTCATATTGTCTTTTTTAAAAATAAAAATGTAATGCATCCCATAGTCATTTCTACGAGGACATTCTGGCTAAATTAATTTAATCAAGGTGCTAAAATCTATTGTTTTCTCCTTCAAGGTAACAAAAGCACTTTAGAGCTACTTTCAATGCCTGGAATGGGTCAAAATTGATTGAACAGCTTTCTGTTTATACACTATGATGTGTATATACACCACTTTATATACCATGATAAAGTTATAAAATGTACAGCTTACACAGTCTTGTGATAGAAACAATTTTATGCCGCTTTCAGGTGAGCATAATAAAATGTGTCATTTGTCCAAGGCCCCAAACACTGGTAAACTCAAGATTCAAACAAATGCATTTTTCTGACTGCAATGACCATTGTGTTTTTACCTTACTTAGTAAACCATGAAAATTCATGGCTTTACAATTGCAATTTGGAAGTACTCCAGAAATTCTGTAAACAATATATTGTATTATATTATGAGTTAAACTTCACCATGTTAAGCATATACGTGTATTTATGTGTGTATGTACTTAATTTCTTGATGTATTGAAATGCTGTCAAAAGAGTTCTAGTTACTTCACATTTTTTCAGCATGTCAGTCATGAAGAGGAAAAAAATGAGAGATTTCTGTATAAAGAAATTGAATCGTCTTTTACAACATATCACCAAACCAGCTGCCATTTTGATTCTGCATAAGACAATCATAGAATTATCCATCATTGGTTTTTCCATCAAGAACTTTTCCTGTCACCTCTATAGAGATTACCAGGTTAAGGTCTACCTCATTCAGAATCTTCCCTTTTGCTCTAAACCTGACTTCTCACAATTACTCTTCTAAATTCTATAATAACTTCCTTTTCTTGGGGTATAATTTTCTATAATCTGTTGAACTGGATTTAAGATTTGTGCACATATTGTAGAAATACTCAGTGATACCTAGAATATTTTTCTAAGTGTTCTAGAGGGCACAGATCCATCATGGATTATAAAACCTTTGGTGAATAAAAAATGGATCAAGGTCGGACTGGAAAAAAAATGGCCTACTCCTATTTGTCACTGATTCTAAAATGCAAAGGCTTATACTTAGGAAACCATTTTCAGGGGCTGAGAGGTCTCCTGAGATTTTATTTACTGTGAAGTTTTCAATCGTCAACATAAATGCAGAATTAATGCTGCAAAAGAGGAAGCAACATCGTCTAGTGAAAAAGAATGGATTTGGAGATTTAGAAGTCAGATATTATGGGGTTTGTTTTTAATCTCCATCACTTAGTACCTGGGGAATCTTGGACAAGTTTCTTGAAATGATATTATATGTACTTTATAAGATATTATTTTGTATACTTTATATATTTCTATATAAATCAATATATTATATATTGTGTGTGTGTTTATATGTGTGTATGTCTTCAAGGAGCAGACCCAAGATGGAATTAGATATGAAAGAGATTTATTAAGGAAAAACTTGAAAAAGAAAAACATGAAAGATCAGAGGTACAGAGCTCAAATTTGACATTTGTGAAAGTAAAAGGGCAGGGAAGGAAGTGTCTCAGACTATATGGAGGACATAAGAAATTTTCAGACAGGACTATTTTAGCAATCTCTTAAACCAAAGCTGCCCTTCAGAGAATTCTACCTCCTGCAGGAATAGGCTTGCACTTGTACCTTCTTGAGAGCAGCCCTCAGGAACATGTGAAAGTGAAAGTGTTAGTCCCTCAGTCATGTCCAACTCTTTGCAACCCCATTGACTATAGCCCACCAGGCTCCTCTGTCCATGGAATTCTCCAGGCAAGAATACTGGAGTGGGTAGCCATTCGCTACTCCAGAGGATCTTCCCAATCCAGGGATCTAACTTGGGTCTCCTGCATTATGTGCTGATTCTTTACTGTCTGAGCCAACAGTGCAAACTTGATAGTGATTCCAGCAGACCAGCAGATGGGACTACTCTGCAGGGTCTCTTAAGGGAGATCTCAGTGAGTTATGTCCTTGTACTGTGGCATGTGAACTAGAAGTTGCACAGATAATTTTGGAGAATGAGAGACAAAAGCTTTGTACATTATAAAAATGTCTGTCTTTATTGAATAGATTATATGAGTAACTGTTATGAGAATTACCAGTCAGATTTTCAAGTTACATTCAGGGTTTGGCTAAAAATGGTGGTCCTAAACTCAGGTATTATGATTCAATAGAGAGGTAATGGGGTCCCTAAGAGTCAGACACGACTGAGTGACTTCACTTTCACTTCTCACTTTCATGCATTGGAGAAGGAAATGGCAACCCACTCCAGTGTTCTTGCTTGGAGAATCCCAGGGATGGGGGAGCCTGGTGGGCTGCCGTCTATGGGGTCACATAGAGTCAGACATGACTGAAGCGACTTAGCAGCAGCAGCAGCAGAGAGGTAATAAGGAATGTGCAGTGTGTGTGTGTGTGTGTGTGCGCGTGTGTGTTTTCAAACTTTATTTTGTATTTTTTCACAACCATTTTTATTTTTTACAGTGTTGTTGTCTATATTCCCCATAATGTATATTTGATTCCTATTAATCATTTACTTTGTAACTGGGAGTTTCTGTCTCTTAATCTCCCTCACACATTTCACTTATACCTCCACCTCCCTCCTAACTGGCAACCACCAGTTTCTCTTTTGTGTATTTGAGTCTGTTATTATGTTATGTTTGTTCATTTGTCTTGTTTTAGATTCCACATGTAAGTGAAACCATATGGTATTTGTCTATCTCTGTCTGATTTATTTCTTTTAGTGTAATAAAGTCCATACATGTTGTTGCATGGGAAAGGAAATGGCAGCCCACTCCAGTATTCTTGCCTTGAGAATTCCATGGACAGAGGAGCCTGGCAGGCTACAGTCCCTGGGGTTGCAGAGTCATACACAACTGAGCAACTATCACTCACTCACTCATGTTGTAGTCTAATAGTCCATATATATGTACATATACATATATAATATATATCATATTTTTCTCATTCATCTGTCAAGAAAAACCAGTAATTTCCATATCTTGGCTATTTTAAACAATGCTGCAGTGAACATAAGGGTACATATATCTTTTCCAATTAATGTCTTTGTTATCTTTGAATAATATCCAGAAGTGGAATTGCTAAATCTTTGGTAGTTCTTTTTAATTTAATTTTTTGAGGAAACTCCATTGGCTGTACCAATTTATGTTTTATCTACAGTGTAAAAGTGATCCCCTCTTCACTGACAGTTGTTATTAGTTACCTTTTTTTATATAACAGCAATTCTGATAGGTGTGAGGTGATATCTTATTGTGGTTTCAATTTGCATTTTCCTAAATTATTAGTTATATTGAGAATTTTTTCATGTATCAGTTGGCCATCTGTATATCTTGGAAAAATGTCTGTTAAAGTCCTCAGTTCATTTTTTAATCTTATTTTTTTTTGACATTGAGTTATATGAGTTCTTTGTATATTTTGCATCATGTATTAACCTCTTATTGAATATACTGTTTGTAAAATAGATTTTCTCATTCAGCAGGCTACCTTGCAGTTTTGTGATAGCTTTTCTCTCTGTGCCAAAACTTTTAAATTAGATATAGTCCCATTTCCTCATTTTTGGTTTTGTTTCTCTTGCCTAAAAAGAGATATCTAAAGAAATATTGCTAAGGCAGATGTCAGAGGATCTTCTGCCTGTGTTTTCTTCTAGAAATTCTACAGTTTCATAAGATGTGTAATCTTTAGTCTATTTTGAATTTAGTTTTGTATGTGGGATGAAAAAGTAGTCCAATGTGATTATTTTGTATGTAGCTGTCCAGTTTTCTCAGCACTATCTGTTAAAGAATCTGTCTTTTCTCCACTGTATATTTGTGACTCCTTTCTTATAAATTAATGGACCAATAAGTGAGGATTTATTTCTGGGCTTTATTCTGTTCCATTGATATGTATGACTGTTTTTGTGCCAGTACCATGTTGTTTTGGTTACTGTAGCTTTGTAGTATAGTTTTAAATCAGGAAATGAGATACCTTCACCTTGTTCTTCTTCCCAAGATTCTTTTGACTAGTAGGGGTCTTCTGTGTTTTCATACTATTTTTAGAATATTTACTCTTCTTCTGTGAAAAATTGCTATCAGTATCTTGAAAGGGATTGTGCTAAATATATACTTCTTCCAAACCATAAAAATGATGTATCTTTCCATTTGTTTTCATTTTCTTCAATTTCTTTTTTCAGTATACTATAGTTTCCAGAGAAGAGGTCTTTTACTTGGTAATATTTATTTGTAGATATTCTATTCTTTTGTAATAGAATTATAAATGAGATTTCTTTTAAATTTCTTTTTCTGGCAGTTCATTTTTAGTATATATAAACACAACAGATTTTTTAATTTTACTGAATTCATTTATTAGCCATAGTAGTTGTTTGGTGTCATCTTTGAATTTTCTATATAGTATCACATCATCTGCAGTCACAGTTTCCTTTTCCCTTTCTGATTTGGATTCCTTTTATTTCTTTTTATTATCTGATTATTGTATCTAGGATTTCCAGTTCTGTGTTACATAGAAATGGGTGAGAGTGGGCATCAGATCAGATCAGATCAGATCGGTTGTGTCCAACTCTTTGCGACCCCATGAATCGCAGCACGCCAGGCCTCCCTGTCCATCACCAACTCCCGGAGTTCACTCAGACTCAGGTCCATAGAGTCAGTGATGCCATCCAGCCATCTCATCCTCTGTCATCCCCTTCTCCCACTGCCCCCAATCCCTTCCAGCATCAGAGTCTTTTCCAATGAGTCAACTCTTCGCATAAGGTGGCCAAAGTACTGGAGTTTCAGCTTTAGCATCATTCCTTCCAAAGAACTCCCAGGGCTGATCTCCTTCAGAATGGACTGGTTGGATCTCCTTGCAGTCCAAGGGATTCTCAAGAGTCTTCTCCAACACCACAGTTCAAAAGCATCAATTCTTCGGTGCTTAGCCTTCTTCACAGTCCAACTCTCACATCCATACATGACCACAGGAAGTGGGCATATTTGTCTTATTTTTGACTTTAAGCTTTCCAGTATTGAGTATACATGGTTTTTATTACGTTAAGGTAGATTCCGTCTAAACCCACATTGTTCAGAGTTTTATAATAAATGAATATTGAATTTTGCCAAAGAATTATTTCAATTTATCATCATATAATTTTTATTCTTCAATTTGTAATTGTTGTATATCACATTGGATGATTTGCAGATATTGAAGCATCCTTGTATTCCTGAGATAAATCTTAATTAATCATAATGTATGCTCCATGTAATGTACTGTTAAATTCAGTTTGCTAGTATTTTGTTGAGGATTTGTTTGCATCTATGTTTACCTGCAATCTCTGTGCCTGCAATTTCCTTTTTTGAGGTATCTTTGTCTGTTTTGGGGCAGGGTGAAACTGGTCTCAAAAAGTGATTTCAGAAATATTCTAAGAACCCTGCAGTTTTATTCTTCACTAATATTTAACTTTTTGATGTATTTTACACCTACTTATAGGTTATTTTGCTTGTTTTATTTTTAAACTTTTCTACTGTCTTTATAAGTGGTTTATTCTACCTTTGCTGTATATTTACCTTGGCTATTGTGAGTTTTTTCTTTTAAAACTTGTATATTTCTAGTTGTGGTGTTTTCCTTCTTACTCAGAGAAGTCTGTTTAACATTTCTTGTTAAAGCTGGTATAGTGAATCTCTACTCTTTTAGCTTTTACTTATCTGTAAAATATTTATCATTCCTTCAAATGTGAATGATAATCATGCCAGGTAGAGTATTCTTGACTATAGTTTTGTTTTTTCATCAATTTAAATATATCTTGCCACTCCATTTTGGACTGCATAGTTTCTTCTGAAAAGTTGATTGATATATAGGAGTTCCCTTGTACTTGTTGCTTTTCTCTTGTTCTTAAGATTCTATCTTCATCTTTAATTTTTGACATTCTAAATTACAGTATGTCTTGGTATAGACTTCTTTGGGTTGATGCTGATGGGGACTCTTTGTGATTCCCAGATCTGGATATCAGGTTCCATTCCCAAGTTAAGGATATTTTTAGCTATTATTTCTTCAAGTAAGTTTTATGCCCCTTTCTCTTTGCCTTCCAGGACCACATAAGACAAATGTTCATATGCTTGCTGTCATACCAGAGATCTCTTAAACTATGCTAATAATTCCTTTTTTCTCATTTTTTTCCTATTCGGTTTGAATGATTTCCATAACTCTGTATTCCAGTTCACTGATCCATTCTTCCATATCATCTGATTTTCTGTGGATTTCTTTTAGTATTCTTTATTTCCATTATTGTGTTATAATTTGCTTCTGTTTGGTTCTTTATGTTTTCTAATTTTTTGTTAAAATTCTCACTGTGTCCATCCATTCTTCCCTAGAGTTTGCTGAGTATCTTTATGATCATTATCATGAACTTCTTATTGAGTAAATTGCTTAACTTTATGTCACCTATTTCTTCTTCCAGCATTTATTTTGTTCCTTTACTTGGAACATATTCCTCTGTAGCCTCATTTTTTCCTTACCTCTTTGTTTTTATTTGTATGTATTAGGTTTGGGGGCCTCTTAATCTTGGGGAAGTTGCCTTGTATAGGATACAGCCTATTGGTCCCAGCAGCACACTCTCACCTGGTCACCAGAACTATATGCTCTAGGAGAAGTTCCCAAAGTAGATTGTGTGGTCCTTTCTGTTGTGGCAGAACCAACTAATATAGGTGAGCTGGGAAGCAGGGCTTACCTTGATCTGCTTGGCTGCCAGGTCCTGCCTCATACAGTGGCTGCTAGCCCACTCGAGGGTGGGACTGGGTCCCAGCACAGCTGGCCTCCAGCCCAGAGAGTCCTAGGGCTAGTGTTTGCCAATTGGTAGATGGTCATGGGTCCTGTGACAGCTGGCGATGGGGCTCTGGGATTCCTGGGGCTATTTCTTACTGATTGGTGGGCACATAAGACCCTAGTACTAATAGACTAGTGAGAGAACTCCAAAATGAGAGGATCTTTCCAACATCAGTGTCCTCGTGTTAGAACAAGCTCCACAAAATGGCTGCCAATGACATCTATTTTTGCAGAGGTATGCTATTTACCTCCTATCTCTGAAGGACTCTCCTAAAGCAATGAGTGGGTACGATCTAGGATCTTTACAATTTACTGTCTCCACACTAGATCTTAAGAGAGTGTGAGTTTTTGCATTAGCCCTTTAAGGTTAGCGCCTCTGTTTCCTACAACGTCCTGCCTCTCTTGTATGCAAGCCCCTCTGGCCTTTAAAGCCAGATGTTCTAAGCATTTGTATTCCTGGTGTAGAACTGCAGGTTGGGAGCCTGATTTGGAGCTCAGAACCGTCACTCCTTGAGGAGAATCTCTACAACTGTCATTATCATCCTGTTGTTTGGTTGTCCACCCAAGAGTGTGGTCCTTGACTTTCTGGTATCTCCACTCCTCTAAGCCATCTCATTGTGGTTCCTTCTTTATCTTTAGTTCTGGGGAAAAAAAAAATTCTGCTAGTCTTTAGGTCATTCTTATCAAGAATTGATCTGTAAAAAAATGTAATTTTGGTATGGTTGTGGGAGGATGTGAACACAGAGTCTTCTTACTCCCCCATCTTGGCCACCTCAATGATGTGTATTTTTAGCAAATAACCAAAGGATTCTGAAGTTTCTATGCCACAGCCTGAAAAACCCTAAGTCATATAGAATATATAAAACCACAGTGATTATTATATACCCTATTTAAAATTAGAAATGGTTTTATATTTTAAAAATCTACTCTGGGGAATTATTTTCATTTATTCAAAAATTGTATTTTGTATATGATATTATGCAACCAAGTCATAAATAGATTAATAATTTTTATGGAAGTTCACAAGGGAAGTAGAAACTAGCAGCCATTCAAATAACCTCATTTTCCTTTTTTAGCTGCTATCTCTCAGCTACTCCAAATACCAATATCTACTTTAATCATAATGAATCACTGCATTTGTGAATGATGGGTACGTAGTTATGCAAATGAATTGCCCACACTGAGCTAGTTTAGTTGATCAAGCTTTCCAGGTCAAGTAGGGCATTTCCCTAGGTAAGGCTGAGAAATGATACTTCCCAAATCTCTTGGAAGAAAAAGAGAAAATCATTACAGCATATTATCTATTTGTAATTTCAAGTAGTATTTTTGTCCTTAAACTGTTACCCAATTATTGGGCAGATTCAATATAGACATTATTTCTTGGAATATTTATTATAATTCTTTTTTGAACTCTATTATTTTCCTGTTGTTCAACTTCACAAAAATGTACTCAAGCGGGATAAGTATTCCAATAGGAATATGAACATTATATGAAAAACAAGCTCAGTATAAATGCAAATTGCTTCATAAAAATATTGTGAAATACTCTAAAAGGGGCTAATTTAATGTGAATAAAACATTTTAAAGTGACTTTTAATGTTAATGCCTATAATTTTTCAATATACTGAAAATAGTAATTAGTGACAAAATTATAATTTTATAACAATACCCTACTTAGTTTGAAAGTACTGAATAAGGTCATTCTTATTTATTTTACATTTTTATTTCTAATTTACAAACTTGAATGAGACTGCCTTCTTGGTGCTTAAGTTAATCTAGTGTAATATAAATGATGCTAAAATGATAGAATGGTACATTAGACTTCACTTTATTTTCCATTAAAGTTAAATTATTAGTTTGTGGCTGATGTTTTTGTTTTTATAACTATGTGAAAAGAATTGTACTTTTATTTTCCAAATGATGTACAACCTAGTAGACAACCATGCCAAGCTTACAGCTGCAGTGCTCAAACAGTATCTTGATTTTTTTTTTAACATATAACAAGATCAAATGAGCAGGATTGGCAGGCCACTTAACAAATATTCAAATTTGTTATAACACGTTAATTTCTTGTGGAAAACATTTTATCAAATTATTTCTAATGTTATTATGAGTTTATGATGGTTCTTTCTTAGAGATGATATCTGCAAAGAATACACTGTTTCATTGTTTTAGAATCCTGACTTTGATCTACTTTTGAGCAGGTATTCATGAATCTGAAAAGAAAAATCTTTTCATATGTATGAACTGGTCATGACTGTCCACTTTAAATTTTCTCTCTTGGGCTTGAGGTCTCTGTTCAAAGAATGCATTGCTGCAGAAGAGTCAACAGTGTCTTCTTGCTTTGTAAAATAATAAGGCAAGCTACCAAATTTCTTGTTGGAAATGTATTTAGTCTTCAAGATGGTGGTGTTGTTGCTAACTACCTAACAGTAGAGCCCTCAGAGATCTAGCCAAGCCACACAGATAGTTCTCTTTAATATGCAGGTGCTGTGACCTGCTGAGACCTAGGATTATACCAAAAAAAATCAAGCAAGTTGGGACTATAGCCCACCGGACTCCTCTGTCCATAGGATTTCCCAGGCAAGAATACTAGAGTGTGTTGCCATTTCCTTCTCCATGGGATCTTCCTGATGCAGGGATCAAACCTGTGTCTCCTTCATTGGTAGGCAGATTCCTTCCTGAGCCACCAGAGAAGCCCATCAGGCAGGAGCATTTATAGAAAGAACACATAAGAAATGAATATTTAAATCATCACTATTAAATTTGCCTTACCATGGCCATTATGACCATTTACTCTTCCATTCTAAAATGAATTGGAATGTTTTTAAACACATTATCAGGCCCTCTTTGAGTCAGTGATCCTGATATCTCCTGATATGGACACCTCTGTTCATTTAGGTATCATCCCACTCCATACTTCCCAGTGAAGGGAACAGAAGAAAGAGTAAGTTATCAATAGAAGCAGTTCTTTCTGCAACAGAGAATCTATGAGTTCTTTTGTCCTTTTATAATACGAGCCTTAAGGAAACTAGCCATTATTTATATTGAGCTGATAGAATTGCCTGCTGAAATCTCAGGGGTGAATGGAATAATCTACTGCAAAGTTCAGTTCAGTTCAGTTCAGTTGCTCAGTCATGTCCGACTCTTTGCGACCCCATGGATCCCAGCAAGCCAGGCCTCCCTGTCCATCACCAACTCCCGTAGTTCACTCAGACTCATGTCCATCGAGTCAGTGATGCAATCCAGCCATCTCATCCTCTGTTGTCCCCTTCTCCTCCTGCCACCAATCCCTCCCAGCATCAGAGTCTTTTCCAATGAGTCAACTCTTAGCATGAGGTGGACAAAGTACTGGAGTTTCAGCTTCAGCATCATTCCCTCCAAAGAAGTCCCAGGGCTGATCTCCTTCAGAATGGACTGGTTGGATCTCCTTGCAGTCCAAGAGACTCTCAAGAGTCTTCTCCAACACCA
>NW_011495032.1:1529399-1529673 GCF_000754665.1 Bison bison bison
TAGTTCATCAGGCACTCTATCTACCAGATCTAGGCCCTTAAATCTATTTCTCACTTCCACTGTATAATCATAAGGGATTTGATTTAGGCCATACCTGAATGGTCTAGTGGTTTCCCCTACTTTCTACAATTTAAGTCTGAATTTGGTAATAAGGAGTTCATGGTCTAAACCACAGTCAGCTCCTGGTCTTGTTTCTATTAACTGTATAGAGCTTCTCCATCTTTGGCTGCAAAGAATATAATCAATCTGATTTCGGTGTTGACCATCTGGTGAT
>NW_011495032.1:1529773-1530867 GCF_000754665.1 Bison bison bison
GGATGAGTGCAATTGTGTGGTAGTTTGAGCATTCTTTGGCATTGCCTTTCTTTGGGATTGGAATGAAAACTGACCTTTTCCAGTCCTGTGGCCACTGCTGAGTTTTCCAAATTTGCAGGCATGTTGAGTGTAGCACTTTCACGGCATCGTCTTTCAGGATTTGAAATAGCTCAACTGGAATTCCATCACCTCCACTAGCTTTGTTCATAGTGATGCTTTCTAAGGCCCACTAGACTTCACATTCCAGGATATATGGCTCTAGGTCAGTGATCACACCATCGTGATTATCTGGGTCATGAAGATCTTTTTTGTACAGTTCTTCTGTGTATTCTTGCCATCTCTTCTTAATATCTTCTGCTTCTGTTAGGTCCATACCATTTCTGTCCTTTATCGAACCCATCTTTGCGTGAAATGTCCCCTTGGTATCTCTAATTTTCTTGAAGAGATCTCTAGTCTTTCCCATTCTGTTGTTTTCCTCTATTTCTTTGCACTGATCACTGAGCAGGGCTTTCTTATCGCTTCTTGCTATTCTTTGGAACTCTGCATTTAGATGCTTATATCTTTCCTTTTCTCCTTTGCTTTTTGCTTCTCTTCTTTTCACAGCTATTTGTAAGGCCTCTCCAACAGCCATTTTGCTTTTTTGCATTTCTTTTCCATGGGAATGTTCTTGATCCCTGTCTCCTGTACAATGTCACGAATCTCATTCCATAGTTCATCAGGCACTCTATCTACCAGATCTAGGCCCTTAAATCTATTTCTCACTTCCACTGTATAATCATAAGGGATTTGATTTAGGCCATACCTGAATGGTCTAGTGGTTTCCCCTACTTTCTACAATTTAAGTCTGAATTTGGTAATAAGGAGTTCATGGTCTGAACCACAGTCAGCTCCTGGTCTTGTTTTTGTTGACTGTATAGAGCTTCTCCATCTTTGGCTGCAAAGAATATAATCTATCTGATTTTGGTGTTGACCATCTGGTGATGTCCATGTGTAGAGTCTTCTCTTGTGTTGTTGGAAGAGGGTGTTTGCTATGACCAGTGCATTTTCTTGGCAAAACTCTATTAGTCTTTGCCCTGCTTCATTCCATATTCCAA
>NW_011495032.1:1530967-1531124 GCF_000754665.1 Bison bison bison
TTCCATATTCCAAGGCCAAATTTGCCTGTTACTCCAGGTGTTTCTTGACTTCCTACTTTTGCATTCCAGTCCCCTATAATGAAAAGGACAACTTTTTTGGGTGTTAGTTCTAAAAGGTCTTGTAGGTCTTCATAGAACCGTTCAACTTCAGCTTCTC
>NW_011495032.1:1531224-1548606 GCF_000754665.1 Bison bison bison
TTGGGGCATAGACTTGGATTACTGTGATATTGAATGGTTTGCCTTGGAAACGAACAGAGACCATTCTGTTGTTTTTGAGATTGTATCTAAGTACTGCATTTTGGACTCTTTTGTTGATCATGATGGCTTCTCCATTTCTTCTGAGGGATTCCTGTCTGCAGTAGTAGATATAATGGTCATCTGAGTTAAATTCACCCATTCTGGTCCATTTCAGTTCGCTGATTCCTAGAGTGTTGACATTCACTCTTGCCATCTCTTGTTTGACCACTTCCAATTTGCCTTGATTCATGGACCTGACATTCCAGGTTCCTATGCAATATTGCTCTTTATAGCACTGGACTTTGGTTCTATCACCAGTCACATCCACGGCTGGGTATTGTTTTTGCTTAGGCTCCATCCCTGCATTCTTTCTGGAGTTATTTCTCCACTGATCTCCAGTAGCGTATTTGGCCCCTACTGACCTGGGGAGTTTCTCTTTCAGTATCCTATCATTTTGCCTTTTCATACTGTTCATGGGGTTCTCAAGGCAAGAATACTGAAGTGGTTTGTATTGCCTTCTCCAGTGGACCACATTCTGTCCGATCTCTCCACCATGACCCACCCGTCTTGGGTTGCCCCACGAGCATGGCTTAATTTCATTGAGTTAGACAAGGCTGTGGTCCTAGTCTGATTATATTGACTAGTTTTCTGTGAGTATGGTTTCAGTGCATCTGCCCTCTGATGCTCTCCTGAAACACCTACCATCTTACTTGTTGTTTCTCTTACCTTGGGCATGGGGTATCTCTTCACGGCTGGTCCAGCAAAGCTCAGCCGCTGCTCCTTACCTTGGACAAGGGGTATCTCCTCACCGCTGCCCTTCCTGACCTTCAACATGGGATAGCTCCTCTAGGCCCTCCTGCACCCGCACAGCCACTGCTCCACAATGGTCATATTTACAAATGGCTTTGAGGGAATTTAGGTAATTTTTATGAAAAAGTCATTGTAGCATGTATAAGTAGTATTTAAATTATAAGATAAATTAGATAAATAATTATTTTATGTAAAATAAAGCATTTTTAGAAATAAAATCATCAAAGTACTTGAGATAAAAAAGAACAATTATCTAAAATTTGAGCATCAATTTTCCCAATGAAAGAGATTATTCAAATACATACTAATGATCTCATTCTCATCTTTTGAAGTTTTGGGGGACATATTTTGGAAAAAAATAAATGTCTATATGTAAAATTTCTTACATTAGCATTTTAAATGCTCTGAATCAGTATTGCACTTATCAACTTTTGCCAAAAGAAATCAAAACTAAAGAAAACAAAAACTATTCTGTGGTATCTTTTAGAGTTACCTTTATCTGATTCTCAAAACGGTACTGGTCTTTAAGTGCCTTTCTGGATATATTATTAATTTCTTCCTTTAGAAAATCTGATAATTGTTTGTTGAAATCACAATCCGTAAAGGCTCTGTGGGAAGCAATATTTTCTTCCAATCCTCCATGGGTTATAGAGCCAGGAAGCAGAATAGATACTGTATCAGCTCCTCATTACAACTTCGAAATAATTTCCCACTTTTCCTATCTGAGAACCCAGATTTAAAACAAAGCAAGCAAGCAAACAAACAAAAAACTCAAGGCATATAGCTCTACAAATCTCTCTCTTTCTCATAGTCATTATCTATTAACATTATCTACTAATAGTATGCTGAAGCTGCAAAAGATTGAAGGTGGGAGGACAAGGGGACGACAGAGGATGAGATGGTTGGATGGCCATCACTGACTCAATGGGCATGAGTTTGAGTAAACCCCGGGAGTTTGTGATGGACAGTGAGGCCTGGCGTGCTGCTGTCCATGGGGTCGCAAAGAGTCAGACATGACTGAGCGACTGAACTGAACTGAACTAGCTATAACTAACTATATTTGCCACTCGCTGCCATTTATTTATGGCTTGAGATTCTGGCTCCCTCTTTCTCTTCATCTCTACTATATTCTGCTGCTACTGCTGCTGCTAAGTCGCTTCAGTCATGTCCAACTCTGTGCGACCCCATAGACAGCAGCCCACTAGGCTCCTCTGTCCCTGTGATTCTCCAGGCAAGAATACTAGAGTGGGTTGCCATTTCCTTCTCCAATGTGTGAAAGTGAAGTTGCTGAGTTGTACCCGACTCTTAGTGACCCCATGGACTGGAGCCTACCAGGCTCCTCCATCCATGGGATTTTCCAGGCAAGAGTACTGGAGTGGGTTGCCATTGCCTTCTCCGCTACTATATTCTACATGACCTCAACATCAAAATGCTTCTAAAGCTTTTATTTGCTTTCAAAATCTTTTTAGTTCAGTTCAGTTTAGTCGCTCAGTCGTGTCCGACTCTTTGCAACCCTATGAATTGCAGCACACCAGGCCTCCCTGTCCATCACCAACTCCCGGAGTTCACCCAAACTCATGTGCATCGAGTTGGTGATGCCATCCAGGCATCTCATCCTCTGTCGTCCCCTTCTCCTCCTGCCCCTAAGCCTTCCCAGCATCAGAGTCTTTTCCAATAAGTCAACTCTTCGCATGAGGTGGCCAAAGTATTGGAGTTTCAGCTTCAGTGTCAGTCCTTCCGGTGAACACCCAGGACTGGTCTCCTTTAGGATGGAGTGGTTAGATTTCCTTGCAGTCCAAGGGACTCACAAGAGTCTCCTCTAGCACCACAGTTCAAAAGCTTCAATTCTTCCATGCTCAAAATCTTTTACTCTATGTTAAATCAACTTATCATTTCAAGGCTCAAACACTAAATTTTTTCATTAGCATTACTCATCTGTGATCATTCATGATTCAAAGAATTCTACATCTTAACATTTTTTTACCTTGTTATATTATCCCCACTCTGTTAATTACCTCTATTGCTTTTCATTATCCATCTTCTCCTTCTATTTCTCTTTTTAATTAGCATAGATTTCAAAGCCCAAAATAATATTTGCTTCCTTGCAATCAATCTAAGTTATTTTGTCTCTCTCTTGCTGAGACATAATCATGTGTCAGATCTGGGTTTTAATCATTGCTTTGTTTCAACCTTAAATAAAAAAACCTCCTCAAATGCATACCCATCTCATACAGACCTAATTCAGTTTCTCATTTCATACCTTCTATGTTCTATCAGGCCTTCCCTGGTGGGTCAGACGGTAAAGCATCTGCCTACAATGCTGGAGACCCGGGTCTTTCTAAAATGACTTCTCATCTGAGTAGTCAAATAATTTTCATAAGCTATCAATTTAAACTCATTTGTACTTTTATCATAATCAGGAAGCTGAGGGATCAGAACTAAGGTAATACATTCTTCACAGTAATTAACATATGAAGTCAATTGACTATCTCTATTTCTTCTGACAAATATTTATATATAAATGCATGAAATATTCAACTATCTTTCCTTGAATATATGAATACATATTAGGACTAACTTACTTTAATGAACATTGTGAACAAAACATGAAAACATAGAACAATCATCTCTTAAACATGTCAATCAATTATCATACTTATATAAATTTTGACATTATGATTGTTTCTGGAGCATGTACTATTTGTATTTCATTATTATGCCTCTCAGCATTTTTACTATTCCTAACTCATTGTAGATATCTTCAATGTATTTATTTGAAATACATATTGTATTTTTCCATTAGGTCTTATAACTGTTAGTTTATGTCAGAGTTCAAGATGAAAAATCTTTAAAAGTCTTATGTTTATTATAAATAACACATCAAATGTCTTCTGATAGTACAAAGCAAAATCCCTCTCAAACCCAAAACAGCAGCTGTACAATCACCTGAGAACAAGGAAAGGCAGATAAAAAGAAAAGAGACTCATTTAAGCTTTAAGAACACTCAAAAACTCTAAGTGAAGTGATTAAAAAGATATTTCATGTGAATGGAAGCAAAGAGAGTCAGAGTAGCTACACTTACAACATACAAAATAAACTTTAAGTCAAACGCTGTAAATAATGACAAAAAAGGGTATTATATAGTGATAAAATTGTAAATTCATCAAGACTATATACAATAATAAATAGATATGTACTCAATATTGGAGGACCTACATATATTAAACATTTATTAACAGATATGTAGGCCAAAATAAATAGCAACATAATAATTATAGGAGATTTTAATATCCCACTCCCAATAATGTATAGATCATTCAGACAATCAATAAGAAAAAAATTAAGAAAATAATGGACTTGAACTATGCTTTAGACTAAATGTACTTAACACACATATACAGGCCATTCCATCAAAAAAAATGGAATACATGTTCTTTTCAACTGCACATGGAACATTCTGTAGTACAGATGACATGTACTAGAGGCTACAAAACAAGAGAGAAAAAGTGAAGTCGCTCAGTCATGTCCAACTCTTTGCTACCCCATGGACTGTAGCCTACCAGGCTCCTCTGTCCATGGAATTTTCCAGGCAAGAGTACTGGAGTGGGTTACCATTTCCTTTCTCCAGGAGATCTTCCCAATCTAGGGCTTGAACCTGAGACTCCAGCATTGTACACAGACGCTTTACCATCTGAGCCACCAGGGAAGTCTCTACAAAACAAATGTGAAAAAATTTAATCAGGCTGAAAACATATCAGGTATCTCTTCTGACCACAGTGGTAGGACACTAGAAATCAATAATATAAGCAAAGATGAAAAATTCACAAATATGTGGAAATTAAATAGTAGTATGTATGAACAGCAAATGAGATAAAAAAAAAAGATATCAAAAGAGAAATAAAAATATTGGGACAATTGGAAATGGAAACACAGCATACCAAGCAGACAATTCTGAGAAAGAAGTTTACAAGATAAATGCCTGCCTTAAGAAAAAAAGAAAGATTGAAAATAAACAAATTAATTTTATACCTCAAAGGACTAGGAAAAGAACAAACTTAGCCCAAGTTTAGAAGAAAGAAATAACAAAGATCAGGGCAGAAATAAATGAAATAAAGATTAAGAAACAATAGAAAAGATCAATGAAACTAAGACATTTTATTTTTTAAAGATAGAAGTGACAAACCCTTAGCTAGATTAAAAAGAGAGGGGTTTCAATTAATGCAGTTATAAATTATATAGAAGATATTACACCTGATATCAAAGAAATACAGTGGATCATAAGAGACTATTCTGAACAGCTAGTTCAGTCACTCAGGCATGTCGGACTCTTTGCAACCCCATGGACTACAGCACTCCAGACTTCCCTGTCCTTTGCCATGTCCTGGAGCTTGCTCAGACTCATGTCCATTGAGTCAGTGATGCCTTCCAACCATTTCATCCTCTTTCATCTCCTTCTTCTCCTGCCTTCAATCTTTCCCAGCATCAGGGTCTTTTCCAATGAGTCAGTTCTCACATCAGGTAAACAAAGTATAGGACTTTCAGCTTCAGCATCAGTCCTTCCAGTGAATATTCAGGACTGATTTCTATTAGGATGGACTGGTTGGATCTCCTTGCTGTCCAAGGGACTCTCAAGAGTCTTCTCCAACACCACACACAGTTCAAAAGCATCAATTCTTTGGTGCTCAGCTTTCTTTATAGTCCAACTCTCACATGCATACATGACTACGGATTTTTGTCGGCGAAGTAATGTTTCTGCTTTTCAATATGCTGTCTAGGTTGGTTGTGGCCTTTCCTCTAAGGAGCAAGCGTCTTTTAATTTCATGGCTGCAGTCATCATCTGCAGTGATTTTGGAGCCCAAGAAAATAAAGTCTGTCACTGTTTCCATTGTTTCCCCATCTGTTTGCCATGAAGTGATGGGACCAGATGCCAGGATCTTACTTTTTTGAATGTTGAGTTTTAAGCCAGCTTTTTCACTCCCCTCTTTTACTTTCATCAAGAGGCACTTTAGTTCTTCACTTTTTGCCATAAGGGTGGTGTCATCTGTGTATCCGTGGTTATTTATATTTCTCACAGCATTCTGGATTCCAGCTTGTGCTTCATCTAGCCTGGCATTTCACATGATGTACTCTGCACAGAAGTTAAATAAGCAGGGTGACAATATACAGCCTTGACATACTTCTTTCCTAATTTGGAACCAGTCTGTTGTTCCATGTCCAGTACTAACTGTTGCTTCTTGACCTGCATGTAGATTTCTCAGAAGGCAGGTAAGGTGGTCTGGTTTTTCCACCTCTTGAAGAATGTTCCACAGTTTGTTGTGATCTACACAGTCAAAGGCTTTGGCATAATCAATAAAGCAGAAGTTGATGTTTTTTCTGGAATTCTCCTGCTTTTTCTATGATCCAATGGATGTTGGCAATTTGACCTCTGGTTCCTCTGTCTGTTCTCTTGTTTCCTTTCTGAACACCTATTCACCAACAAATTTGATGAGTAGAAGAAATGGATGAATTGCTAGAAACATACAACTTATCAAGACTGAATCATGAAATAATAATAAAATATGAACAGACTAGTAACAGGGAAGAAAATAAATCAATAATCAAAAATCTCCAAATAAAAACCTAGAACTGTATAGCTTCACTGGTGAATTTTACCATATATTTAAATAAGAATTAATATCAGTCCTTCTCAAAAACTTACCAAAAAATGAAGAGGAAAGATACCCTTCCAAACCCATCTTATGAGATATTGGATACTATAATAAAACTGCACGTTATTATCCCCCATGAACATAAATGATGTCCTCAACAAAATACTTGCAAACTGAATTCACAAGCACATTAAAAGGATCATTAACCATGATTAGTTGAGATTAATCCCTGTGATTCAAGGATGTTTCAACATATGCACTCAATAGATGTGACATACCATATTAATAGAATGAAGGATAAATAGCATATGATTATTTTAATAGATACAGAAATATTATTTGATAAAATTTAATATTTCTCATGATAACAACTCTCAACAAATTAGGTATAAAAGGAATGTGCCACACATAATAAAGGCCATGTATGATATCCTGACAGTTATCATTATATTCAATGGTGAAAAGTTAAAAACCTTTCTTCTAATATCAGTAACTAGACAAGAATGCCCACTGTCACCATTTCTATTCAGTATTGTGCTAGAAGTCCCAACAGAGCAATTAGGCAAGGCAAAAAAAAAAATAATAATAATAATAATAAAAGGCATCAAATTAGAATTGAAACTGTCTCTATTTGTAGATTTGTGTGTGTGTGTGTGTGTTTGTGCAGCCACTTAGTGGTGTCCAACTCTTTGTGACCCCAGGGATGCAAAGCCTGCCGGGCTTCTTCTATCCATGGAATTTCCCAGGCAATACTAGAGTGGGTTGTCATTTCCTCCTCCAGGGAATCTTCCTGATCCAAGGATCAAACCCACATCTCCTGCTTGGCAGGCAGATACTTTACCACTCAGCCACCTGGGAAGCCCCATTTTCAGATAATATGATATTACATACAGAAAACCCTAAAGACTTAAAAAAAAAAAAGAAATATCCTGTTCAAATTGATAAATAAATTCAGTAAGTTTATGAGATACAAAATCAACATGCACTATGAGTTTTATTTTTTATTCATTTACAATAAACCATCTGAGAGACATTAAGAAACCAGTTTCATTTACAGTAGCACCAAAAATAATAACATACTTAGAAATATTTGACCTGAATGCTGCAAACTATAAGACATTGTTGACAGAAATTGAAGACACAAATAAATATAGACATCCTATGCTCTAGGATTGAAAGGAGGACTTTGTGAAAATATCCATACTATATTAAGTGATCTACAAATTCAGTGTAATTCATTTCAAGATCTCAATAACATTTTTCACAGAAGTAGAACCTAAAATTTATATAGTACTATAACAGAATAAATAGCCATAGCAATCTTGAGAAAGAAGAGCAAGCTGCAGGCATCATATTTTCTGGTTTCAAACTGAATTATAAAGCTGTAATAATCAAAACAATATTGTACTGATATAAAAGCAGGCACATAGACCAGTGAAACCGAATAGAGAGCCTAGATAGTATTACAGCATATATAGTAAATGAGAGCATATGTATTAAACTAGTTTTTTGACAGAGTTGCCAACAAATAAAAAAAGGATAGTTTCTTCAATAAATGTTATTGGAAAACCTGAATATCCACATGCAAGGATGTGGATGTATTAGGGATGTATTAGGATCCCTGTCCTACAGTACTCACAAAAATAAGCTAGAAATGATCAAATAATTAAATATAATACATGAAACCATAAACTCCTAGAAGGAGACACAGTGCAAAAAACTTTGACAAAGGTCTTGGCAATAATATCTTAGATAAAGCACCAAAAGTCCAGACAATATAAACAATTGGGATTATCACATTGAAGAACTTTTGCCAAGCAAAGAAAACAGTTAGTAAAATGAAAAGCCAAACTACAGAATAGAAGAAAATATTCACAAACTCGGGGGCTTCCCTGGTGCCTCAGATGGTAAAGAATCTGCATGCAATGTGGCAGACCTGGTTTCAATCCCTGGTTTGGGAAGATCCCCCGGAGGAGGGCATGGCAACCCACTCCAGTATTCTTGCCTGGAGAATCCCCAAGGACAGAGGAGCCTGACGGGCTACGGTACATAGGGTTGCAAAGAGTTTGACACAACCAAGTGACTAAGCACAGCACAATCTCCAAGTTATACAAAAACATCAGGCAATTCAACAGAAACATTTCAAAGTTATACAAAAACATCAGGCAATTCAATAGAAACATTTCAAATTATTATTTTTATTTAACAATGGGTAAAGGACCTGAATAGACATTTTTCTTGAGAAGATATTCAGATGGCCAATAGCCATTGGCAAGTTGCTCAACATCATTAATCAACAGGAGAATGCTAATCGAAACTGCAATGAGATGCCACTTCGCACCTGTTAGGATGGGTATAACAAAAAAACAAGTGAGAAGAAGAGGTGGCAGGATGTGGAAAAAAGGGAACCCTTTTACACTGTTGGTGAGAACGTAAGTTGGTAGAGACACTATGACAAATTATGTATTTTTTTCTCAAAAAATAAAAATAGAACTACCCTATGATCTAGCAGTACTTCTGGGCATATAAGAATCCCCCAGCTTTTCAAGGTTTATGCCACTTTGCTTTTATCAAAGACCTACATTAATATCTGCTTTTGTGAACCTAAAGAAATTAAAAGAGGATTTTTACTTTTATGAGAGAAGGTGATAAGCACAAAAAGCCTTCAGAATTTCTTTTGCTGCTATCTGTTAGAGAGGCATTGTGCACTCTGAATAGTGAAGAGTGTCATTGCTAGTTTCCTTCCCCTGGGACTACACTCAGCATTTCAGCATCAAGCCCTTTACCTCTGAACTGTGTCTCTAAAGTTAGTATGCCTGAGGCAGTGGGTGTGTGTGCATGCGTGCGCTCAGTTGTGTCCAACTCTTTGGGACCCCATGGACTATAGCCGGGCAGGCTCCTCTTGTCTGTGGAATTTTCCAGGCAAGAATACTAGAGGGGGTTGCCATTTCCTAGTGTGATTTATCTGGATTTATTGTGTGCATCTCTTAGCAAGACATGTCCTAAAGTAACTGTTCCTTTGTTTAATGTCTTAGGTTTAGGAAAGTTTTCACAGGAACACTGTACTTTTAGATGGGGGTGGCATTATATATCCAAAGAAAACAAAATCACGCTTGAAAAGATATCTTCACACCTATGTTTATTGCAGCATAATTCACAATAGCCAAGGTTTGAAAACAAGCTAAGTGTCCTCTGACAGATAAATGCATGAATAAGGAAACATGGTGTATTTATACATACACTCTCTCTCTCTCTTTTTCACTGGAATGTTATTCAGCTGTAAGAAAGAAGAAAATACTGCCATTTATGATGACATGATGGACCTTCAGATCATTAAAGTGAAATAAACTAGACAGAGGAAGACAAATACTGTGCGGTATCACTTACATGGGCTTCCTAGATGTCTCAGCAGTAAAGAATTCGCCTGCCAATGCAGGAGATGCAGGAGACACGGGTGTGATCCCTGGGTTGAGAAGGTTCCCTGGAGTAAGAAATGGCAACAGCCCCAGTATTCTTGCCTGGAAAATCCCATGGTGGGCTACAGTCTGTAGTGTCTCAAAGAGTCAGAAACCACTGAGCGACTAAGCATGCATCACTTTTATGTTGAATCTAAAAAGCCAAACTCCTAGAAAGGGATAGTAGAACGATGGTTGGAGGATGCTGAGGGTAGTGGAAATGGTGAGATGTTGGTTAAAGGAAACAAACTTCCATTACATTTAATATTTCTGAGTTGTGTGCTTGAGAGTTGCTGAGAGCAGATCTTAAGTAGTCTCACCAGGGAAAATAACTCTGTGAGGTAATTCATATGTTAACTATCTTAATCTTGACATATGAGTATCAAATCATCATATTGTATACTTTAAACACATACAATATGTGTCAATTATCTCTCAAAAATAGAAAAAAAAGTTGAAGTAATAAAAAAGAGGATATGATTCTATTTCAAGTATGAAGAGTGATGTAGAAATATGCTGGCATTTTGGCCAGGTGGGGGGCTCAAATTTTGTGTCTACCACTTAATGCTTAACATTGTAAAACACATCTTTATGATAATAAAAAAGACAATTTTATATCTAGTAGGCACTTGGATCAAGTTTTTTCTCTCACTTTTCCTACTCCTATCCCTTTGTTCTGAGATAAAATCAAATTCAGAATTAAAATAATGAAATTCTTGAGACATTTTAGCAGAAAATAGCAAATTTCAGGAGACTGTAGCAAAATATCTGAATTATATAAATGACAGAGAATTTTGTGCCTTGTCCTCATATCAGTGGGAGACTGGGAATGAGATTTTTTTTTCTAAAATCAACTGGTCCAATCAGCAATTCTAAAATGATAAAATAAAGCTACTCTGCTATAGTCAAATTTTTATGTAAATAGTGTTTAATTTTCAAATATTTGCTCTTTCTTCTTGACTTTAGCATCTTCTATACCTCATTCTGAAACTTCTTTTGGCTACTCTTTTGGAACATAAATTGTATTTGTTTAAAAATACAAGGTCTTTAATACTCAATATATCTTCAGTCATGGAAAAACCTTGGACAGAGTAAGTCTATTTAAAAGAGATCTTTAATCATTTTTCACTAAAATTTTATCATATGGATATTTATGTGTGTGTTTTAATCGGCTTTTAAATGTTTTTCTTCTGATTTTATTGAACTTTAGGTTTAGGGAGAGAAAGATGACAGTAAGACACATTTAAATGTAAACTGTTAATAACTGTTAACATAAAAAGAATGTTCTTTCGAATATTTTCTGTATGCAGATACACTTTCACTTGAATACAATCACACTTTATACTAACTTGTACCTAAATTATTTTTTATTATTTGTATATCACAGAGAGGCTTTTATATAAATATACACATATATCATTGTTATTTTTTTCTATGATCTTGTAGTGCTCCAAGATATAAACTTACTGTGACTTATTTCATTAATATTCTTGGAAATTTAGAGGATATAATGATTCAATCAGATGAACTCTTAAGTCATAATGACTCTTTGAACACTGAACTCAGGCACTATCTAGTGTTTCCAATTGTTTTACTCAAAAGAAAATCTTGAGAAGCACATTGTATGGTAAACTGTCATTTTGAAACAGTGTTTCCCACAGTAAAATTATTGACTTCTTTATCTTTTGCAAATTTAGCTTCCAGTTTAAAGAACATTTTTGTATTGATTTGTTTTTTTACTTAAAGAAAAATTGAGTCTTAGTCATGCTAGAGTCAGAAGAACTGGAGTTCTAGAGGCAGATTCCAGACTTAGACTCGGTCTGTGAGGCTTGATTTTGAGAAACTAAGTGTATCACCATTCTGTCTCAAGGGATGATAACCTGAATGTCCTTACTTTGATACCAAATGACCTACTTATTTTCTATGATACTGTGAGGAAAACAATGAAAATACATTATAATCGAAGCATAAAGCAGAAACTCTCTCCTACCCCTTGAAAAGCATGAGGTAGCAAACTCAGAAACTTGTAGTTATATGGATGTATGGGTGCCCTGAAAATAATTTATTATTTTTTTTTATATTTTAAAACTGTTGAATTTGAAATAATTTCAGATTTTAAAAATATTACAAGATTATTTAAAGTAATATTGTAAACCCTTTGCCAAGATTCTTTCTTTATATATGTATGCACTTTACACATAAACAGAGGCATTTTTTTCCTGAATCATCTGAGAATAAGTGATAATGCCCCTTTAGTCCTAAGTGCATTAATTTTTCATTTTAGGAAAAAGACATTCTTTTAGAAAGCAATAACATGATTATCAAATCAGGGAATTTATATAGATACAGTATTATAAAACCTATTTAAATTTTGCCAGTTGTTCTACAAATGTATTTTTAGAGGGCAGGGGAGAGGGAATCTTGGCCTAGGATCCCATCCAGGATCATGCTTTATTTTTGTCTGTTTTGTCTTCTTTTATCTGGACTATTTCCTTAATCTTTGTGTCTTTTATGGCCTTGGCATTTTTAAGGAGTACAAGTCAATTATTTTATAGATCTTCCTTCATTCGGGTCTGTCTGAGATTTTCTTTGATTGAGTTCAGATGATGTATTTTGGGCAATGCCAGCAGGGAGGTGACTTTGTGTCCTTCATGGTGCAACAATTCAGGACCCACACTCTGTCTATTTGTCATTTTAATGGCAGTGGTTACTTTAATCATTGGGTTAAGATAGTGTCACTTTCAAATTTGTAAGCATCAATCATTTTCCACAAGAGAATACTATGGCTTTATATAAATGGCATGTTCTCTATCAAATTTCCCTAATGTCTTAGCATCCATTGCCTTTCTTTCCTGAAACAATTATTACAGTGGTATTTCTAAAATTTTAGTAAACTTTTTTCTTCCATATGTTTCATCTACATTTGAATTCTTCTCTAAGGAAACACTTCCCATTTATCCCCATTCATCTGTTTTATCCTATGGGTTATCCACTAGCATTTATTTTGGTGATCCAATTTTCCAGAGTTTTCCAATAGGATCCACTTCAGGCTGGCGATCAGTAGGTTTGATGATAATGTTGTATCTCTACTAATTTTCTGTATTGATTCAAAACATTTCCATAATTCCATAAACATTTGCTTACTTTTTGTTAGGTGTGTTATTCTAGGCTTATCTTGAATGTTTCCTTCTCCAATTTAAGAATCAATCATTTATCTTGTTTATTTCTTTATATTAAATAGCAATATTTAGGAACCTAAACCTTGGATTTAGGTGTGTTCATTATTACTATAATGACAAATAAGCACATCTGCATACTATGATTATAGATACTTCACTATATCAGTTTCTAATGTTTTATTAATATTCATTATTTTATATTGATATTCCAGTTAATATTACAGGGTTCATTTTAGCCTTCCCTTTTCCTGTGTTCTTACAGTCTTACATAGGGAGAAATTTGGAATCAATTCTCCACAATATATTGAAAGATTTGGTATTTCCTCAGCCTTAAAGTGGGCTTCCCAGGTGGCCCAGTGGTAAAAAATCAGCCTGCCCATGTAAAATACACAAGTTCAATCCTTGGTCGGGAAGATGCTCTAGAGAAGGAAATGGCAACCGGCTCCAGTATCTTTGTCTGGGAAATCCCATGGACAGAAGAGCCTGGAAGACTACAGTACATGGGGTCACAAAGAGTTTGACACGATTTATGATGCAGCCTTAGAGTATGCATAAAATAGTTTTATATTGCTAAATAATGCCATGTGGAAATGAAAATAACTCACTACTCTCTCTCTCTGTATGTATTTTAGACTCCAGATTTCAATAACATGTTTTCTGTATTATTTTTTTATTTATAGAAAAATTGAATCTTAATTGCATTAGAGCGGGAAGAGCTGGAATTCTAGAGGGAGATTCTGTACTTGACCTGTGACACTTGATGTGAGAAACTGAGACTATTTCCCTATTTTCATTCAGACAGATTATTATGAAAAACAACTATAAGCATATATGTCAAATCTCAATTTCAGATATTAAATTATAGTTTTTCTTTCAGAACATCTAGATTATTAATATGAAGTGTGCTTTTTCCCACACTTGTAGATTTTATATATCATTTGTGTATCTTAATTTATATCCAACGTTAAAATAATTCTTAAAGTTAAAATTGTACAAAAATATATACTTACGGTGTTCTTACTTCCTCTGTTCCTTTCTATCTATCCTTTCCTAAGCCACCAAACTTCCTTCCAGGTTTAACTCACTTCTTATACATATACACATTAGTTTCTGGTTTATATCTTCAGTGCTGCTTTTTTCAAAAATGCATAGATACAAGTACCTTACCTCTTCCCTTTTGCATGAAGCATAGCGTACCGTAGATACACTTTTGAATTTTTTATTACTTTTGTACCTTTGTATCTTTTGTGCTTCTTATGACTTAATGCAGTATCCTGAGTATCACTCCATATCACACTTCTTAATATCTCAATTATTTTTTTAACTAAATAGTGAGGATGTATGCAAGATTACCCACCTTCTCTCACATAGTGATGTTTGGCTTGTTTTCAATTTTATGTATAGGCATTGGGGCTTGATTTCAATTTTTAGCAATTATAAAGACTGCTTCAAGGAGAATTTCTAGATGCTGACTTTCTTGGACAAAGGTAAATGCATGTGAAGTTCTATTAATTAAACGTTGCCAAATTTTCCCTTACAAAGTCAGCATCGATTTGCATTCACAGTAGCAATGTCTGAGAGTGCCCATTTCCCTTGAACTTCACCAAGAGAATGTTAAAAATATGTTTAATTTTTTCCAATAAGATTGGTAAAAAAACTATTTCAGTGTATTTACATTTGCATTCCCCTACCTGGCTTCCCTGGTGGCTCAGAGGTTAAAGTGTCTGCTTGCAATGCAGGAGACCTGGGTTCGATCCCTGGGTCGGGAAGATCCCCTGGAGAAGGAAATGGCAACCCCTCCAGCATTCTTGCCTGGGAAATCCCATGGACAGAGGAGCCTGGCAGGCTACAGTCTATGGGGCCGCAAAGAGTCGGACATGACTGAGTGACTTCACTTTCACTTTTCACTTTCACCTGCACTTGAGACTGAATACTTTCCTTATGTTTAAGAGCTAATTTGGATCTGTTTATGCACTGATTTTGACATTTGCTCAATTTTTATTATACAGTTCATTATTCCAAACCAATTTAGTTGCTAAGAGTATGTGTCTGTTTATGATATTATGTTATTCAGTTCAGTTCAGTTCAGTCACTCAATGGTATCCGACTCTTTGCGACCCCATGAACCGCACCACACCAGGCCTCCCTGTCCATCACCAACTCCCGGAGTCCACCCAAACCCATGTCCACTGAGTCGGTGATGCCATCCAACTATTTTATCCTCTGTCGTCCCCTTCTCCTCCTGCCCTCAATCTTTCCCAGAATCAGGGTCTTTTCCAATGAGTCAGTTCTCACATCAGGTGGATAAAGTATTGGAGTTTCAGCTTCAACATCAGGCCTTCCAGTGAACACCCAGGACTGATCTCCTTTAGGATGGACTGGTTGGATCTCCTTGCTGTCCAAGGGACTCTCAAGAGTCTTCTCCAACACCACAGTTCAAAAGCATCAATTCTTCAGCGCTCAGCTTTCTTTATAGTCCAACTCTGACATCAATTATTACATGGCCACTGGAAAAACCATAGCCTTAACCAGACGGACCTTTGTTGACAAAGTAATGTCTCTGCTTTTTAATACACTGTCTAGGTTGGTCATAACCTTCCTTCCAAGGAGTAAGCGTCTTTTAATTTCATGGATGCAATCACCATCTGCAGTGATTTTGGAGCCCAGAAAAATAAAGTCAGCCATTGTTGCCACTGTTTCCCCATCTATTTCCCATGCAGTGATGGGACCGGATGCCATGATCTTCATTTTCTGAATGTTGGGCTTTAAGCCAAATTTTCCACTCTCCTCTTTCACTTCTATCAAGAGGCATTTTAGTTCTTCTTCACTTTCTGCCATAAGGGTGGTGTCATCTGCATATCTGAGGTTATTGGTATTTCTCCCAGCAATCTTGATGCCAGCTTGTGCTTCCTCCAGCCCAGCCTTTCTCATGATGGACTCTGCATAGAAGTTAAATAAGCAGGGTGACAATATACAGCCTTGACGTACTCCTTTCTCTATGTGGAACCAGTCAGTTGTTCCATGTCCAGTTCTAACTGTTGCTTCCTGACTTGCATATAGGTCTCAGGAGGCAGGTCAAGTGGTCTGATATTCCCATCTCTTGAAGAATTTTCCACAGGTTTATTGTGATCCACAGTCAAAGGCTTTGGCATAGTCAGTAAAGCAGAAATAGATGTTTTTCTGGAACTCTCTAGCCCTTTCAATGATCCATAGGATGTTGGCAATTTGATCTCTGGTTGCTCTGCCTTTTCTAAAACTGGCTTGAACATTTGGAAGTTCACGGTTCACGTACTGCTGAAGCCTGACTTGGAGAATTTTAAGCATCACTTTACTAGTGTGTGAGGTGAGTGCAATTGTGCAGTAGTTTGAGCATTCTTTGGCATTGCCTTTCTTTGTGATTGGAATGAAAATTGACATTTTCTAGTCCTGTGGCCACTGCTGAGTTTTCCAAATTTGCTGGCATATTGAGTGCAGCACTTTCACAGCATCATCTTTCAGGATTTGAAATAGCTCAACTGTAATTCCATCACCTCCACTAGCTTTGTTCGTAGTGAAGGCCCACTTGACTTTACATTCCAGGATGTCTGGCCATAGGTCAGTGATCACACCATCGTGATTATCCGGGTTGTGAAGATCTTTTTTGTATAGTTCTATCATAGAAAATATAATGAGACTTGTATTTTATGTATTTATAAATCTAATATGAAATATGGAATATATGATATATATTATATATCAAGTGACTGATATTACATATCAATCATTGAGTAATAGTGTGTATGACCTATGTATATTTAAATACATATTAAATAAATTTATAATATGCAATACATCATACATATGATATATATTTAATATTTATATGATATTATGCATAATAAAATATATGTAAGATATATATTATATCGATTAATCAATTAGCAAGTTTATATATACACATTTATAGTATATATCTATTATATATTATATAAACATATAAAATATATATCTAATGTATCTAATGTAATGGTACTGTAATATACTATAATTAGAAAATGTATGATATAATATATTTTACATATTAAATAATATAAACAATAATATATATTATACAGTATACCAATCAATTCATATTATATAATACATCAATCATTTTGTAAGAAGGTGTATATATATTTATACTATATTGTGTTGCCCAAAATATTCGTTTGAGTTTCTAAGATGTGGTGGAAAAACCCAAATTAACTTTTTGACCAATCCAATAGTTTTTAA
>NW_011495032.1:1548706-1579385 GCF_000754665.1 Bison bison bison
ATCATATACATGATCATATATATATCATATAATATAATTTATATGAACATATATATTTATCATACAAATATATATGTGAATATATCATGTATTTACATATATATGTAATATATACTATATTTCACATAAATATATAATATATTCATATATCTTTCATATATCATATAACTATAAGATGTAAATATGTTGAATATATGTGTTAAATATATATTCATACTATAATATATAGATATTTTGTCATGTGATATAATTTTTAAAAATTTGCACTCAGTTTATCAGTTTGTCTTTGAGTTTGTCTATGACATTTAATATATTTTTAAATCTAGTTTCTGTTCTCAGTGTTTTATTGTTTCTGAACTTTGAACTATAGTTTCAAAACCCTTGTGTACAAACAGGGCAAAAAGATTTTACAGCATTTACATGTTTTCTTGTAATATGGTTTCATTTTTACATTTAAACCTTTAATTTATTAGAATTTGATCAGGTATATATTGTAAGATGCAGATCTAATTTAATCCTTTTTGACACTTAGCTATTGTCAATTTATTTATTAAACTATTTATTAAAATGTTATCTTTGCCCAGTTATTTGAGATGTCCCCTTTACTGTATACCAAATTTCTTATTTAGTATACATTTTGCTGCATGAGGTTTTTGTTTTACCTCTGTTCATTGTTGCCTTACTTTTTATTTTTTAGAGAAGTATAATGCCTAGTTAACTTCTTTGAATAGTTTATCTTTTTCCTTGGCATCAATATTTTAATACTGATACTTAGTATATATGTGTGTTAGTCACTCAGTCATGTCCAACTCTTTGCAGTCCTATGGACTGTAAACCACCAGGCTCCTCTGTCTATGGGATTCTCCAGGCAAGAATACTGGAGTGGGTTGCTGTGCCTTCTTTCAGGGGATCTTCCCAACCCAGGGATAGAACCCAGGTCTCCTATACTGCAGACAGATTCTTTACCTTCTGAACCATCAGGGAAGCCAGTGGATACTTAGTCTTCCTTAATTCTTTCTCCTGCTTATGCCTGAACAAAGGTCTTTATTTTTTATAGATGTGCTCAAGAAATATCCTGTTCTTTGTACTATATTAGTTATACTGTACAGCAACTATGTGAGGTTTGTACTTGCATTAAACCTAGTATACAAATTAAAAAAAAAGAGAAATCAAGTTATAGAAAGTTGAAGTAATTGAATTCATATAGCTAGCAATTTGTGCAACCTGGTTTTAGACTCAGGTCACCGGCTTTCAGAGCCTGAACTCAAAACCAGTAATCTGTATGTTGCGTGGAATGAATGAGCATTTTATTGATTTTGAAAATTCCAAGATATATAATCCAGTATCCTAAACTTTAAAATGAGAAGAGTTGCCTAAAAATACAGTAGGTAAATGAGCTATCTGATTTTAACTAAAAAGGCAATGGTATGCTATATTACAAATATTAAATATAATTTGGTAATATAAGGTCTGTCTAGTCAAAAATCTGATTTTTTCCAGTAGTCATGTATGGATGTGAGAGTTGGACTGTAAAGAAAACTGAGTGTCAAAGAATTGATGCTTTTGAACTGCAGTATTAGAGAAGACTCTTGAGAATCCCTTGGACTGCAAGGAGATTCAACCAGTCCACCCTAAAGGAAATCAGTCCTGAATATTCATTAGAAGGACTGATGCTGAAACTGACACTCCAATACTTTGGCCACTTGATGTGAAGAACTGACTCAGTGGAAAAAACCCTGATTCTGGGAAATATTGAGGTCGGAGGAGAAGGGGGTGACAGAGGATGAGAATGTTGGATGGAATCACCAACTCAATGGACATGAGTTTGAGTGAGCTCCAGGAGTTGGTGGTGGACAGGGAAGCCTGGCGTCTGCAGTCCATGGGGTTGCAAAGAGTCAGACATGACTGAGCGACTGAACTGAACTGAATATCAGTAGTTTTAAACATTAATTTATGCTTAATGAGATATACCAAAATATTATCCTTCAAGAGGGAGAGGTAATTATTACAGAATTCATTAATAAGAGATTGAAATGATCTATTTTCAAATATACTTAAATCATGTATACATAACTGAGGAATATGTATATATTATTCAGGACTTGTATGATTCAATAAGAAATGATCAGTAGGAAAGTACACCTGATGAATTTACTTAATGAAAATCATTATACTCAATATGGACCACTGCTAATATGTATTCACAGTCACACCCTTGTACAGACTGTGGACTGCATGAGTACCTTCCCAGGCTAGGGGGCCCTTGCAAAGTCCTCTAATTCAGAAATCAGGGAGAACCTGAAAGATTCAGTTGACAGTGGGCATGATCAAAACCGTATTTATTATTATTAGCTAATTGTAATCACAAATATGAACTAAAATTAATTTAAAATAAAATGGCACTATACCATGTAGGTATAATGGTCATCTGAGTTAAATTCAGTGAAAATGTCTATTTCTGCTTTATTGACTATGCCAAAGCCTTTGACTGTGTGGATCACAATAAACTGTGGAAAATTCTGAAAGATTTGGGAATACCAGACCACCTGACCTGCCTCTTGAGAAATCTGTATGCAGGTCAGGAAGCAACAGTTAGAACTGGACATGGAACAACAGACTGGTTCTAAATAGGAAAAGGAGTACGTCAAGGCTGTATATTGTCACCCTGCTTATTTAACTTATATGCAGAGTACATCATTTGAAATGCCAGGCTGGATGAAGCACAAGCTGGAATCAAGATTGCAAGAAGAAATATCAATAACCTCAGAGATGCATATGACACCACCCTTATGGCAGAAAGTGAAGAGGAACTAAAAAGCCTCTCGATGAAAGTGAAAGTGGAGAGTGAAAAAGTTGGCTTAAAGCTCAACATTCAGAAAACGAAGATCATGGCATCCGGTCCCACCACTTCATGGGAAATAGATGGGTTAACAGTGGAAACTGTCAGACTTTATTTCTGGGACTCTAAAATCACTGCAGATGGTGACCGCAACCATGAAATTAAAAGACGCTTACTTCCTTGGAAGGAAAGTTACGACCAACCTAGATAGCATATTCAAAAGCAGAGACATTACTTTGCCAACAAAGGTCTGTCAAGTCAAGGCTATGGTTTTTCCAGTGGTCACGTATGGATGTGAGAGTTGGACTGTGAAGAAGGCTGAGCACCGAAGAATTGATGCTTTTGAACTGTGGTGTTGGAGAAGACTCTTGAGAGTCCCTTGGACTGCAAGGAAATCCAACCAGTCCATTCTGAAGGAGATCAGCCCTGGGATTTCTTTGGAAGGAATGATGCTAAAGCTGAAACTCCAGTACTTTGTCCACCTCATGCGAAGAGTTGACTCATTGGAAAAGACCCTGATGCTGGGAAGGATTGGGGGCAGGAGGAGAAGATGACGACAGAGGTGAGATGCCTGGATGGCATCACTGACTCGATGGACATGAGTCTGAGTGAACTCCGGGATTTGGTGATGGACAGGGAGGCCTGGCATGCTGCGATTCATGGGGTTGCAAAGAGTCGGACACGCCTGAGCAACTGAACTGAACTGATACCATGTAGAGGGCTTCCCTGGTGGCTCAGAGGTTAAAGCATCTGCCTGGAATGTGGGAGACCTGGATTTGATCCTTGGGTTGGGAAATTTCCCTGGAGAAGGAAATGGTAACCCACTCCAGTACTCTTGCCTGGAGAATCCCATGGAAGGAGGAGCTTGGTGGGCTACTCCACGGGGTCGCAAAGAGTCGGACATGACTGAGCGATTTCACTTCACTTCACTATACCATGTAGAAGAGAAAATTATTCAAAACTGATTAAAAGATAATCAGAAAATATATTTTCATATCATCAGATTTTATTTTAAGTGAGGTTCATTGCAAGTGAAATTACCTTAATCTTCTGTGTGAAAAAGAACCTGAGGTCTGTGGTCTGAGGAGAAAATTTTACATAATTTTACACTTCCGTCATTGTTGTTGCTTTCTGAAGAGTCTGAAGAAAAATCAAGACAACCGGAAAACTGTTTTATCTTTTATTCCTGCTGTTTTCTAATCTTATGAAGGTGACACTCATCATAGGTTAGTTGTTAGAAACTGAAAAATAAATGACATTCTAAGACTGTCTGCAGAAGCAAAATAATCAGGAGACCTTGAAATAATCCCATTAATTCAATATAGTCAAAACAGAGTAAAGGAGGAAAATCCTTAATCCATATTTACCTATACTGGTTCAACAGTTTCAGTGACATACTTGTAAAAAGTCATTCTTTTCTGTGCTAGACATTTTCCTCATGTTTCATCAGGAGCAAAATACTTGATTAGAATGTCTAGCATTAAATATTTTTGTATTTCAAATGAAGTCTATACTTCAGATACAATAGAATGCCCACAGATTTCATGAGAACTTAAAAATGTGTTGTGGGGATTTCCTTATAAAAAATCACCCCCTCCATCCATCATCTTACTTGGTCATCTTCAAATGCATGCCAAATATATGTTCTGAGTTAGTGCTATGGCATAATTATTTTAACTTCCTAAGAGGAAAGTGTCTGTTGCTACATCAGTCTGACTCCTTGCGACCCCATGGACTGTAGCCTGCCAAGCTGCTCTGTCCATGGAATTCTCCAGGCAAGAATACTGGAGTGGTTTGCCATTTCCTACTCCAAGGGATCGTCCCAACCCTGGGATCTAACCCAGATATCCTTCACTGCAGGCAGATTCTTTACTGTCTAAGCCATCAGAGATGTCAATTAAAGGAGAAAAGGGCCTTAAAATAAAGTTATTTTGTTAAAAACCTAACTTTAGAAATGCTTTTCTTTTAAATGTATTATTAATTAATCTACTGAAATAGATACAGGCTTCCCAGGTGGTGGTAGTTTTGGTGAAGAATGTGCTTGCCACTGCAGGAGGTGCAGGAGACCTGGGTTCGATTGGGTCAGGAAGATCCTCTGGAGCAGGGTCTGGCAACCCACTCCAGTATTCTTACCTGGAGAGTCCCATGGACGGAGGAGTCTGGCAGGCTAGAGTCCATAGGGTCGCAAAGAGTCAGACCGGACCAAAGCTGCTAGCACATGTGCTAGTGGATACAGAAATGGATACAGTAATTCTGCATGATCAGAGACTGTGTATAGTTTGAACAGATAACATTAATGTATGAAAGTAATGTGTATGTTTAATCACTAAATTGTGTCTGATTCTTTGCAATCCCATGGACTGTAGCCCTCTGGGAAGAGTTACTGCTGAGCCACAGGGAAGAAATGTAATAATATGAGACAGTATTGTCCTTCAGGATAGCTATGTCTTATATACCACCTAGCGTTATTCTTTGCTGTTGGTTGACTCACTGACTCCCACCAGTTGAGAGGGCTATTGGTGGGTGTCAGGCACAGTGTGAATCAGGATGTGGAGATGCAGTCAGTCCTTGGCCCCAGGCACCTGCACACCCACTAAAGGATCCAGGAAGCCAGGGCTAACTCCCCTGTGCTTGCTCTCAGCCCAGATCTTTTTACTTAACTCACTAAAATGTAAAATAATTAGACCCACTGAGACCTAAAGTATGAGTCAGTGAGATGCAAAAGCTATCAAAGCATTCAGTCACTTATATCACCTTGAATGTTGGCAGTATCTTTAATCAAACATGCAAAGTGTAGAAATATGTTAGGGCAGCAGACTTAAAATGGACACTTTTACCATGTCACTGCTCCCCCTTAGTCATGAGGACCCAGCATAAGGAAGTTTAGCTCTCTTTTGTTTCAAAACATCAGGTATAGTTGTTTGTTTCTTTTCCTGATTTTAGAAGCAGTGTGTTCTCACTCTGGAGAACATAAAAATTAGAGAAGATTTAAGAAGAGGAAATTAAAAACTACTCATACCCAAAAAGGAACCTCCTGAACAATTTTTGATGTATTTATCGCCAAAATCTTTGTGTGTATCTGCATGTGTGCACATGTGTGTCTGTGTATCTTTTATAGAGAAAAAACATGCATTCCCAAAGGAAATATAGAGTAAATTCTTTTCACCTTTCTAAGCTAAATTGTTAAAGGCCTTTCTTACATTGGAAAATCATAACACTCAATTTAAGTAGAAAGTATTTTACCCAACTATCATCTGAACAAACCAAAGTTGTTTAATTACAGTATTACATATTGTATTCTTTAAAAAGCTTAATGTATTTACAGATCAAAGCATGTAGCATAACACCTGGGTTGCTATAGAGATGCCTAATTTTATCAAGATTTAAAAAATGTAACAGTAAATCCATTTGCTTTGTAAGTATTCTAAAGACTTACCATGAACACTTCTTTCATCAACTGTATATGACAAATACAGGTACAAGATCTTTTATATACCTTTTAATTAGCTCCATTTTCCAATCTTTTAGTTTTCTGATACATTCTGTCTATATTTCCTCACTTTAGAATTATCAGTGAAAAAGTTACATTCTTCAAACTTTTTAAACTTGGCCTGCCAACCTAATAATGTATGTATACATGTGTATTAGGGTTCCTGGTAGCTCACCTGGTGAAGAATCCGCCTTCAATGCAGAAGACCCTGGTTTGATTCCTGGGTCAGGAAGATTCCCTGGAGAAGGAATAGGCTACCCACTGCAGTATTCTTGGGCTTCCCTGGTGGCTCAGTCAGTGAAGAATATGCCTGAAATGGAGGAGACCTAGGTTTGATCCCTGGCTTGGGAAGAACTCCTGGAGGAGGGCATAGCAATTCACTCCAGTATTCTTGCCTAGAGAATCCCCATGGACAGAGAAACCTGGCGGGCTGCAGTCTATGGAGTTGCAAAGAGTCGAAAATGACTGAGTGACTAAGCACACATACACATATGTATATTGTACACACACACACACACACACATACATATATATATATATACACACACACAAATACATATACACATGAGCTGTGCATGCATATGTATTTGTTCGTTCATGTTGTTCAGTTGCTAGGTCATGTCTGATTCTCCCCATGGACTGCAGCATACAAGGCTTCCCTGTCCTTCACTGTCTCCCTAAGTTTGCTCAAACTCATGTCCATTGAGTTGGTGATGCCATTCAACCATCTCATCCTCTGTCGCCCCCTTTTCTTCCTGCTCTCAATCTTTCCCAGCATTGGAGTCTTTCATATCTTTTTTTTTCCCTCTATGTATGTGTGATATAACACTAGCATGAAGATTCTAAAATTGTTCATGGGACAGAATCAAGGTCATCTGATTACATAAGTCATTATTTAGATTCATTTTTTGTAATTTCATGAGAGTTTGAAGAGAATATTTCTTGGGACCTAAAATGTTAGTATTGCAGTTGTTGATTTAACAGAATCTTTAAGAAATCATTCCGTTATTAATGAAGACCAAAGCTTATTATTCTGTTTTGAACTGTCTTTGAAAAGATGAGGGGTAACTTTGGGTCTTCCAGAAAGTAACTGACTTGGGTAAATAATGACTGTTTCATGATGCCACTTGAAGAAAAGTAGTGAAGAAGAAATTGGATCTGTAATAACAGAATTCTGTAATAATAGAATTCCATCTGTAATAACAGTACAGAGAAGATATATTGATTATGGCATAAGATGTATCTAAATGCTTCATTAGAGTCATGAAAAAAGGTTGTCATTATCCTTTGGAGGTACAGAACTCATTAGCCAGATTCCCAAGAAAGCAGAAATTTCAGAATGCTGAAATAAAATTCAAGATAGAAAGTGAGAGAACCTACTAGTGGCAAGTGGGAACTAGACCAGTGGTCAGAGTATGATGGAATCATATCAATGAACAGAGCAATGAAGTGAAGAGCTATAAATACTTACTGCTGAAGTGCTAGCCATGCCTGCATACAGCCTGTATGAAACCCAGGTGTCTGGAGGTTTTTGAGCTTCTGTATTTCTGGTGTGATTCCCATTTTCTTATATCTCCATACATATATTGTAAGAGCTCCTCCCTTTACTTAAGTTAGACTCAGTCTCTACAGCTTGACCCATTGAAGCTTAGTGAAAACTATGTCCTTCTTAACACAATTCATGCTGGGCATTGTAATTTTCTTTAGCTTCTGTAAGCTAATTCAGTCACCAGCGAAGTCATCCACATAATCTAAGAACCTCATAATCATACTTCACTTTCCTCTCCATCTTACCAACTCCCTCTATTTCCCCATCTTCACTCTATCCCCTCTACTGCCACCTAGTTCTCAGAATTAATTAATCCTTTTCCTCCTTAATACTACTCTCTCACCAGGGTAATGTCTCTACTGAACTACTCTGAGAGCATGGAACTATTTCCCTCCCCTCTGTTTTGTTTCCTTATCATCCTCTACATTTTATTTGCTGTGCTGTGCTTAGTCACTCAGTCAGCTCTGACTCTTTGCAACCCCATGGACTGTAGCCTGCCAGGCTCCTCTGTCCATGGGGATTCTCCAGGTAAGAATACTGGAGTGGGCTGCCATGCCCTCTTCCAGGGGATCTTTCCAACCCAGTAATTGAACCCAACTCTCCCACGTTGCAGGCAGACTCTTTACTAGCTGAGTTACAAGGGGTAGGATAATCCATATGTGATATGATTAGAGCCTTAGCACAGGCTTCTTGCCTTCCTGTATGAAGTTTTCTGTGAATTGGCTCTCTCTACCTCACTAGACTGTAACTCCTCCAACACCTCCTGCCCTGTTGTCTCCGACTCAAATGCCTGCCCCATCTCTATTTGCTTAGTATCTCCACTTGCTCTTCAACACCTAACTGAACTATCATTGTCTCCCAGAAGATTTCTAAAACACACAGTTGTTAGACCCTCCTCTGAGCTTCCAAAACTGTGCTGCCTGTATGTAGCATTGTCCACTGAGTGAACAACTTAATTGTCTGTTTTTTTCACAAAGCTATAAGCTTACTGATGCTGAGGACAACTGTTATTACACCCAAATCTGAAATAGCACCTGGAATATGCCAGTGACCAATACATCTTTTCTGAATGTACTTTCCCTGGACCTTGCAATCTCTTGGCTTTAAATGACCTCCTGGGCCCTCTCCCTGCCCATATTAGCCCAGTCTTCTCCATAGAAGGATTGACAGCAGCAGCTTGTTTACCTGCTGTGCCAAACCCAGATTGTGGCCAGTGCTGGGGCTCAGAGGAGCTTAGAAGGAAGCTCCTACAAATAGTTAGAATTCCTTAATGGTTTCCCTGGGAGTTGATTTTCTTAAAATCATCTTCCCATGCTCAGTTTTATCAACTTTACCTTGATTAATCATGCATCTAGAAGAAATCTTCAGTTTCTACTTTGTATCTTTATCCTGTGTTAGAAAAAAAAAAAAAATTGCTCTTTTAGAAAGATGTGTTTTGATACTAACAGAAGGGGTTGTACAGCCAGGGTAGAGTGTAATGAAACAACAGGCCTATCAGGAATCAGACTGCATACTTGGACTTTGGGGTAAACATAAATAATAATAATAATAAAACCTTGCTCATGCTTCATTATATTTAGTTTTGATTTTTTGGGATGAAATCTGTCTTGAAGCATCATCATAAGGAAATGAGAGTTTGGTACTGTTTTAGAACTTCAACTTGAAAAGTATTTCAAGTGAGCAGATTCTGAGTCCTCTGGAGACATTTCATAGGCACCATCATTAGTGATAAGTGGAACAGCCCTGTGGGCTCTTTTTCGTTTATAGCCCTTGTTCCTGAAGGATGAAAAGTAGCTTTTCCTTGTACATACAGTAGCTCGAAGCTCACCACTTCCTAAGAAAGTGCCAGCTCTGTGGCTGTATTCAATTTGTGTTCAAAATTGCCTAAAGCAGAATTTCAGACTGTAGCAGCAGGACAGGATCATATCCTTATAATTACCCATGGTTGATGATTGTGATGGGCAGAGTAATGGTCCCCCAAAATGTCCACATCCTTATCCCTGGGATTTGTGGATACATTGAATTATAAGGCAAAGGGAATTAAGGCTGGAAATCACTAAATCTTAAAACAGTAAGATTATACTGGATTATGCTGGTGAATCTAGTGTAATCACATAAGTCCTTTAAAGAAGAAGAAGAAGGAAGAAAAGTCACCCAAAAGCCACAAAGATGAAGGGAGGGCATGAGCCAGAGAATGCAAGAAACCTGGAAGCCACTAGAAGCTGCTAAATACCCTCCACTGACAGCCAGCAACACGGACCATAGCTCTATAGCTGCAAAGAGCTCAATTCTGCCAACAATGTGAATAAGTAAGGAAATGGGTTCTTTCCTGGAGCATCCAGAAAGCCTCCCTGCTCACACTTTGATCCGATTCTAGTGAAACGTTTGTCAGACATTTGACCTACCAAACTGTAAGATAATAAATTTGTGTTGTTTTAAGCCCCTATGTTTGTGACAATGTAATATAACAACATAGAAAACTAATACAGTGATCTATTAAACACTTACCCATGGCAGGGACAAAAGGCCTTTGAGAAGATTGCAGTTTAATTGTCAGGAAAGATATAAATACATGGGAATTTCCACAGTAATGAAAGAACAAGGCAATATTTTGAGACAGTAATTGTTTTAGTGGCATAAAACAGTGCTTGATAAATTGCCAAATGAATTCTGCTAAGTTTTAAGCAGAGTTTTAATGAAGAGGTCAAAAGAAATGAGGTTCAGATTCATGGTCTCAAGTATGTTCCAAGAGGCTAAGCACAGCTTTGGTCAATAACCTCACAAACTTTGGTTTATTTAATGTGAATTGGTGTTATATCACTAAGTGGAACATTTTATGACACTGAATGTAGGAATTCACAGTATTCAGTTGAAATTTTCAGGAAAATACTGAAAGGAGATTGAATAAGAACCAAGCATGAATCTCTAAGTAGGATTCATTTAGAAAAGGAAAGGAGAGAGAGGCTTTATAGAAGATAACAAACTGATCAATATTTCAAAGTGGACAATGTCTGCTTACCTATGGGACAATTAAGAATAATGCACATTTGCTGAAAAACACCCACAAAATCTGAGTGATAACTCCAGTCCAGGTACACACACAATCACAAACACATACCTCCCTCTCCTGAGCAGTTGGCAATACACAGTTTCTGAAAATGAGACAGAATAAAGAGTAATCTCTCATGTGTTCTCCACTAACCAAACTGAGATAGAGCATAAGTTGTAAGAAATTTAAGAAAAGAAGCCCCAGCATTTTGGTTTCTAATTCCTTTCAAGTTGGGACTCAAAAGGTCACTGAAAGTCAGGAGAAATCCTCAAATAATACCACTCTTCCAGCCAAAGTTGAGACTACTAAAGAACAGGAGATTTTTTTTTGGTGGGGTCGGGCGGGTGGGGTGGATCAACACAGCTCTTAGATAAGCCCCGATGTTCCCTCTGTCCCAACAAGGATGATAGCCAAAGCAGTGAGGGCCCCCAACCGTCAGAAACTGTCCTAGCTGCTCACTGATTTCCAGGCCAGAAGAGTTCAGTCATTAGGCAGATACTGTGTCTTCTGTCTCCTCCTACCTGGAGACCCATAGAGCCAAATCCTTCTGAAGCAGGAGGCCCAGGAAAGACATGTAGAGAGAAGACATGGGTGTAATTTGTGTCTTCATTACTGATTAATAATGGAACTTCATGCCAATCAGCAAACTTCTCTAGGCTTTAGTTTCTTCATTTGTAAAATTGCACTGATGATATTAAAGTGCCTATCTCAGAGTAGGCTTTTATGTCCTTTAGTGTGTGTGAGAATTTTAATGAGATCATATAAATCTTTGAAAGTGCTATAAAAATGTTAGTACTGTTGTAGTTATTATTGTATTAGTTCTCTAGGTCTGCCATGACCAAGTACTACAGACTGGGGACTTAAACAATAGGTATTTATTTTCACACAGTTCTGAAGGCTAGATGTCTAAGATCAAAGTGTTGGTGGGGTTGGTTTCTTCCCAGGCCTCTCTCCTTGGCTTGTAGATCATCACATTCTCCCTGTGTCATCACATGGTCTGCCCTCTGTGCCTATATGTATACAAAGGTCCCCTCTATTATAAGGACACACAGTCATACTGGCTTGGGATCTACTCTAATGACTTCGTTTACTTCTTTAAAGATTCTGTTACCAAATACAGTCACCTTCTGAGGTACTGGGGGCTAGGGCTTTAACATAGGGGACAGGAGGTAAAACAGTTCAGGTGATAATAATTATTATTTGATGATTATGATTAAAGCCAGTTTAGTGGTTAAAATAATTTTTTTTGTATTATATCAGTTATGAACTTCATCTGTAAAAATAGTGAACACCTCTTTTGGGTCCCTTTGAGGCCTTAAAGCCACAAAGTCACTGCTTCTTAGGGGCAGCAAAAGCTGGCAGCATGGCTCTGTACCTCCTCTTTGCTCAAGTATTCATGCTCTGAATCCAGTGCCTAGGTCTCTGTGGATTTTGTTACTTTTAACAGGAAGTGAAAGTGTTAGTCACTCAGTCCTGTACAACTTTTTGTGATCCCATGGAGGATTCCTCTGTCCATGGAATTCTTCAGGCAAAAATACTGAAGTGAATAGCTATTCCCTTCTCCATGGGATCTTCCTAACCTAGGGATCAAACCCGGGTGTCCTTCAATGCAGACGGATTCTTTACTGTCTGAGCCACCAGGGAACCCCCCTTAACAGGAAAAACTCTCCTCACATTATGGTCTCATAATGTGACCATGAATGTGACTTTCGTGCATCATGAAGGTATTCAGTCCAACTGTAGAAATTTACTCCAAAGACAAAATTAATGTGGAAGCTAACAACTTTTCTGCAACAACTCTAAATTCTCTTCTGGAAAAAAAAAAAAATGTTGCTAAAATCATCATGCTTAGTTGGCATTTCCTATTGGAGCTTTTCTCCACTAGGCGTAGAGACTGGACTGACTAATTCAGGGTAAAGGGCTATATTCTAGTGTATCCCAAACTCCCAGGGACCTCATTTATATCCACACCTCAGACAAGCAGAGATATGGGCAGTAGGCAACATTTATCCTGGGGAAACTGATCAAAGAAGAGAAGGCACCTGGAAAAAACAAACCAAGGAAACCCACCGACTCAACTATAATTTGAGATGCTAATCGTTCCAGAAGCATATCTTATTGGTTCATTTAATTTGATTTGGGGAGAAATCTTCCACAAGGATTTGGGGATTTTTCAGACCTAAGATACTGACAGAAAAAGCAAAGTTTAATTTACTATATTAGCTGCCTCTGTGGAATCACTTCATCAAGGCTCCTAATAACCAAAGCACCGGCTTTCAAACTTTAATGTCACTAAGAATTATCTAGAGCACTTGTCAAAATGCCACTGGCTCAAAAGATTCTGATTCATCCAGTCATATGGGGGGCCCAGAAATCTCTATTGTCTCATGCTTTCCTTCTCAGAGGCAATTTTTATTTCCCTAACAAATACTTACATAGTGCTTATTACATACCACATACTATTATAAACATTTTATAAGTGTTGAGTGAGTGAGTGAGTGAGTAAAGTCGCTCAGTCGTGTCCGACTCTGAGACCCTGTGGACTGAAGCCCCCCAGGCTCCTCTGTCCATGGGATTCTCCAGGCAAGAATACTGGAGTGGGTTGCCATTTCCTTCTCCAGGGGATCTTCTCGACCCAGGGATCGAACCCAGGTCTCCCACATTGCAGGCAGATGCTTTACCTTCTGAACTGAAGGGTTTAGAGGCTGTCAAATGGACATGACCTATAAAGGCAGTTTTGATGGTTTTACATAGAAATGACCTCTAATGGAAGAGAACACAAATGGGAACTATTTGAGATATATTTCTATGTAAAATGTAGTTAGCACATAATTCAGCATTTTAAATGAGCACTCTGCAACCGAGACCAAATATCAATCATCTCTTGAGGTTTTCTACTATGTACCAACATCAAATCTACATAGGAACAAATGTTACTCCTGCTTTTCTCTTCTATATCAAATGTCCTGATGCCTTTGTGTCTCTCTGGAGAGACGCCGAGTTTCTGAAGGCGTATTGTTGGCTTCTGATAAAGAAGGCAGAGCACCAAAGAATTGATGCCTTCAAACTGTGGTGCTGGAGAATACTCTTGAGAGTCCCTTGAACACCAAGGAGATCAAACCAGTCAATCCTATAGAAAATCAAGCCCGGATATTCATTGGAAGGACTGATGCCAAAGCTGAAGCTCCAGTACTTTGACCATTTGAGGTGAAGTACCAACTCATTGGAAAATACCCTGATACTGGGAAAGATTGAGGGCAGGAGTAGAAGAGGGCAACAGAGGATGAGATGGTTGGATGGCATCACTGGCTCAATGGACATGAGTCTGAACAAACTCCAGGAGATAATGAAGAACAGAGAAGACTGGTGTGCTGCAGTCCATGGGAAATAGTCAGACAAGACTTAGCAACTGAACAACAAAGCTTCTGATAAGTCACAAAACACTGTAATTTTTTTTATCTGCATTTTATAAGAGAGGAATGAAGGCAAGTTGTTTACCCAAGGACATAGTGCTAATAAGTGGAAGGGCTGGGATTTGCACCCAGGCAGTTTTGTTCAATAGTCTATGCTCTTGGCTACTATGATATGCTGCCACCTCATCTTGATGCATATTTTCCAGCAGTCAGGGTATGAGAAATGCCACAGTAAAAACTATTCATGCAGATATAACAACTGATCCCATTAAGCAAATGATGTCTGTCAATCATGTATACCTGTTTGGGGAAAAGCAAAACACAAGCATTTGTGGAGTGCCTACTCTGTCAGAAGCTCTGATAACCACACAAACTTTATAGGAGAAATGACTTAAAACATTTTAAATGAAAACACTTTCAAGCCCACTGTGTTTCTCTGGGTCCTAATGAATGATCAGGAAGCAACATAAAAGTTGTTTCCAGATGCCCAAACTGCTGCTGGATGCAATCTCCAGCTCTTCCAACATATAACTTAGGAATTTGCTGGTATTAAATCTTTTTTCTTTTAAAAACAATTTTTATTTGGAAGCAATCTCAATATTACAGAGATATTACAAGAACAAACATTCTGCAAATGATTATCCCTCATATATTCTTTAGCCTAGATCTTTCATTATTAAAAATTTACATAATTAATTCCTTCATGTGTTCAGCTATTCTCTCCCTTTCCTCCCGCCTTCCCTTGGTGCCCTCTCATCTTCCAGCTCTGGAAAATGCACCTGAATGTGGAAGTCTTCAAGACATATTTTTTTGGACAAACATCCATTGGACAAATAAGGAAAAGGAGACCCAAAGCAGTTAAATCATTTGACCAAGGTCAAATTTCTGGAAAGTGACAAAGCAAAGATGTATTGTAGATTCCACATTCTTATATAGTGTACATTTAATCATCTGAGAGAAATAAAAGGAGCATGACTGAGGCTCATATTTTTGAGTTTTCAGTGGTGGAGCTTCTGTGTTCTTAGTGGAAAGTTCTTTGGTATCAGTCTTAGGAAAAAGTTTTTGGATACATTTCCTCAAGCAAGGGAAACAACAGCAAAAATAATTAAATGGGATGACATCAATCTAAAAAGGTTCACACATAAATGTTTCTGTCTTTCTGTGATCATTGGGCTCAGCTCAACTGCAAAAAATAATTTGACTCAAAAATAGTGAGTACTCAGTAGTAGTATGAATAAAGCGCTTTTGTTTTACAGATCTCTATATAATCATCCTAGTATTGTCAGCTGCCTTATGTCATTTTACTTCATAATAGGTCAGTGAATCAGGGCTTATTACCCCCTTACTATGAATGAGGAAATTGAAGCTCAAGGAGTTAGTGATTTCCTCAAGGTCATATAGCAAAAATGTGATTGAGAACTGGTGCCCAGGTTCCTAGTTTCAGACCTGATCTTTGTACTAACAAGCTTCTTGCTCAGCCACACACACTACTAAACTCTGTTATACAAAATAACCTGCTAAGCAGAATTAGCAAACCACTGACCCATACAAAGTTGTAGGTATGAAAACAACAAGATTCTCAGTGGTACCTACAAATGACCATAATCCATGGAGTAAATGCTACTCAGAAATGCTAAAAGACTCTAGGAAGTTGTGCAACTTCATCTTGTCCTTTGAGGATAGGCATTTAGTGGACCTGAATCTTTTTTTTTTTTTTTTTTGGACCTGAATCTTATTGTGACCCTAGAAACTGGTTTCCTAAGTGACTAAGGGAAATGAATTCAAAGATCAAGCATCTTTTCTGTAGATGTCTCCATTGTGCTCACCACAAAGTACAAGGACTTGAGACAAGACATGGATCTAAAGATTTTCAGTCCAGGGAAACAGTAGACTGTTATCATCAGGACTTCCCAGATGGCACAAGTGGTAGAATCCGCTTGCCAGTGCTGGAGACACAAGAGACTTGGGTTTGATCCCTGGGTCAGGAAGATCCCCTGGAGAAGGAAGTGGCAAGCTGCTCCAGTATTCTTGCCTCGAAAACTCCATGGACAGAGGAGCCTTGCAAGCTATATAGTCTGTTGAGTCACAAAGAGTCAGGCATGACTGAGTGACTGAGTATACACACACACACACACACTCACAAACATCATCATTATCATCATCATTAGTGACCAACACAAGTATTTCATATTTCCTAGCAGTTTTAACTTCATAAACTTTGTTAATAGTAATTGACATATTTGAATCTCAATGTAGTGTAGATCAGTAGATATGTAACAATTGTCATATTTCAGTGGAATTCTCAGCAATGTTAGTGATTCAACTAATATCTTGCAGTTAATTTTACTCTCCTGATGCTGAGCCTTTCCTCTTGTCACCAGTCAGCAAAGGGGAAGAAGAAAAAATTGGTACATGCTTGCTTGCTATGCACTATGCAATCAGTTAACACTCATCTTCTCATTCTCCTTGCTTTGTAATTATTTTATCATCTTGCATCTCTGTGAGATGATCAAATATTATAATCTCCATTTTTATGAATGAGAAACTGAGGCTCAGAATGCTTTTCAAATTATTTCTAAATAGAAGAGAAATTTAAGTTCAAAAAGCAAAGAGTGGGAAAAAAGTACAGTGAATATTTTCTTTAGGTTTTACATATGTTCCAGGTCACATTCTAAACAAAGTGCTCCCTCTTAAATTTCTCTGTTGTCAAGACTACTAGGAAAATAGTTCCTTTCTAGCCTCTTTAGTATCATTTACTCAGTATTATTTCAGTTCAGTTCAGTTCAGTCGCTCAGTCGTGTCCGACTCTTTGTGACCCCATGAATCGCAGCACGCCAGGCCAGGCCTCCTGTCCATCACCAACTCCCGGAGTTCACTCAAACTCACATCCATCAAGTCAGTGAAGTGATGCCATCCAGCCATCTCATCCTCTGTCGTCCCCTTTTCCTCCTGCCCCCAGTCCCTCCCAGCATCAGAGTATTTTCCAATGAGTCAACTCTTCGCATGAGGTGGCCAAAGTACTGGAGTTTCAGCTTCAGCATCATTCCTTCCAAAAAAATCCCAGGGCTGATCTCCTTCACAATGGACTGGTTGGGTCTCTTTGCAGTCCAAGGGACTCTCAAGAGTCTTTTCCAACACTGCAATTCAAAAGCATCAATTCTTTGGCTCTCAGCTTTCTTCACAGTCCAACTCTCACATCCATACATGATCACTGGATGAATATGAGGGATTGTGCTCATTCTCTTCAGTTGTTTCCAACTCTGTGTGACCCTATGGACTGTAGCCTGCCAGACTCCTCTGTCCATGGGATTCTCCAAGGCAAGAATACTGGAGTGGGTTGCCATGCCCTCCTTCAGGGGATCTTTGCAACCCTGGGATCAAACCCATGGTGTGTCCTGCATCTTCTGCATTGCAGTCGAATTTTTTACCCCTGAGCCAGCTGGGAAGCCTGAATCTGAGGGATTACAATGATTAATTTTTAGATAATGTCAGTGCATTCCTGAGAAAATTTTCCAGGAATGATTTGTTAATCTGTTAAGAATATTTGGAAGGAATGATGCTAAAGCTGAAACTCCAGTACTTTGGCCACCTCATGCGAAGAGTTGACTCATTGGAAAAGATTCTGATGCTGGTAGGGATTGGGGGCAGGAGGAGAAGGGGACAATAGAGGATGAGTTGGCTAGATGGCGTCACTGATTCGATGGATGTGAGTCTGGGTGAACTCCGGGAGTTGGTGATGGACAGGGAGGCCTGGTGTGCTGCGATTCATGGGGTCGCAAAGAGTCAGACATGACTGAGGGACTGATCTGATCTGATCTATGTTCATGTACTATTAGTTTCTTTGTGTGTGTTAACGTTGTTTGTTTTTATGTCTTTCTTTTTGTTAAATAGTATCAAAGTCATAAGATGAGTTAAGTATTCTTTATTTTATGGAAGAGTTTATGTATAATTGATTTATTTATTTCTTAATTGTTTGGCAGAATTTACCAAAAAAGCCATCTGAACCTGTGATTTTTCTTTTCTTTTATTAGTTGAACTAATAAAAAGTTCAACTTATATAATTAATATAGGACCATCCAGGTTATGTATTTTTTCCTTGAATGAGGTTTTAACATCTGAAGGATGTTTATGATACTGGTGATTTGTAACTTCTCTATTATTAGTTGAATATTTTAATATAAGTATTTTTCAATGAACAAGATTTGTCATTATTTATTTTCTGTACTGTTCACATCTTTTCTTTTTTGTTAATTTGTCTTTTAGCATTACTATGTTCTTTTTCTATTTACTTTGGGTTTACATTGATCTTCTTCTATATCCTCTAGATGATATCTAAAGCTAGAAATTACCCCCAAGTTCCTGACTTCAGGCTTAGTCCATTTTTTAAAATCTTTTTTTTCTCTCATTATTTTTTTGACTTAATTAAATCTGTTGGTAGGTCTTCAAGTGCACTGATTTTCTCTGTCATTTTTTTTCTACTTGCAAGCTCATCTATGTTTATTTCAATTCTAACATTTCCTTTTATTATTTTTTTTTGTATTGTCTCTCTTTGTTGAGATTTCATATTTTCATTCATTATGAAGGCATATTCATTTACCTTATAAAATATAGCAGCTACTTAACCATCCCCATCTGATAATTCTAACTTTGAGCCATCTGCTTGTCACCTGTTGATGATCTTTTACATTAGAATTGAGTCACATTCTTCACCTTCATATGTCTAGATATTTTGGGTTGTGTCCTGGACATTGTGACTGTTATTGTGTATAGACTCTGGATTTTGTTTTATTTTCCCAAAGATTTTATATATAGATAGATACAGACATAGATGTAATTTTAGCAGGCAGTTTACTTGTTAAGACCTTAATTTCAGTCCTTCACACCTGCATTGCTTAGTGACTCACATTTTCCTTGTTTGGTCATTTTTATTTGTAATTTGCTTTAATTCTGTTCACCAGCCCCACTCCCCACATGAGTGATTCAGTAATCAACTAGAAACTTGAGCTGAGTTTGTGTATAAATTAAAGTTTAATGTTTCCCTCCTCCAACTCTTTGGCAGCCCTTGTTACCTCAGAGCTTCTCCTAGTTCCTCTGACCAGAAATCTTTTTAGCTATCTCCTCCAAAACTGCGTCTACCCTAAGGATAAAGCACCAATAAAATGGGGATCAACTATGTGCTGGTCACTTTCTCAAAGTTTTAACTTATTTCTTGGAAATTCCATTTTGTCCAGCTTCTAAAGCCCTCAACTAAATCTGCTTTTTGTATTTATCCAGAATTTAAAGCTCTTATTTATGTGAGAAAATGTTTGTTAGGGGCTTATTTCTCCAATTCAAAAGTATAAACTTCATGTTCAATAAATTTTAATAACTAAAAGAAAGAAGAAATGAATTTTCCCTCATGTGAAAGATGCAGATTTTAATGCATTTTATCAGATTCATTAACATACAGTTTGAAAAAGAACAGTAACAATGGTGATTTTCTGAAATTTGTATTTATATATCAAGCCTTTTAAATGCGTTAGTTGATTTCAATATACGTATTGAAATGCACAGGACTAAAGTGTTCAGATAATCTGTTCTTACACATCATTGGGGAAATGATTTCTGCTTGATTGCCTCTAAAGCAAGGTTCATTCACATTTAATTAGCATAAGAGTAGACCACTTATAACATTAATCCACAAAGCTGAATTTATAATTTGTAAGAGGTGGCAACTTTGAAGTTGACATTTCTTTTATATCAGTGAGATTGCAGCTGCAGATGAAGTACAAATGACGTATTATGCAAAATAAAAATTTAATTATGAGGGAAAACTTGAATATTTCCGTTTGATTAATAATATAAGCAGATACCATCTAATTTAAATTTACACAAAAGCATAACTGCCGTTGAAAAACTGCAGTGTCAATTTATCACTGACACGAATCCAAGTCTCTCCCTAATCTTTCTGTATAGGCAAAGCTAGTAGTCATTTGGGTATGAACCAGTCTTTTTAGAATTAATGCCTAGGAAACAGAAAAAAATAAAATTTTATTTTAAGCCCTTCTATTCCATGCTCATTCACTTATTTATCTTGTAAATGTTCATTTTTTGGGGCTTATGGTACTAGAATATTTTTCAATTTGGCTCTAGTTGCCTACTTTTAGAAAAGAAAAGCATTCATTCATTCAAATTCTTTGAGCTGATATTTATGGGAATTGTTCTAGTTTGCCAAAGACACTCTTAATGTGCTGACTAGAACTGAACACAGAACTTACTCAAGTAAATTATGATATATTTCACTTTTATCATTATCTGGATTTCAGAATGATATTAACTTATTGTAAGATTTAATTAGTTGTTGGTTTGTTTTTGTTTTGGGGTTGGTTTTAGCAGTCTTGCTCTTGTGACAGCAGCAATACAAACCACAAAGCTACCAAAGTATATATTGATGACTAAGTTCTAAAACTTTTTCACATTAAATGCTGTTAAGTCTGCATTTATATATATATATATATATAAATTTACCATTTGGCAGTTCTGTCTCCCAAAAGAGGAATCTATAGAGACAAATGAAAGAATCATTACTTGGGTTAATGAGCATTACATAGGGAGATAGAAAGTCTTGTTCTCTACTAGTTGAACAACACTAATTGTATAACTTTGAAACCAGGTTCCCCTAAAACTGAATTCCCTTGCAGAATTTAGGATTAATCTCTATGTCTAAAAGTGTGTTATCTTTCTTTTTCCACCCCTGTTGTCCTCAGGATTGAGGAGTATCCAAGGAAAGAGGAAGAGGGTAGGAAGAAAGAAGCAGGAGCTTGTGGGGCCCCTATAAGCTACAAATACCCCTTGTGTCCCCTATTTCTCATTTGTAGAAAAAGGGTTTTTGTCTCCCAGGCCTTTTTCAAGTTCCAAAGAGCAGATTGAAGCAGTTAATGTTTAGAACTAAAGAGTTACAGGACTAAAGAGTAACAGTTCCTTCTGAAGGTTGTAGATAAGAATCTAATGTACATATTTGGGTTGTTCTGCAGAAACTAAGACCCTTACCCAGTGGAGGATACTGACTACATGATGACCACAAGCATTCAAACCCAGACTGGTTGAAATCAGAAAGTTGATGATTGAAATACCCTAAATATTACCCTATTAGCTCACTGCCAACCAGTCAGAAAAAGATCCATGAGCTAAACAGGCGTCCTATGACCCTCCTAACACTGTCTTTAAAATCTTTGCCAAAAAGCCATTGAAGAGTTTGGGTCTTTTGAGCATGAGCTACCCATTCTTGCTTGGTGCACTACAAATAAAGATTGCACTTGCCTCACCACAACCGAGTGTCAGTAGACTGGCTTTGCTGCAAGTCAGGTGAGCAAACCCACATTTAATTTGGCAACAACTTTAGGCAAATCTTTCAACATCCCAAGTTCTCTGTTTCTTCAACTGCTAAATTAGATATATTTTGTATTAAGTGATCTTTTAGTTTTGTGTTTCCCCCCAAATTAACATTTCTATGAATAAACTCCTTAAAACATGCAGGGAGTTAACAGTCTTTAGGTAAAAGTCTGTTTGTCAAAAGGATAGAAGACTCAAAGCAATGATGTTTCTCATAATCTCATTTGTATATTTTCTGAGGACTCAGAGATCTATTAGATATGGTATCTGTCTGAAGGAGCTGGCTAATTTTATGGAATGGTGGAGTTATATATAAGAAAACATAATGAATGTTTCAAAAAATGCTACAGGAATGTATGTTTCCAAAGTCAATGTATGTTTTTAACACAGAATCTTATAAAGACCTCTTAATCATATTTATACATCATTAAAAGTTAATTTCAGCCTTCTGTTTTCCTGGCTATCTGTATTTCTGTTGTCCAGTGAAAGAGATTATTTCATTCAATATCTAAAAGCATTTCCTCAAAAACACTTTTTTTCTTTTTTTAAAAGCTTTTCTACTTGCCCTTTTAAGCCATGTAGGTTTTGTCTTTATTTTTCCTTTCTACTTTTTCATGTGAAATTGCTGATCTTAAGAGACTGGGATTTTTACAAAAGAAAAGAAGGATCTTCCTTGCAGGCAAATGATCTGTGTGAAAAAAAAAATGCATGTGTTTGCAAGGTGAAAGTTCTTCAAGGGAGTCACTCACTGAGCAGCCATGGTCCACACGGATCATGGAATAATAGCTGTGGGGGCTGTGGGGAAGTCAGAACTTACTTTGTAAATTGCTCTAATTTTATCTGCCGGAGTCAATACTCTGAAATAACCACTTAATTAAAAATAGCCACTCACTGGCTATTTTTAATAATAGTGCAATGGATAGACATACACGTTAAATTGGTATATGCTCTCTTATTTCCTTGAAGTAATTTCTGTGATATATAATTATACAACAAGGTTAAGGTTACAATAATTTAAGATACTTTTAAATGATTACTATTAAGATTCTTAATATACATTGATATACTATCTCCCAGGAAGTTGGTACATTTTCTGTTTTACCTGGAATGTTTTTTTTTTCTGTTTGTTTTGTTTTTTTTTTTTATTGAAATATAGTTGATTTACAGTGTTATGATTACCTGGAATATTTGAGTCATATCTACTTTCCTTCCTTTCAACATTCTAGATATTATCACTTAAGAATGTTTTTAAAAATCCATATAAATTTCCCATATAGTAATTGAATATATCCTGCTGCTACTGCTACTGCTAAGTCACTTCAGTCGTGTCCGACTCTGTGCGACCCCATAGACGGCAACACACCAGGCTCCCCCTTCCCTGGGATTCTCCAGGCAAGAACACTGGAGTGGGTTGCCATTTCCTTCTCCAATGTAGGAAAGTGAATATATCCTATGGGAAAATAAAAGACTAGTTTTGGAACAAAGTTTTCTAGTCAAAATATAGCCTGTCATTTTCTTATACTTCGGTTGGTGACAAGGATACCATACTATCTGTGAATTGTGACTTAAAAAAGGCACAAATAGGAGTCCAGTCTCAACCCTGAGAGTGGCAGTGATCAGGAAAATAGAACAGATCTGTTTTCTCAGGTTTCTCTACTCTCCCCAGTATCTGAAGAGACAGGTAAACTAGGGTGTGGGCTCTTGCTCTTATGTAACATTTGGGCATAACAGAGTTTGCCTGAAAGAACTTCGCCTCCCTTCAGGTCTGTTTATCTTTGGTTTCTTGACAGTTATTTAACATGTCAGCCTAGCAGCAAAGAAAAGGAGAAAAAGTATCAGTCTTGCTATGTGCAATGCTGGCATATTTTTAAAGGTACACTGAGTGCAAAATAAATCTTAACTATTTCAGAACAGTGATATTTTTTCATCAGAATTTGGATCAGTGAGTTTGATCCACTGTCCAAGATGTGTGATAAGCATAAGGCTGATTTTTTTCTGAAAGATAAAATATTATGAAGTGACTTTTTAAAATTGGCAAATACTTATTAAGCAGCACTCTGCAGACTATGCTTGGTGCAGACTCTCTTTGCAAACTTAAACCAAGGTAAACATGTAGGAATTTACTTCTTAAGACATAAGGTGCATTAGCAAATGAATGTTGAATAAGAACAGGCATTTATAAAGATTTAGTTTATAAAGGAAAGAGGAAAATGTATCTTAGGTACAAGCCACAATTTGAATAAACTTTCTTTCAAGCTATTTTATTTGACAATAGCAGCTTAGAAACAGTGCAGTCTTTCAGGATATACAGATGACCTTTGAAATGAATTGATATTGAATGATAAGCCTGCTTGTTTTTGTTAAATGGGGTGATGACAGCTGATTCTCAAGGTTGTCCTTCCGCAGGGTAGCCTGGGACCCTATTTTCAGAATTTATCAATTTTCTAGTCTTCTCTGTATATCCCTCAGAAACTCCAGTCTCTTGGCATCAATCTTAAAATAATATATCTTATATAAGGACCTGTCCAACTTCTGATTTAAAATCAAGCTGCCTAAGTGTAATTCTCATACCTGTCATTTCTTCTCTGACCCCAGAGGAACTATCTCAACCTAGACTGCTCACCCACTCGTTGAAACATAACAATGCTCTGAGCCTGAACTGGTCACCCACAGTTTTTCTGTTCTATCAAGGTAATTGCTATCATGTTTCACAACCACTGTCTCTTTCACTCAAGGCAATGCCAGTCATATTTATCCTACTTCCTTCACCTTGAATATCACCACCTAAATCCAAGGCTTTTTCATTTTATGACCCTAAACCTGCAAGGATCTCTTAACTATTATCTCGCTTTCTTCCAATGTGCCAATAGCAATAATATCATCCATTGTACTTTTTCATCTGTTCATCTATTTTTTGAAAACGTTAAATAAACACCTCTTTCTCACCACATTATCAAAATGCCTTTATGAGACTGTTAAGGTCATTTATAGCTGAAAATCTCCAATTTTATCTTATTCTCATCACAAAAGTGTGGGGAAACATTAATTATCCAACAAATTATGTTCTTTTATTGTATTTTATTCTAATTTTTAAATGCTGGTTATAATTTAATAAATGACTTCATGCATACAGGCATGCTAAATCGCTTCAGTCGTGTCTGACTCTTTGTGACCCTACAGACTGCAGCCCACCAGGCTCCTCTGTCCATGAGACTCTCCGGGCAAGAATACTGGAGTGGGTTGCCATGCCCTCCACCAGGAGATCTTCCCTGACCCAGGGATCAAACCCGTGTCTCCTGCAGTTCCTGCGTTGCAGGCATATTCTCTGCTGCTTAACCCCTGGGGAAGCCCAAAGTGACTTCATGACCCACTGCTAACTTTTTACAACGTGTTACTTAAAGATGAGTTCTATAAAGTTTTCCATGATTTTACAACAGTGTATGTGAATGGATAGATGATAATGTGACAGAGAAAATTAATAACCAATATCCACCTACTTTAAAAGACTAGGTCATGGCTAGAATTCTGGAAAATAAAGACATTTTGAAAGTGTGTTCTTGGGCAGATGATAGTTAACCAGGCATTTATTGGATATAGTCTGTGTCTGAGATACCACACATGTTATATCATTTCATGCTGATAAGAAAAATACTAGTTACATTACTTCTCCAGTTTTGAGGTTGAAAAGACTGTGAGTTAGAGAGACTTTGTATTATCAACTAAAATATATTCACAACCTAGGGGTTGAGAGCTGTGTTTTATTTTGCAGACATACTGGGGACTTCAAGACTAGGATACATCATCTCAAATAACACTGAGAAAACTTCTCTGAGAATTCTAGGGAGGAACCATGGTATATAGGAGTTTTGCAACAAAGAACAGTTAGTAGGAACAAAAGATTATTGTTAATAAAAGAAAATTAGGTGTCTCAAGTTAAGGAATTTAGCACTTTTCTATGTATGGGAAGATACAAGACTTTGGGCTTACTGAAATCATCTATCTGGGGCCAGTTTCCTCTGTTTTTACATCCTGAGTTTCCTCAGCTACTAGATGGCAGGTATTTGTTTTATTCCTGAGTTCCCTTGGAGCTTACCAGCTCACTGTAGGTGGTGGCTAAAATCATTGTTGGCTTATTAATATGGCAGACAATATTTTATTCCTCAGTAGGTATCATAGTTTTTCTAAGATGACACAATGTGTGAGCTAAGGGGTCAAAATTTAAATTTAAACTTTGCTATCACCCTATGCTGTCTCCCTAAATGGTGATGGTAAACATTTTCAATAATGCCATTGCCTGTCTAATAAATTCAATTTCTACTTCCTAATCTGCCCAAATTCTTATTAATTTCCAACTCTTAGAATCTAAGACATTTCTACATTTTCTCACAATAGCATTTAACAGTATAATATATATTTCAGTATTTAAAAACTCATTAAGGCATGGGAAATAGTATGTAGTAGCACATGGATAATTTTCTGCTGATGTTCTGGTGATGTTTCCAAACCAAAGAGTCAGTTATTTCTTGCATTTAAATTTTGTAATCTGAGAGAAAAGACAAAGATGGAGGAAGAGGCAGAAGGAAAAAATGAGAGAAAGAAAGGAGGAAAGAAAGAGAAAAGGCAGAGAAGAAAAGAAGAAGGAAACATGTTTTAATGTCAGCACATAAGTAAAATTTTGGAATCTCTAGTATTAACACTATTCCACTCTCAAATAGCCAGAAGTAAGCAAGCACACAGGGTATCTGTGAAAGTAGATAACAACAGGGAATTCCCTGGCTGTCCAGTAGTTAGTTAGGATTCAGCACCTCCATTGTCATGGAACTGGGTTCAATCACTGGTCAGGGAGCTAAGATCCCACAAGCCATGCAGCATAGCCAGGAAAAAAAACAAAACAGAACAGTAGAATAAACAACAACAAAACTGCACGTGGCATTCACTGTCATGTGTTCCATACTCCCAGAATAAAGTCTCACATTTTATTTATTTTCTAATTATCTGCACAGAAATTGAAGTTGGCATGCATGTAATTGAAAATTATGGAAAAATACCTAATTTGGTGTATCATTTCTGAACATTTTTCTTGCCAAGAATCTTTATAAATGTTAGAGAATTTATAATGGATCTGTGACTCACACCTTGTGTCTGAGTCTGTGTCTGTGTCTGTCTCTTAATCCTTTTACTTGTAGGAAATAGGTTGTATATTACTTGACTTGCCATTTATTGAACCCATGGTTTTTAAAAGACCTCTATCCATTTTAGTCATTTAGTGTGACTATGAAGTCCTACAAAATCCAGTGACTTAATGTACCTCATAGTAATTGAATAACCTCCCAAACTGTGAGTTAAACTTTTTGTTTTAACCGAAAACCTCAAATTCCAGTTTTCTTAGGTTATTATTATTTTTTTAAATTTTAGGTAGGTATTTTCTCAATTTTACACTATTTCTGTTTTTATTATATTCTGATTCTGTTCGTGCTGAGCAGAAATGTATTTTCCTCTCAAATTTAAGTGACTTAATTTGGCACTTGTCCTTAGTTTTCATTTATAGAATTACTTGCAGATGAGAGAAATGAAATAATGAAGAGGGAGAGAAAGCCAACAGAAGAGCAGTTTCTACCTATTTTCAAATCATTTTATGGTCTAGCCATGAATATTCCCATCTTGTGATCAAAACAACTAAAATTTACCCAAATAAATTATTTCAAAAACAGAAATGTCTGCCTTGTGTGTCTTTTAAACTCAGATTAAATCAACATGTATGAAGTACCTACTATGTGATAGATCCATCTTCTCTTTCATCTTCCCAACAATACTCTGATTTACTGATTACATAGGCAATTTACTCTGATTTACATAGGCAATTTACTATGCATACTATATAGACCAGGAACTAAGCTCTGAAGTTAACTGATTAAAAGTCACATAGATTCAAATCCAGATTTCATGATCGAAAAATTCAGTGTCTTTGATTTTTTATATATCTTTAGATGATTTTGCATCTGTCAAATTCATGGTGTAGAGTTGGTAATACAGAGATGTCTAGCTAAAATTTAAAATTGACATACAAGTTAATACAAATGATTTTTAATGAAAAATTTTGTTAAGCATTTTAGTTAACATATTGTTATTAGTGGGCTTCCACTGTGTCTCAGTAGTAACGAATCTGCCTGCCAATGAAGGTGGCACAGGAGACATGGGTTAGATCCCTGGGTTGGGAAGATCTCCTGGAGTAGGAAATGGCAACCCACTCCGGTATTCTGGCCCGGAAAAATCCATGGAAAGAGGAGCCTAGTGGGCTACAGTCCATGTAGTCTCAAAAAGTTGGACTTGACTGAGCAACTGAGAATGCATCCAAACATTGATATTAGCTCACAAAATTAAATTTTCATTGACTAAAAAATAATGGCTTAATAGGTGTATTTTATTTTTTTTAGATTTTACCTTCTCTTTTTTTATTTTATTTTATTTTTTATTTTTAAACTTTACAATATTGTATTTTTAAGCACTGGTAACAATCTGAGATGCCAGTAAGTGAAAGTGGAAGTCACTCAGTTGTGTCCGACTCTTTGTGACCCCATGGACTACACAGTCCTTGGAATTCTCTAAGCCACAATACTGGAATGGGTAACCTCTCCCTTATCCAGGGGATCTTCCCAACCCAGGGATCAAACCCAGGTCTCCTGCATTGTAGGTGGATTCTTTATTAGCTGAGCCACAAGGGAAGCCCAAGAATATTGGAGTGGGTAAACTATCCTTTCCATGCCAACTGAGCTATCAGGGAAGCCCCTGAGATGCCAGTAACAATCTTAATTCCTGAAAGAAAAAAATACTTTTTAAGATTCTACAGGGGAATTTCAAATATTAGAGATTAACTTCTCATATATATGTTCACAGTTTTTTTTTTTTTACAACTGCAAAAAAATAATATATTTAAAGGAAGTTTTTATTAATATCCCAAGCATTATTTTAGCTAAAAGAATAGATTCAAATTGAAACTGTTTAAGTCTAGAAGATAAAACCAAGCTAAAAGAAATAATACTGCTTAAAAACATAAGTCAAATGTATTCTTATCTTTTCTTGTCAACTTCATCCTGTGTATCTTGTCACTGGTTACTGATTAATTTCCTTTGAATTGTTTCTCTCACTTTCTTCATGAGAGCTTGATTGCTGGATCTGACAGCAGATCAGATACTCGTAAATAGTTGGCTGAAGGATTCTCAATCTGATAGTGGAGAACTTTGAGTTCAAATGAGCTTAGGATTTCCAAAGGAATATCCTGAAGAAGCAAGGGACAAGGGTTCATCTCTGTTCATTAGACTCAGTCCTGCTGTGAAGATATCACAAAAGTCAAAGTTAAAAACAAAGAATGTGAATGTCAGTGTTGATTTCCTGGGCTGATCCTTAAGGAGGTTTTTGGTTTGCACAGTAAGAGGTTGGTATAATTGTTCCTATTATAAAGATAGTAACTGTGTACCTTTTTTTTAAGTTCATAAAAACCCATGTTCTTTACCACTTTGGGAAATTAGTGATGAATAGCGTATCAGGCAAAAATAAGGAAAAGAATGAAAGAAAGCTTATAATCTCCTTCTTATAACTCAATTGTTACTGTTTAGTTGCTCAGAGCCTGCAGGTTTCCCTATCCTTCACTATCCAACCATATCATCCTCTGTCACCCCCTTCTCCTCTTACCCTCAATCTTTCCCAGCATAAGGGTTTTTCCCAATGAGTCAGCTCTTCACACCAGGTGGCCAAAGTATTGGAGCTTCCACTTCAGCATCAGTCCTTCCAAAGAATATTCAGAGTTGATTTCCTTTAGGACTGACTGGTTTGATCTCCTTGCTGTCCAAGGGACTCTCAAGAGTTTTCTCCAGCACCACAGTTTGAAAGCATCAATTCTTTGGCACTCAGTTTTCTTTATAGTCCACCTCTCACATCCATACATGACAACTGGAAAACCATAGCTTTGATTATATGGACCTTTGTCAACAAAGTCATGTCTCTGCTTTTTAATACACTGTATAGGTTTGTCATAGTTATTCTTTCAAGGAGCAAGCATCTTTTAATTTTGTGGCTGCAATCACTGTCTGCATTGATTTTGGAGCCCCCCCAAAATGAAATTTGACACCATTTCCACATTTGTCCCATTTATTTGCCATGAATTGATAGGAATGGATGTCATGATCTACATTTTTTGAATGTTGAGTTTTAAGCCAGCTTTCCCACTCTCCTCTTTCAATTTCATCTAGCTGCTCTTTAGTTCCACTTTACTTTCTGCCATTAAAGTGCTATCTCAATTAGAACTGGCCAAATGCAGTCCAGTCCTTGACCATCTAAAATTGGGATGACTCTTGATTAGTCTGTGGCTTCCCTGAAAGTATTGAAGAAAGGAGTTCTAGGAAGGAAAACCAAAAATTCACAGAAAAGTTAGCAAAACTAAAGTCTAAAGTTGATTCATGAAATTATATTAGCCCAGATGGGTACTCATTGCTTTTCCATGAGCTCTTCCACCATCTTGTCAATTACTTGAATACTAATGTCAGAGAAGGTATACTTATCATATTTGTAGATATGGTAGACATGACGAATGTACTTAAAAATAACATAAATTCACTCAAATATATTTCAGTAGTTTAAAAAATTATATTTTCTGCATCTATTGAAATAATCATATGGTTTTTATTTTTCAGTTTGTTAATGTGGTGTATTACATTGATTGATTTGCGGATATTGAAGAATCCTTGCATCCCTGGGATAAAGCCCACTTGGTCATGGTGTATGATCTTTTTAATGTGTTGTTGGATTCTGATTGCTAGAATTTTGTTTAGGATTTTTGCATCTATGTTCATTAGTGATATTGGCCTGTAGTTTTCTTTTTTTGTGGCATCTTTGTCAGGTTTTGGTATTAGGGTGATGGTGGCCTCATAGAATGAGTTTGGAAGTTTACCTTCCTCTGCAATTTTCTGGAAGA
>NW_011495032.1:1579485-1580274 GCF_000754665.1 Bison bison bison
GGCCTCATAGAATGAGTTTGGAAGTTTACCTTCCTCTGCAATTTTCTGGAAGAGTTTGAGCAGGATAGGTGTTAGCTCTTCTCTAAATTTTTGGTAGAATTCAGCTGTGAAGCCGTCTGGACCGGGGCTTTTGTTTGCTGGAAGATTTTTGATTACAGTTTCAATTTCCGTGCTTGTGATGGGTCCGTTAAGGTTTTCTATTTCTTCCTGGTCGAGTTTTGGAAAGTTGTACTTTTCTAAGAATTTGTCCATTTCTTCCTCGTTGTCCATTTTATTGGCATATAATTGTTGATAATAGTCTCTTATGATCCTTTGTATTTCTGTGTTGTCTGTTGTGATCTCTCCATTTTCGTTTCTAATTTTATTGATTTGATTTTTCTCCCTTTGTTTCTTGATGAGTCTGGCTAATGGTTTGTCGATTTTATTTATCCTTTCAAAGAACCAGCTTTTGGCTTTGTTGATTTTTGCTATGGTCTCTTTTGTTTCTTTTGCATTTATTTCTGCTCTAATTTTTAAGATTTCTTTCCTTCTACTAACCCTGGGGTTCTTCATTTCTTCCTTTTCTAGTTGCTTTAGGTGTAGAGTTAGGTTATTTATTTGACTTGTTTCTTGTTTCTTGAGGTGTGCCTGTATTGCTATGAACTTTCCCCTTAGGACTGCTTTTAAAGTGTCCCACAGGTTTTGGGTTGTTGTGTTTTCATTTTCATTCGTTTCTATGCAAATTTTGATTTCTTTTTTGATTTCTTCTGTGATTTGTTGGTTATTCAGCAGCGTGTTGTTCAGCCTCCA
>NW_011495032.1:1582981-1584562 GCF_000754665.1 Bison bison bison
ATGCCAGTCCAGGTTCAATGCACGATACTGGATGCTTGGGGCTAGTGCACTGGGACGACCCAGAGGGATGGTATGGGGAAGGAGGAGGGAGGAGGGTTCAGGATGGGGAACACATGTATACCTGTGGTGGATTCATTTTGATGTTTGGCAAAGCTAATACAATTATGTGGAGTTTGAAAATAAAATAAAATTAATTAAAATTAAAAAAAAAAATTATATTTTCTCACAAGAGGAAATTTAATGCAAATAGATATGGAAAGTCACATTTAGTAAAAACAAACAAATGAAAGTAAACATATTTACACAAATATACAGGGAGAGATGGTTTTTAACAACTGTTTATGTGAAAAAATATACATAAGGATTTTAATGGATTATCTTTAGCACAACATGAGCCAATATCATGAAGTGGCTGTTAAAAATATTGTCCCATCACTTTCTGTAGTATGTTTCTAAGCCATTTGTCAAAATAAAAGCAGATAGTTCTTCTATGGGCTTCCCTCATAGCTCAGTTGGTAAAGAATCTGCTTGCAATGCTGGAGACCCTGGTTCGATTCCTGGGTTGGGAAGATCCCCTGGAGAAGGGACAGGCTACCCACTCCAGTATTCTTGGGCTTCCCTTGTGGCTCAGCTGGTAAAGAATCTGCCTGCAATGTGGAAGACTTGGGTTCGATCCCTGGGTTGGAAAGATCCTGTGGAGAAGGAAAAGGCTACCTACTCCAGTATTCTTGCCTGGAGAATTCTGTACAGTCTATGGAGTTGCAAAGAGTCGGACACAACTGAGCGCCTTTCACTTTCAATCCTTCCACTACATTGTCCCTTTTTTATGTCCTTTAGAATTTTTTAAAACTTATTTTTAATTGGAACATAATTGCTTTACCAACTCAATGGACATGAATTTGAGCAAACTGTGGGAGATAGTGAAGGACAGGGAAGCCTGGCTTGCTGCAGTCCATGGGGACCCAAAGAATTGGACATGATTTCGGAACTGAACAATTGGTTTATAGTGCTGTGTTGGTTTCTGCCATACAACAACATGAATGAGTCATAAGCTAACATATCTTCCCTCCTTCTTAAACCTCCCTCCCACCACCCGTCCCATCCTACCCCTCTAGGTTGTCACAGAGCAGTAGGTTGGGCTCCCTGTGTTATACAGCAACATTCCATTAACTATCAGTTTTATATATCGTAATGTATGTTTCAATACTACTCGCTCAATTCCTCCCACCCTCTCCTTCCCCCCCCCCACTGTGTCCACATGTCTGTGTCTCTATTCCTGCCTGCAAATAGGTTAATCAGTACCATTTTTCTAGTTTCCATATATATGCATTTGTTTTTCTCTTTCTGACTTACTTAACTCTGTATAACAGGCTTCTAGGTTCATCCACCTCACTAAAATGACTCAAATTCATTCCTTTTTATGGCTGGGTATTATTTCATTGTATATATGTATCGCCCTTTATCATTTGTTATGGCTTAAAGCTCAACATTCAGAAAACGAAGATCATGGCATCTGGTCCCATCACTTCATGGGAAATTGATGGGGAAACAGTGGAAACAGTGTCAGACTTTATTTTGGGG
>NW_011495032.1:1584662-1589111 GCF_000754665.1 Bison bison bison
AAGTTATGACCAACCTAGATAGCATATTCAAAAGCAAAGACATTACTTTGCCAACAAAGGTCCATCTAGTCAAGGCTATGGTTTTCCCTGTGGTCATGTATGGATGTGAGAGCTGGACTGTGAAGACAGCTGAGCGCCAAAGAATTGATGCTTTTGAACTGTGGTGTTGGCGAAGACTCTTGAGAGTCCCTTGGGCTGCAAGGAGATCCAACCAGTCCATTCTAAAGGAGATCAGTCCTGGGTGTTCTTTGGAAGGAATGATGCTAAAGCTGAAGCTCCAGTACTTTGGCCACCTCATGAGAAGAGTTGACTCATTGAAAAAGACTCTGATGCTGGGAGGGATTGGGGGCAGTAGGAAAAGGGGACGACAGAGGATGAGATGGCTGGATGGCATCACCGACTCCATGGATGTGAGTTTGAGTGAACTCCGGGAGTTGGTGATGGACAGGGAGGCGTGGCGTGCTGCGATTCATGGGGTCGCAAAGAGTCGGACACGACTGAGTGACCGAACTGAACTGAATATTATTAAAATTCGTTTCTTTACATGTTTAATGTATATCTTTTTACTAGCTTATTAGCTCTCCATATCACATGTTTTATTCACTAATACATGTTTAAACTATGCCTAGTATAGCACTTGGCCCAACATATATTTCTGAATGTCTGAAATATGGTAAATGAGGACACTTCAGTGAGGTGAATGAGGACATGTTCTATATTTTCTTCAATCTAGAAAAGTTGGAGCCCTGGGTATATATGTCTTATATTGCAACTCAGGAAACAGGCTCAGACTCAAAGTGTAGAAACCATGGAGAGATTAATTTAAATTCAACATATTATATTTTAAATATTCTAAAACTTAATGTTGAGGTTTGAAGGAAAACAGCAAAATTCTTTAAAGCAATTATCCTTTAATTAAAAAAAAATACTCTAAAACAGAGATATTCCAAAATGGAGTAGCCTAGACTTCTAAGTAAACATGGTAGAATAGAAATATTTGTTTCTCTGGTATTGGAGATGCCAAGTCAGATAAAGGAACAAGTGCTTATGGAACAGGGAGAAAGAGATACTTAGTCTATACCCTGAATGATGACACAGCTCCCACTCTCCTAAACCCTGCCCACTAATTTTACTGTCTCCTGAAAGGATTTGGAAAGCTTTTCTCTGAAAATGGAGAATTCTAAGAGAAAAGATGCATAGATATTGCCAAATAGTTATCACAAATAAGATGAATGTCTGGTTACTCTACAGGAAGAATCACCAATCCTGAAGCTCTGTCTGTGATAATAATGTCCAGTCATCCCTTAGCATCTTTTTTCTTAAATGTGAATGATTCAGTGATGATCAAATAATGGGCATAAGCTTCTAACTGGAAATAAACTAGAGATATAAAATGAAAGCAATAGAGACATTGGGAGAAGTATAAGAACAAAAAACTACCATTAATATCCACAGAGAATTTGTTGTTGTTGTTGTTTTTTGTTGTTGTTAATGAGAGGATGCTGTATTAAGGAGTATGGAAAAGGAAAAACAAGTTTGAAAAATTTTAATATATATATATATATATATATACCATGTTCTAAAATTTAATGCAAATTTCATTAAAGTTGAAGATGTTAACATATCTGTAATATATATTATACAATATTATATAATGTATATCTGTGATATATATTATCATATAATATAAAAAGGAAATTAAAACAATTGGATGGCAGTCCATAAAGACCAAGAAGAAAATAACTAAAAAAAGACAACTGTTTTCAATATATATATATATATATTTTAAAGATATATATTTCTAGACTGAGTACCAATGGCAATGGGTGAGGGGAAAAAAAGATTCATTCAAAGGCATATTAATATGAAATTTCAGAATGTAGAAGAAAAAGAAAAGTCCATAAAGTTTTACAGAGAAGAAAATAGATTTGGAAATACAGAGGAAGACATAGCAGACAGATTCTTCTCAATGGCAAAGTTATACATTAGAATACACTGGGAATTACTTTCAAAACACAGGGAAAATTATGGGGCTTTATACCTAGTCAATTGAGCATGATGTTAGAATGAGGACATTTTCAGATCTACAGAATCTCAAAACAATGTCTCTCTCAGGAAACTAGTAGGGAATATGTTTCAGGAAAAAATATAAATCAGAAAAATGAAGACATGATATTGGTATCCATAAGTCACAGGATCATTCACAGGAGACATGAAAAGTGAATTATCAGAATGGTAATGGAAAGGTATCCCAGGATGCCATTTTAACATCAGGAAAATGGTAAGCTCTCACACAATGTGTCCAAATTAAAATTAAATTAAAGTAAGTAGATAAACATAAAAGCAAACACTCTGGTAGAACACTAGAACCTACTGTAACATTTACAATCTGTTTGGAAAATTCAGGGTTAAATTAGCTTTCATTATATGCTATGCTATGCTATGCTAAGTCACTTCAATCGTGTCCGACTCTGTGTGACCCCATAGACGGCAGCCCACCAGGCTTCCCTGTCCCTGGGATTCTCCAGGCAAGAACACTGGAGTGGGTTGCCATTTCCTTCTCCAATGCATGAAAGTGAAAAGAGAAAGTGAAGTCGCTCTGTCGTGTCCGACTCTTAGCAACCCCATGGATTGCAGCCTACCAGGCTCATTTGCTTTAATAAAACCAAAATTGTTTCAAGTAAAAAAAGCATGCAGGTAATGGCTCAGCTCTGGATAGTAGAAACAAGCTTAAAGAGAGAGAGAGAGAAGGAAAATAGGAAAAAAGAAACAATAAACAATACTGGCCAGAATAAATTAACGTTAGAAAACATACCTTTTAATAGAACATTGATATTCCTGGGCATGTCAGGAAATTAATCTGCCCACTCGATAATGGTTGCAAATTAGTATCTTAAAGCATGTCTTTTCCCCTACATATCTATATTGTATCAGATCAATGTAACTTGCATTTTCACAGCACAAAGCAAATAGAATTTTAATAAAAACTGGATTGTGTGACTAATACTTTTGAATTTTAGTGCATAAAAAACCTTCATGTGGGAAATGAAAGAGAAAAAAATAACCAAGTCCCTAACTTTTCAGTAGGGGAACCAAATGTAAAATGATTATGGAAAATAGATCATTTTCAAATTAGTATTCCACACTTCAGAGGAAGAACATATTTTTCTCCTGCATAAATTATGTGGCAACACATTTCAAAAACCCAATCTTAATCTAAGCAATGAACATTTCAAAAAGTAAATTAATATCTTCAAGGGAGTGAAATACAGCATGTTAGGGAGCCAACTCCAGCACCACAGTAATTATGGCTTTGCCAACATTTCTGCAAAAAGCCTGATTCTGAAACAGTATTTTCCCTACTTTCCCAGCCTTGTTGATGACAGAGTCTAGTGTTGATCCCAGGCTCTGAATACAAAGCTGACCTGTTTTTTTTTTTTTACCTTCTTCAAGTGAAACTCATTTATAGCAATTTGGGTTTCTAACTTCTTCTAGAGAAATATGTATGATTCCAGATTTCTCTCATTTGATCTGTTGTAGCTTACAGATGGGAGAAGGAAATGACAACCCACTCCAGTATTCTTGCCTATAAAATCCTGTGGACAGAGGAGCCTGGTGGGCTGCTGTCTATAGGGTCTCACAAAGTTGGACACGAAGAGCAACTTAGCATGCATGCATGCATTGGAGAAGGACATGGCAACCCACTCCAGTGTTCTTGCCTGGAGAATCCCAGGGATGGAGGAGCCTGGTTGGCTGCTGTCTATGGGGTCACACAGAGTCGGACACAGCTGAAGTGACACAGCAGTAGGAGCAGCAGCAGCAGCAGCTTACAGATATGAGAGTATCATCATATTGAAGAATGATTGAATTTTACAGCTGAATTTGGGGATCATGTTGCTGAAGCCATATCATAAGGGGTGGGGTGGGGGCAGGGATCAACTTATAAATGTTTAACAAGTGCTAATCTTGAAGTCAGCATGCGTACTACATTTTCTTGAAGTCAGCATGCGTACTACATTTTCTTTTTTTTTCATTTGTCCATCAGTGGAAATATAGGTTTTTCCATATCTTGGCTATTGTGAACTATGGGAGTGTAGATAGTTCTTTGAGATCCTGATTGTTGTTATTTTGGGTAAATATTCAGAAGTGGATCATATGGTAAAGAAAATGCAATTATTCAGAATACATTTCTAGGTTCAGTTCAGTTCAGTTCAGTCACTCAGTCATGTCTGACTCTTTGCGACCTCATGAACCGCAGCACACCAGGCCTCCCTGTCCATCACCAACTCCCGGAGTTCACCCAAACCCACGTCCATTCAGTCAGTGATGCCATCCAACCATGTTATCCTCTGTTGTCTCCTTCTCCTCCTGCCCTCAATCTTCCCAGCATCAGGGACTTTTCAAATGAGTCAGCTCTTTGCATCAGGTGGCCAAAGTATTGGAGTTTCA
>NW_011495032.1:1589211-1596506 GCF_000754665.1 Bison bison bison
GGGACTCTCAAGAGTCTTCTCCAACACCACAGTTCAAAAGCATCAATTCTTTGGTGCTCAGCTTTCCTATGGTCCAACTCTCACATCCATGCATGACCACTAGAAAAACCATAGCCTTGACTATACAGACCTTTGTTGACAAAGTGATGTCTCTGCTTTTTAATATGCTGTCTAGGTTGGTCGTAACTTTCCTTCCAAGGTATACGAGATATATTGCAATATGGAAAGGCAATCATGCCCATTTTTGACACTTTCCAATGGCCCTGGATCAGAGAACTGTATGAAGATCGTGAAAAGTGTCTGTCCAAAATTCATATTTTTATATCTTCATCAGCTTCTCACTATTTGCTTGACTTGACTTCTTTTTAATATGACCAAATTAACATCTTTATGAAGCATAAAATGTTCCAAACAATCTCATTTATAATCAATAAGACCCAGTATTATAAATATTTGGTGATACCTGTCATGATATTTTCCCCTGGACCAAAGATGGAAGCCATTCTGGAAACCAAGAGCATTTAATTAGAATATACCAGTGCTTTCTCTTTCTGTGATGACTATTCTTATGAGTTTCTAGTTGGGAGTATTTGCAGAATTATTTTACAAATATAGTTTGGCTAAGTAACTCCTCATTACATACCTCTGTGAAACCTACTAGAACAACATCATAATTTTATAACTGTAATTTCAGCTACTCATTTCTTCCACATGTATAATGAAGTAGAATGTATCTCTTTAGTTCCCACCAATAAGTTTATATGATGATATCCTCTGCCCAAATGTAGCAACTGGGAAGAAAGTGCTTTGCAGGCAGAAAACCTGGGCTGTAATCTCATATCTGCAAAATACAATTATAACGATCCTGGGAAAGTTACTTAATGTTTCTGTACCTCAGTTTCCTCCTTTGTAAAATGAGATTAATATACCATCTCTTCTAAGGCTATGTATTAATAATATATTCTAACTATATATATATATATATATATATATGAAATTATACAAAATTATAAAATAGATACAGTGGTATCCCTAACACTGTTAGATGCATTAAAAATGCTGAACACTTGAATTTTTTTATCCCTTTCATAACTTTCTGTTTAATCACAATAACAGTATTGTGACTGGTAATATTAGGAGTAATTTTACCACTAGACAGAGTTAATAAATCAACTGTGTAAAATGGGATATAAAGCAGAGAATGTGTTTCTTTGTTTAATGATTATAACCATGACTGCTACCTGACTTTCATATTTTATTCCTGAGAGGATGCCTATTTATCCAAGACCTAAAAGAAATACATTCTCAGAGTATACTAAATACTCTGGTTATCGAGTGGCTTGTTTCTGTGACTTGATGTTGAAGAAATCTCTAGAACAGCCACATATTTGGATGCTATTTATATATATGTATATATATAGGAAGTGAATCTCCATATGTTGGAAGTTCTTGGCATTGGTATTCTCTCTTTTGCTAATTGGCCTGGTAAGTGTCTTAGTCATAAGTGAAGTTCAAGAAATCTGAATGCTTAGTCAGTGTTCAATAAGCACTCAGAAAAGTATGTGAATGCTAACATTGGAATAATGTGTCTGTGGTTTTGGATTTATATGTGCTGATAGAATATCTTTTGGTGTTCAGGGTATAGAAACCCTTGTGTTAATTTATCATCAGATTAGTTCTGTGTATGAACGTCCAAAGTGCTTCCAACTTGCTTATCTAATATGGCTACTGCCTCTCCATGGTGTGGAATCTGCACTGTGATTCAGAGTCATCCTCTGCATAGAGCAGGCTCAATATTCCATTGTTCTTGTCCCTACTAACATAAGCCCCCATCTTCAGCGAATCCTTTCCTGACAGCTTGAATAAATACTGCTAAGACACACCCCTTTTCTGAACCTCTTTAATACTTAGAGCCAATACATAATTGTCTCAATTTGTATTCCTGCAAAGGCAGACTCAGGCATGGATTTGAGTAGAAGTAGATTATTGGGGAGATGATCTTAGGAAATCCCATGAGAAAGCAGGACAGTAAAGATATAGCAAAGGGTATATTATCAAGTATCTTAGACTGTGGGCACCTGATTTTAAACCCTCTGAGGAGCTGTGCTTTGGGAAATGGTATTATAATTCATACCTCAGAAATATTTCCATGCCTGTCCACAGGAGAGATAAGGGTGGACTCAATTCTTGACTTAAAAATGATCTTAGGGACACTTGCTACAAACCACTTCCATGGATGGCTGAAGGGGAGGCCCAAGAGATCCTTGGAGCAGAGCAACAAAAGTATTATCGGATGGAATTCAGGGTGCACACTGAAATGTAAGGGCCAAAGGATAAGCACAGAAAACTGAAAGGTCTACCATCATCACCTTGAGAACTTTTCCCTTATTCAGTTTTAGAATTGGATAGAACTTTAGAGATCAGTTCTCAGCTTACATCTCTCAATAAAGTTGTGGATTGTGCTTTAGATGCGACAGTTGTTCAATGAATGGAGCCATGTATGCACATGGCTGGACCTGCCCATCTAGTGCCATTCAGGCACCTGGTTACTCAGACTGTATGAATCAACCTTGCAGATTTCCAGGTGCCTTCTGACAGTAGCACGTGTGCATGCTTAGTTGCTCAGTGGAGTTGGACTCTTTGCAACTCTATGGACTGTAGCCCGCCAGGCTCCTCTGCCCATGGAGTTTTCCAGGCATGAATACTGGAGTGGGTTGCCATTTCCTCCTCCAGGGGATCTTTCTGATCCAGGGATCGAGCCAGTGTTTCCTGGGTCTCCTGCATTGCAAGTGGAATCTTTACCACTGAGCCACTGGTAAGCCTGGACAGTAGCGTGACTGTTGATTAAAAATTTCTCTGACTTCCACAATTCTACAGGGGAAGGAAATCTCTCTTGGAGAGGGTAAGTGACTTCCTTAATGAGGCAACCTGAGTGCATGTCTCCTGCAGTGAGGACAGAGATCATCTCTTAGAGTGAGACCGTATCAGAGATTATTTTGATACATGGGTAACAGTGAACACATAAAAAGTATAAAATCATATGTGAGTGGGAAACATATTAAATTATTACGTGTACTAGTCAAGTTCAGTTCAGTTCAGTCGCTCAGTTGTGTCCGACTCTTTGTGACCCCATGAATTGCAGCATGCCAAGCCTCCTTGTCCATCACCATCTCCTGGAGTTCACTCAAACTCACGTCCATCAAGTCGGTGATGCCATCCAGCTATCTCATTCTCTGTCATCCCCTTTTCCTCCTGCCCCCAATCCCTCCCAGCATCAGTCTTTTCCAATGAGTCAACTCTTCACATGAGGTGGCCAAAGTAGCCTTACATTTATTTCCCTGTCTAAATTTTTCTACCTCCTTTCTTAAGTGTGCTGCTGCTACTGCTGCTGCCAAGTCGCTTCATTCGTGTCCGACTCTGTGCGATCCGCATAGATGGCAGCCCACCAGGCTCCGCCATCCCTGGGGTTTTCTAATTATTATATATGCACAAAAAGACAGAGAAAATCTATTTAAAATTATTGCAATTCAGAACAAATATATACACATTAAAGAGCATGTATTTTGTTGGAACAACCTTGCTATTGTGACTGGTGAAGCTTACGCGATGCCTGCTGTAATCCCAGGATGCTAACACAAACAAGATACTTGTTTACCTGAGTAGCTTCATCTAGCAGAGCACTCTCCAAGAGCTCAGTGTTGTCCAGCTCACTAAGTGGGTAATTTCTTTTGCCATGGATTCTTAAGCAAATGGAATCTAGTTAGAAAAAGGGTGAGATAATGAGAATGAGGGTATTTTAAAACAACATAGCTCTCTTCTTTTAGTATAGATTATATGTCCCTACTCCTGGGGCCTGTGTTATCCATCTCTGTTAGACAAGTGCTTCCAGACTCATCACTGCCTCTGAGAAGTGATAGGCTATTGGGTATGTATTTCTTTCTTTCTTTTTTCTTTTTTTTAAGTAAAGTTGATTTACAATGTTATGTAAATTTCTGGTATATATCACAGTGATTCAGATATACATATTTATACATATTCTTTTTCATTGTCTTTTCCATTATGGCTTGTTACAGAATATTGGATATAGTTCCCTGTGTTGTACAGTGGGACCTTGTTATTTATCTATTTTATATATACTAGTTTATATCTGCTAATCCCAAACTCCTAACTTACTTCTCTTCTACCTTCTTCCCATTTTTAAAAGTGGCTGGATAAAACTAGGAATAAATATAATTTTAAGGGAGGAATTAAGAACATATCAGGATTAGAACATTTAAAAATAAAATTAAATAATTCTGATGTTAAGCAAATGAGGAAAAATGAGAGTAAAAATTTCAGTTTTCCTTTCGTCTGTGAAAAGAAAGAAAATCAAGATTGAAAAGAAATTAGCAGGTTCTGAAATTTATAAAAACTGTCAGGAAAGCAATGAAGAAATACATAAATATTTAATAGTAAGTTATAGTTATAAAACTGTTTATATTTTTATTACATCTGAAAATTTGCTAGCCAATTACTATATTAATTCAGTCCACTTAAAACGTGCAATTACATATACACGCACTTACACATGCACATTTATTTTTATCTCAGGCTATTTTACTTCTAAAATAGAAATATATGTTTTGAAAAATAAGCATTATTTATTGTGTCTCATTGACTTATTGTAAATTCTAGAATGGCATGAAGTTACAAGTTGCATCACAAGTGACTCCATAGAGTAGATGAATACAAATTCTAGTTACAAGATCATAGAATTACAAAGTAAATGTATTCTCAAATTGCTGTAGTTATGTATGAAAATATTAGCTCAAGCAAAAGGGTAATTGTTAAAGGAGGGTAGAGCAACATGTAATATTAAACAAAAATCTGGAAACCACTGCTTCTTATTGCCAAAGCATATCTGCTTAAGGTTATTGCAATTATTTAGGGGAATTAAGAAAATTAATGCCAAACCTAATGATTTGAAAACATAGTCAATCATGTAATATGGAATGAGAAATTTTATCCTGAATTTCTTTCCTTTCTCTTTGCAGAGAGAATCGAAATGATTATACTAGAGAATTGAGTTTGACTGTACAATTAGAAAAATGTAGCACATGTCAATTAAATAGAAGTGAGAGATACAGGGAATTAATCTTCCTGTCCCAGGGTGTACTTTTTCCTACATTTCTTTTACTCACAATTTTCTACTGCTAACTTTATGCTGTACCATAAAATTTCAAGTTTCTCTTCCTCTAATATTCTTTTTTCTCTCTGTAATGACTTTTTCTGATTAGCTCCATTCATTCTTTGGACTTTAACTCAGATATCACCTACATTAAATAGCCTTCCAAAGTCTAGGTATTTAATCTAGACTTTACTTTTTAATTTATTTTTTTTAATCTAGGTATTTAATTTATACCTGTATGGCAACACCGTTCACTTGTCTTTCAATCTTCCATACCATTTATAGTTCTAAAATTCAGGTATGGACATACTAGTTCCCTGCTTAAAATATTTCATTTGTCCTCAGTATCTATAATAAAAACTCTACTATTCTTAGCATGGCATTGCTTGTACTTCATATCTTCTCACAGTGCTCTCATCCTTTTCATAAAAGATCAATACTCAGTTACAGATTCACTGACAGTTTTCTGAATAGGTGCAGCAGTTTCTAACCTTCCTGCCACTACCCCTGCTGATTCCTCTGTGTGATCCTCTTCTATTCTAGTCACCCGCTCTCCTCTCAAGGCTCAGTCAACCATCACACTGTGAGCTTTCTGCCCACCCAGGCATAGAACTGACTTTCTCAGTGTGCCTGTGTTGCTGACCCTCCCAAGTTAGTCCCCAGAAAGAGTTCTTCTGCTCCATGAGGCACACACCAATAGAAGGAGACCAGATTCCGTTCAGAAGCAAACGAAAGCTTTATTCTTTGATCAAAAAATGGAGAGATGTGAGCTTGCTTTCTAGAGTACACATATTCCGCCTGAGAGACTGTGGGCAGGTCTGCTTATAAGGTTCTGTCAGCGGGGAGGGGTGGGGAGAGAGTTCGCGTGAGGTGGGTGCATGTGTGTTGTTCATGCTTCAGATCACAGCATCTCTGTGAGGGCCCACTTCTGCCATCTTGAATTACAGTGCCGTGCACAGCACTTTGCCACATGACCCAGGAGCCGAGATGTCATTTCATACTAGGAACTCCAGTCTGAAGTTCTGAGAGTGAGGCCTCTGCTCATGACCTCCTACGAGCAAGTGAAACAAAACTAAGCACAAGGGGGAAAAAAAATAAAAGTTAGACTTTATTTTATAATCCAGATTCTATTTTTACTCCCCTGTAACTCTTAATGGGCTTTGTCTGTGACACCTGCTTTATTCTTTCTCAAAGTCTATCAAAACACGTGTTATCACTTAGTGAATCCAGTCATTTCCTATTCTGTCTTTTTTCCAGCAAACCTACTGAAGATAGGGCTTTGTTTTTTGATTTCCAACAACAGATAGAGTGGAATCCTGAGAGTTGGTTATTATTTGATTGAGTAGATAAATGAGTCAATTGTAAAATGTGGAAAAGATACTGAAATGGGCTCCAGAGTTGAAACTATATTCCTAATAAACCTAAATTAAGGAAGACTTATTCCATGTGTTCAGTTTTTCCCTCCAAGTGAAATAGCTTCACATTCATATATAGCATATTGGAATGTTCTGCCACTGCTGCTTTACAGACGGATGTTCTCATCTCCTGAAATCTTTGCTCACTACCATTGATTTAAGAAGCTCTTCTCCAGGATGACAGCAGTACTACCTGAAAATCAAGTCCTTGCTTACCAAACAGAGCTCAGGGCCAGCTTCAAATTGAAATACAGTCACCAATTATGTGCTAAACTACTCTCCTTCCTGCTTTATCTCTTTCCTTTCTGCACACACTCACACATATTTTATATTCCAAAGAATAATGTTAAGTTTCAGTTCAGTCACTCAGTCGTGTCCAACTCTGTGAACCCATGGACTGCAGCACACTTCCCTGTCCATCACCAACTCCCGGAGCTTGCTCAAATTCATATCCATCAAGTCAGTGATGCCATCCAAGCATCTCATCCTCTGTCATTCCCTCCTCCTCCTGCATTCAATCTTTCCCAGCATCAGGATCTTTTCTAATTAGTCTGTTCTTCGCATCAGGTGAGCAAAGTATTGGAGTTTCAGCTTCAGCATCAGTCCTTCCAATGAATATTCAGGACTGACTTCTTTTAGGATGGACTGGTTGGATTTCCTTGCAGTCCAAGGGACTCTCAAGACTCCTCTCCAATACCACAGTTCAAAAGCAT
>NW_011495032.1:1596606-1613499 GCF_000754665.1 Bison bison bison
TTGCAGTCCAAGGGACTCTCAAGACTCTTCTCCAATACCACAGTTCAAAAGCATCAATTCTTCAGTGCTCAGCCTTCTTCACAGTCCAACTCTCACATCCATACATGACTACTGGAAAAACCATAGCTTTGACTAAATGGACCTTTGCTGGCAAAGTAATATCTCTGGTTTTGAATATGCTGTCTAGGTTGGTAATAGCTTTTCTTCCAAGGAGCAAGCATCTTTTAATCTCATGGCTGCAGTTACCATCTGCAGTGATTTTGGAGCCCCTCAAAATAAAGTCTCTTACTGTTTCCATAGAGTGGATAGCTGTTCCCTTCTCCACATCTTCCCAAACCCAGGGATCGAACCCAGGTCTCAAACATTGCAGGCATGTTCTTTACCAGCTGAGCCACCAGAGAAGCCCAAGAATACTGGAGTAGGTAGCCTATATGTTAAGTTTAATTCTTAGCATACATAAGAATGTTTTAAATAGGTATGATAGTCCTTGACATGGAGCATTTTTAAATATGAGAAAATGGAAGATGAGCCCCATTAATTTAATAAACACATTTTTTCTTTGATTGTCTATTTCTGAAGGTTGTAAGATTCATGGATGGTAAAACAGGGATTTTAAACATGCAAGGATCATTTCTATAGTGGAACTCTATAATGCAAAATCTACAATGCAAATTTCAGCATGGAAAAGATAATGGGAATATTCCTAATCTCAATATGGTTCCTTAAGTGAACTTAGCACCATATGGAGTGCCATATACTTAGAGTAGCCTGGTAAATACTAGAGATCCATTGACTCTTATTTTTTTCCCTGAATTGGCTCTTTAACAAATATTTTCCTCATATTCTTTTATACCTCTTATATGCATAGCCTTGGCCTTCTTTGGAAGAAAAGAGAATATAATTTATTTGTTTTGAGATATTCTCCTTTATAAAGTTTATTCTATAGAAAAATAATCATTGCAAAAGATAATGAATACCTCTGACAGTGAGTCATTTCTTTAAGTGTTAGAATATTTTTTTTTTTGCATTAAGGAGACTTTCATTACATTTCTTTCTTATCTGTATTAAGGGCAAATTAATTTTAACTTTCTTGGATGACCTTTCATGATTTTGCATTCCTCATCTGTGAGTTAAAACAGTACTTTTCAAAGTATAATACAAAAATAACTGACTCTCAAGGATTTCAAGGACAATCAAGTTTAGGAAATGTTAAGTATGTTTTTATAATACCTTTTAGCATTCCCTGGAACTTGTTTAACACAGAACACTTTTTTTGAGAAATACTGACTTAAAGGGACTAGGATCATTTTCAAAAATGTCTCACAAAGGGGAGCCCAATAAAGGAACCAAACATTTTCTTCTATCATTAACTGGAGGCATGGGGCTTTTAAAAAGCTGGTTATAGTCAAATGTAATATTCTATAGGAAAATGGATTCATTCTTTTTCTGAATCCTTTATCTAATCAGTCCAGACTAACTTCCAGCAAACATATTCTGTTGATCATCAAGTCAGCTGAAGGAAAATCCATTTCTACTACAGGAAAAAATTTCCCAGCTAGTGTTGAATATAAGGGTGTGTAGAATGTAGCATGATCTATTATTATACAGTCAGCGTATGGTGATTACTTTCCTTGGCTTTAATCCTTGTGTTATAATTGGCATCTGAAAAGGATAAGATGAATTCCCTAAACTGCATGCACATTGTATTTTTTAATCTTGTTGTTAAAGAAGTTATAATAGTTTGGTAAAATGATTCTTAATGCTGTTAGTAGACATAGGCCACTTTGGGAATCTGATTCATGCTAAGTCACTTTAGTTGTGTCCAACTCTTTGTGACCCTAGGAACCATAGCCTGGTAGATTTCTCTGTCCATGGGATTCTCCAGACAAGAATACTGAAGTGAATTGCCATGCCCTTCTCCAGGGGATCTTCCTGACCCAGGGAATGATCTAGTGCCTCTTACACCTCCTACGTTGGCAGGTGGGTTCTTTACCACTAGCAACACCTGGGAAGCCCACAGACCCAACAAAATGCAAATAAGCACATAAACACAGATATTTGCATATAAATTTAGGGCTAACAACCCCTTTACTTTATCCTTGGGTCAGTGGTCTCCAGATTAAGACCCTTGCTACTATGAGGCTCGAGTCTCTTAAGAATTCTTACTTGGATTATGATTTTTACTACACTTATTTTTAAGAGAGTAGGTTGTTCAGGAAATGTTTATGAAACGCCAAACAAATGCCAAGCATCATTTTAGCAATGGGATTACAAAGATTACTATGACAGAAAACCTGTCTTTAGCAGCTCACAATCTAGATGTAATTATAATCTAAATATGACTAAATATTTACATATGGAGAAGGCAATGGCACCCCCACTCCAGTACTCTTGCCTGGAAAATCCCATGGGTAGAGGAGCCTGGTGGGCTGCAATCCATGGGGTTGCAATGAGTCGGACACGACTGAGTGACTTCACTTTCACTTTTCACTTTCATGCATTGGAGAAGGAAATGGCAACCCACTCCAGCATTCTTGCCTGGAGAATCCCAGGGACAGGGGAGCCTGGTGGGCTGCCATCTATGGGGTCTCACAGAGTCGGACACGACTGAAGTGACTTAGCAGCATTTACATATAACTGAATTTCCTAGCCACATTCAGGTGTGTCTATAATTACTCTTAAATATATTTATTTTATTTATATAAGAGTAAACTCTGGTGGCTTAGTGGTAAGGAACCCTCCTGCCAGTGGGTTCACTCTCTGGGTCAAGGAAATTCCCAAGGAGAAGGAAATGGCAACCCACTGCGGTATTTTTGCCTGGGAAATCCGTTGACAGAAGAGGTTGGTGGGCTACAGTCCATGAGATTGCAAAGAGTAGGACATGACTTAGTGACTAAAATAACAACAACAAAAACTCATACTTCAAGGTTCTCAGAAAAATAAACCTAAAAGATGCAAAGACAAGTGAACCAAAGCACATCTGGCAAAATTGTCATAACTATCATTATATTGGATATTAATATGGTGCTTTTTGTAGAGTTCACACATATCTTTCACATGTATTTTGTGAGCTGGGTAGAATTTTCTTACCATTTCATTTTTGCTGACTGAGGTTCAGATGGCAATAGCCCCATGCCAAAGTTTAGATGTTTTAATCAGCATAAGAATCATTCTAATTCTAAAAACCTGTGCACCTTTTACTTCCCTGGTTTCAATGTATATTTTTTAAGAAATATTAGTTTTGAAAGCGGCAAATCCTGGAGACTGCATCAATGAATTGATCAGTCAGAGTACATCATGCTTAGAATCTAGAGGTTAATCCAGAAAATCACAAAAAGGAGCCAAAGAAGAAAGTGTACAATGAGAATCAAAGGCAATGGCTAACAGATTGCTTCATTGTCAAGGGTGAGGAAAAGGTTTTTATTTACATCCAGATATTTTCCTGATTCTTTACTGTCTAATCCACCAGGTGGGGCTAGTGGTAAACAACCTGCTTGCCAGTGCAGGAGACTTAAGAGACACAGGTTTGATCCCTGGGTTGGGAAGATCCCCTGGAGCAGGAAATGGTAACCCCCTCTAGTATTCTTGCCTGGAGAATCCCATAGACAGAGGAGCCTGGTGGGCTACTGTCCATAGGATCACAAAAAGTCCCTCATGACTAAAGTGACTTAGCACATTTTCCTGAATTCATGCCTGTGGATTGCCTGAAAAGTAGATCAAAAGCTTTTCATTGATTTTCATGTTCATGCAAGTATGCATTCTCACAAAATACATGGATTCTGAAAGAGCATTCATAACTCAGATTTTAGCAAATTGAATGATTTCACTAGTAAAAGGAGGCCATATGAATCACTTAGTATAGTGGTTGGAAATACTCTGCCCCTTTTTTAAAAATGTGTTTTTAACAGTTTTATTTAGATATAATTTACATGCCATAAAGTTGACTCATTTGGGAGGGAGATTCAAAAGGGAGGAGATATAGGTACACCTATGGCTGATACATGTTGAGGTTTGACAGAAAACAACAAAATTCTGTAAAGCAATTATCCTTCAATAAAAAATGAATTAATAAAATAAAATACACAATGAGTCTATTTTCAGAGCTGGGTATCCATCACTATAAACTAATTTTAGAGCATTTTCATCATTCCTCCAAAGTAGTCCTTAATACATTGGGAATCATTACCCATTTGTTCCACTATTTACCCCTTGACCAGGCCCCATCCATAGACAACAGCTTATGTATTTTATGTCTGTATATATTTGATGATTCTACATATTTCATATAAATGGCATTTTATACTATGTGAACTTTTGTGTCTACTTCTTTCACTTGATATAATGCTTCTGAGGTCTATATGTGTTGTAAGCTGTATAAATACTCTATTTCTTTTTATTGTCTAATAATATTCCATTGCATGGGTATACCACAGTTTATTTACCCATTCATCAGTTCATGTAAATTTGAGTTGTTTCCACTTTTGACCATCAATGCTACTGTTTATGAAAATGTTTTTCAATTTATTTGCTTATTTTGTATATATATTTCCATCCCTCTTTTTAGAATTCTGTTGCTGAGGCATATGGTAACTCCCTTTTTAACCTTCTGAGAAACTGCCAGATTGTTTTCCAAAGTGGCTGCAACCATTTTACAATCTCTCAGCAACATATAAGGCTTCCAATTTCTCCATATTGTTGCCAACACTTTTCCAGCTCTTTAAAATGTATTTTAGTGTTCTCAAAAATTATAATTATCACTTATGCCTTTTTTTTTCTTTCTCATGTTTTCCTTTTTTGAGCAATTCATGGCTGTATCAGTCTCAGAAATACTTTCATAATCTCCTTGAGAGATTTTATCAAATCTCATAGAAACAATCCCCCAAAAGACATTTTTATAGATCACTAATGATATTGAGGAACTCTGATTGTTTGGATAAATAAAAATGTCTTGGAACACAACCACACTCATTCATTTAGTTTTATTTCCTATGGCTGTTTTTGCAGTATAATGGTGAAGTTGAGTAGTTGCAAGAGAATATATAATCTGCAAGGTCTAAAATATTTATATCCTGACCTTTACAGAAGTTTGCCAACCCCTGCTTTATCAAATAAAAAATCACATCCATAACTATGTTTTATTTACATGAGAATTTCTATATATCAGTGTCCTTAATGATAGAGAAAAAAGTGTATCTAATTGTATATGGAGAGGAAGACTGAAATGACTGGATACACCTATGAACTTGTGGTTAGTGTTAAGTTTCTATTTATTCCTTCACTCATAGTCATTCAGTATGCTTATCAAATATTCATTTATTTCATGTATTTATTAAAGTCTTACTATATTCCTATAGATGCATTAGACTCTGGAGACATTGCAGGAAGGATGGCCAATAGCTCTGCTCTAACCAAGTTCACAATTTATGTAAAGACTGCCTTTTACAGAGTGAAAGTGATGAAGAACAGTGGTGACAGAGCATGAGGGAAGATGGGACATGAGAGTGGATAAAGATTAGTGGAAGGGACTGTTAGAGCAATATTTCCCAAAGTATGAAAATATTTATCAATGTCGCGAGAGGAAAAAATAAGTATCTCTGATATATTATCTTTGTGTCTGAAGAACCAATTTCTTTTTCTATATAGTGTCTCAGAAACTTTAATATGTAAAATATGCACTGCAGATCTCTAGCTGTATTTCCCAGTTTCCCAAGATCACCTTTTAGTTTGACAGAGAATTTTTATAGGAGTTAGACCTCCATGAAACATTTTCTGGGGGAAAAAAAAAAAAGAACTTTGCTATTCAAGAATTGAGTTGAAGATGGAAAAGATTCATAAAAGCTTCTGGAAAGAAAACGAGGTCACACACTCACACCTTTGGTTTTCTAGTACGAGGTTACCTTTCAGATCTTGCAACTTCCCCTTGTGTAGATATTAGGCCTGTAAATTAGTTATGATAATGCCTCTTTCAAAGGGTCTTTGAAGTTTAGATTTTTTCCTTTATTAAATACCTTTCATTTGAATTTTCTAAAGCACTTTAAGATTACAGAGAAGAAAGTTCAAGGAAAGATAATATAATAGATTATTCTTCCTTCAGCTCTAACACTTTTGAAAGAATTATTTCTTACCTTTCTGTTAAATTGACTTAGATAAATTTTTCAAAGTGAAGTGTTTGGTTCTCAAAAGCTAGCAATATCTTTTCATCCTTTTTTTTTTTTCCTAATATTTTCCTTCTTTGACCAATTCATGCCTGGATAAGTCTCCAAAATACTGTCATAATTCCCTTGCCATTTTTTTTTTTTTAAATCAAAACCTTCAGAAGCAAATTTCCAAAAAGCAAGAGCAAGCAGCATCAAGAATGTTCAGTTAACCAAGATTAGAAGTGCAGATAGCAAGCAACCTATGAGAACACCTAAACTTCTGCTATGTGCAGCCAGTAACAATTCTGAACCTTGTGAAACTCAAGCTCAATTACACTGCCATTTAGCACTGTGTACTTGATATGATTAGTTACCTTCCCCTCAGTTTCCTCTTTCGTGTCATCAAGAGACCTAAGGATACGTATCCCAGCCTATTGTGAGTTCCAAGTAGACAGTTGGCATGCAGTACATATAACTGCCAATACAAAAATTGGTATAAAAATGATGAAACATCTGTTAGAACATTTTTTTTTAAGTTGGTGAAAACATTATTAGTGCCTTGAGGCAAAATTCATCTGCTATATTGCATCAGAGTTTGTGTAAAATTTGTATCACTTTGTCATGACTTGAAGCTGGAGGGGATTGATAATATGTTGGATAACCAAAGAATGACCATATCATATTGACAGAGGTATGATGCATCTAATTTATTAGATAATAATACTATATATATATAATTACTATATATAATATAATATTACTATATATATAATTACTATATATAATATAATATTACTATATATATATAATTACTATATATAATATAATATTACTATAATATTATAGACATAATATTAGAAAATTAAGAAATTGGTAAAAGACCCTTATTTGCATCAAACATAGTCTTACAAAAAGTCTATGAAATGAAAGGGGTGAGTGTAGAAAATACTCATGGGTTTAAAATTACTGTAAGAGCAAAATGAGTTAATGATATGATAAGGAGACACATGTGCCCAAAACAGTCCACTGTAATTATAATTTCCTCAAATAGATAAAGTATCTGCAGCCATAGCGATTTTCGCCCTCCTCAGATTTGGACTTGATTCTTAGAGTGCTGGATTCAGATATAGTCACTCCACTCTGAGGGATAAAGATAAATGCTAATATATTCAAGAAAATTAAGTAGTTGTTGGTGGCAGCTGTTAATAAAAAGATTAAGATATTAGGGGCAGTCATGTAGATTTGAAAATCAAATACAAAATTATATAATTGAAAATAATAAAACCACTTTGCTCCCACAACCCCAAGTGAATTTGCCTTAAAGAGGATCATCCATTTGTGATAGTGATGTGTACTCAAGGTTTGAGCATTAGTTGTAACTTTAAAAGACTAGAAGCATCCTAAGGTTATGGTTGAATAATTTATCTACAGCCACTCAGTGAAATAGTATTTTTCATGAAACAAGATGAAGTAGTTTTCCATGAACTGATGTGATTTCTAGGATACATAGTGTAAAGAATGAGTACAGAATAATATATAGTATATTATATTATGTAATATATATTTGTATAAATATATTGTATAATATATAATATATAAATATATTATAGTACATAATAATATAATACATAATATATTATGTGATGATATATTACATAACTTTTATGTAACAGATAAGGGGAATTAAGAATAATTGATTTTCTCTTTCTTGAGATATCTGTGTATCTAAATATCTGTCTATACTATTTTGGCAAAAAGAAGCAGAGGGCCACTTAATAGAAGCTAATGAAAATAGTTACGTATAAGGAGTAGATGAAAATGAAAGAGAGGAAGTAGGAATAAGGGTGTGCCTTCTCTGAAGTTCCTTCATTATATAGTTTGATGTTTGAACTATAAAAATATTTTGTATATCTAAAAAATAAAAATGTAATTTAACCAAATACAAATAAATAAGCCTAACCAAATAGCCAGTTAATAAAACCACACTAAGAAAATAACTTAATTAACTTACACTTAAAATTTAATTAATTTACTAATAAACGTATTAATTAAAATATTTATTTGTTGCAATGTTAGTCATAAAACACATGCTTAGAACTAGATGTATTGTGAAGTCCAAAACCGCTGTACAAATAGGATCTTTTTTGTAGGTTTGTTGTTGGTAGTTATATTGATGAGATAATTCTGAAACAATACTGTGTCTGTAATGCAGGAAAAAATAAATGAGTATGTATATAGATATTGTTGGGAGACAGAAGATATAAACATGGAACAAAATAATGTAGAAGAACACTGCAGTGTAGGATTTTATTAAGAAGTCTTGGTTATAACCACATCACATGTGCGCACGCACACACACCCCACATACATATATTTGATATGTCCTTCAAACACAAGCCCTTATTTATCCGTCTGGAATCTATCTAACTCTTCTACATTCTAATAATATACTTTCCTCTTGGTTAAAGTATGTCATGATATCATTTTGTGCACCTAATGCTGAGATCATGATTTCTAAAATCTGTTTACTGCATGCATATTAAAAACTAGGAAACTTAAAGAAATCGTTGGTTTCAGGTCTGAACAGGAAAAAACAAAGTAAGTCTTGTACTCAAAGATTAATCGGGTAAGAGAGGGTAGAGATATGGTGTATAGGGAATTCGGATCTCCTAGGTGGCTCATTGGTAAAGAATCTGCCTGTAAATGCAGGAGATGTAGGTTTGATCCCTGGGTCAGGAAGATTCCCTGGAGGAGGAAATGGAAACCCACTCCAATATTCTTACCTAGGAAATCCCATGGACAGAAGAGCCTGGCAGGCTACAATCCATGGAATCGCAAAGATTCAGACATGGCTGAGTGACTGAGCATGGGCACCACATAGGGGATTTATTGATCTAATTTGTAATGTATAATATCTGTAAGAAAAATATAGAATGGCATATTAAACTGAAAAAAAATGCATACACGTGTCTGCAGTGATGCAAGAGATAGAGAAGAAAGCATAAAAATAGGGGTCGTCATTCAGTTGCTAAGTTGTGTCCTACTCTTTGCGACCCTGATGGACTGTAGCCCTCCAGGTTCCTCTGTCCATGGGAGTCTCTTTTTTCAATAGAATGACATGTTTTACAAAACAGTTGATCTGGACTTTTCAAAAGATTCAGTAGGAGAAGACTAGGAGAAGTCATTCATTTTAAATGAAAGACTGTAATGGCATAACAGTCTAATACAATATATTAACTTTGTATCATGTATCAAATTATATGTATATATATCAAATTATCTCTCTCTACATATATATATCTATATATATAAAGCTTCCCAGGTAGTGCTAATGGTAAAGAAACTGCCTGCCAACACAGGAGATGTAAGAGACACAGGTTTGATCCCTGGGTTGAAGGATCTCCTGGAGGAGGGCATGGCAACCCACTCCAGTATTCTTGCCTGGAGAATCCCATGGACAGAGGAGCCTGGAAGGTTATAGTCCATAAATTCACAGAGTCAGACATAGCTGAACAACTTAGTATATACACATAAAACATTTATATGACTACTGGTGAATTTTGCGTATAGGTTCTGTGTTGGATAATGTTAAGCTTGATTTTTCTTGGGCATGGTAATTGTGTTATGGTCGTATGTTCTGGACAGGCATGTTGAAATGTCACACTATGTGCAATTTAATTTACATTGATTAACAAAACAGATTTGTGCAAGTGTGTGTGTGGGTGTGGGTGTGTGTTGAGAAACAGATGAAAGAGATATGGCAAAATCTTGATAGTTTTTGAATACAAAGAGTATTTAGGTCTTTGTTTTACTGTTCTTTTAATTTTCCTTCATGTGAAAATCTGAAAATAAAAAAATCATAATTAACCTACATTATACTGAAATGTAAGGAGAAGGCAATGGCAACCCATTCCAGTACTCTTGCCTGGAAAATCCCATGGACGGAGGAGCCTGGTAGGCTGCAGTCCATGGGGTCGTGAAGAGTCAGACATGACTGAGCGACTTCACTTTCACTTTCCACTTTCATGCATTGGAGAAGGAAATGGCAACCCACTCCAGTGCTCTTGCACTGGAGAATCCCAGGGACGGGGGAGCCTGGTGGGCTGCCGTCTCTGGGGTTGCACAGAGTCGGACACGACTGAAGCAACTTGGCAGCAGCATCAGCATACTGAAATGTGAAAACCGATCAATTATTATCAAGAAATAACACAAAGAGGGAGACAGATTTCTATTCCCATGTCATATATAACATAATAAAACTCAAGAAGATGGGATCTTGAAAGATTCTGAAAGAATGACAAACTACAGAAGATGGGTAATTTACTTAAACAGACCTCTCACCAACAACCAATAGAAACCCCAAAAGAGTGAACAGTATCTTCAGTGAGATGAGACAGATTACAATTCTGTACCAAGCAATATGTCTTTCATGAGCATGGGTGAAAAGAGATATTTTTAAGCATACAAGCTGAGTTAAGCCAAAATAAATGACTCTCTAAGAAAGAAATTCTAAATATATAATTTAGGCAGAAGGAAAATGGAAAGGCAGAGATGCAAGAAGAAATTATGAGCAATGATAATGGTAAATATGTCATTAAAGCTAAACAAATGATGACTATATAAGACAATAATAATTTGAAATTTTGTGAAGAGAAAAAAATCATCTTAGAAATTAAAAAAAAATAATAACCCTGATGACAAAATTGCCTACAGCTACATGAGTAAAGTGTAGTATAAAATCATCTTTGTATGGTGTGAAAGTGGATAACTTAATTATCCTTGTTAAGTTAAATTAGGATAACTCCTGAAAGGATAGACATAAAGCATAAACACTCAAAACCAGAGGGGAAAAACAGAAAAAAAAAAAAAAAAAAACTTGAGAAACATGAAAAAATGCAATGCCTGATAGAAAAGTTTGGGCAACAACAAGATTATAAACATTGGAGATTTTAGAAAACCAATACAGTGTAATATTGGGCAAGGATATCTAACAGGTGAAGAAAAATAGCAACACCAAATTGTGGATAAATATTGCTTAATAAGAACTAAGACTGAAAATATTATTGGATTTACTAGTGAGATCAGAAAAATAGCATGTTTCATAGACAAAAGACTGATTAAATTTCTGTTTTCTTGAGGGAAGGGGGTTACTTATCTAAGCCAGGGATAGACAAAGCTCTCACCAACTGACAGCAAAGGTGATGATGCCAGTCAAATCAAACTTATGTGAAGTCCAATTAAGCCTGAATATTAAAAGTCTTGTGACCACTGCAAATATGGCATTCAGTTGGTATAATTCAAATATAAGAGTGAAGAAATCAAATTGTGTAAAGACAGTGGCATGTAGATTAATATCAAGAACTCTGATTCAGTATTACATTAAATGTAGGATATAGAAGAGAATCTGAAAGTTAATAAAATCTTTGGAATTCTGAGATCATTTTTCCACTGAATAAGCCTTGTGAAAATCTCTGATGTATGCAGTTTCATATGCTTCTGTAATTTCTCCTATTTTTAATGGGTGCTGCTTTGTGATTCTTTGGAAAGAAAAAGTATCATGAGACTTAGAAATCTATCAGTTGATTGCACATTTCTTGTTCAGTCAAAACTGACTCAGAATTCTAAGTGTACTAACACTGTGCTTGAAGGGTTGATAATGAGTGATTTAATTCTTTGAATGTTATATATGATTACAGTCTGGAAGGCTGAACCCTTTTGGTGATGGTCAATGATGCAGTAAGAAGGTTAACACAATTTGCACTGGTAATTTCTCCCTCATTTGTATATTTCAATCAACCTTGGCCTTTATCTCTAAGGGCAAATAGAAGTGCCTGTACACAGAAGTCCAGAAGAGAATCTGGCTTCTCCTCTTTTAATCCTCGAATTTTAGGGCAAAATGGCAGTTTCCCAGGTGTCTCAGTGGTAAATAATCCGCGTGCCAACCAGGAGACGTGGGTTTAATCCCTGGTTCAGGAAGATCCCCTGAAGAAGGAAATGGCAACCCACTCCAGTATTCTTGCTTGGAAAATCCTATGAACAGAGGAGCCTGGTGGTCTACACTCCATGAAGATAAAAAAGAGTCAAACATGACTGAGCAACTAAACAGCCACAACAGCAGGCCAAAATGCCAAGTAAAAGTTTTGTGACTACATCAGTACTGATTTCTAGGAATAAAATAGTTTCTAGGAATAAAGGTAATGTGAATATATCAATATTGATTTCTAGGAATAAAATAGGAATGCCTATGTATTTTTCCCCTATAGTTCACACAAAATAACTGGGTAGTCTATTTTTTTTTAAACATGTAAGGTTTCCATCATCCTACAGCATTTCCCTTGGATATCCCCCTCTGGACTGTAAGGACTTTCCTGATAGCTCAGTTGGTAAAGAATCTTCCGGCAATGCAGGAGACCCCTGTTCCATTCTTGGGTTGAGAAGATCTGATGGAGAAGGGATAGGCTACTCACTCCAGTATTCTTGGGCTTCCATTATGGCTCAGCTGGTAAAGAATCTACCTGTAATGCAGGAGATCTGAGTTTGATCCCAGGGTTGGGAAGAACTCCTGGAGAAGGGAAAGTCTACCCACTATGTATTCTGGCCTGGAGAATTCCATGAACTGTATAGTCCATGGGGTCACAAGGAGTCAGACACGCCTGAGCAACTTTCACTTTCACTTTCTGGACTGTAAAATATGAAGGGCATGGACTGCGAGTTGAGCTGGTTTAATGTGTGTTCATCTCATTTCCATCAGTAAAACAGAGCTGCTTAAATCACTGTAGGCATAAGGATTCATTCTAAGAATTATACTCTACATTAATATGGGAGCATCAGATGAGGTGAAAGTCTTTAATGGAGAAACGGAAGATTAGAAAGAGAATCACTAACAGATTTGTCTAAAGCACTGCCCAGGTACACAGGTAAGACCTTGCAGTCGAATAGAAGAAACTGAACAAGTCTACCACCAACCTTCTCTGGTGGTTTAGACTTTAAAACTCTGCCTGTAATGCAGGAGATGTGGATTCAGTCCCTGGCTCAGGTAAATCCCCTGTAGAAGGGAATAACTACCTACTCTGTGGTAAGTGATACCTTACTACTATCCTAAGGTAACCTGAAAGTGGTGTTTTCTGTTTCTCTTCTACCTTTCATACATAAGTGTTCTCTTCTGATCATCTCTAACTGGAACCATAAGGAAAAGGGTATTTTGCAAATGAAAGTACCCATTATTAGCCTGAATAATCAACTCAATGATTGGGAGTGTAAAACAGTAGACAAACTAGGAATAAAGAGATCAATAATAGTTACAGAAAAATAAGCCAGTTGTTATATGCAAGGAGAGCAGACAGGAAAGAAAAGTATCCAGACAGACTTCTTCTGACCTGATGCTTTATGTCATGTAAGTATGTGCAGGTGGCACAATGGTAAAGAATCCATCTGTCAGTGCAAGAGATACAAGAGATGTGGGTTTGATCCTTGGGTCTCGAAGATCCCCTGGGGAAGGAAATGGCTATCTGTTCCAATATTCTTGCCTGGAAAATTCCATGGACAATGGAGCCTGGTGAGCTATAGTCCATAGGGTCACAAAGAGTTGGAGATGACTGAGCACACACACACACACACACACACACACATGCAGCAGTGTGATCTTTTATAACAGTAGAAGATCAAGGAAAAGATTGGTTCCAAATCAGGAAAGGAGTTTGTCAAGGCTGTATATTGTCACCCTGCTTATTTAACTTATATGCAGAGTACATCGTGTGAAATGCCAGGTTGGATGAAGCACAAACTAGAATCTAGATTGCTAGGAGAAATATCAATAACCTCAGATATGCAGATGACACCACCTTATGGCAAAAACAGAAGAAGAACTAAGGAGCCTCTGGATGAAAGCAAAAAAGGAGAGTGAAAAAGTTGTCTTAAATCTCAACATTCAGAAAACTAAGATCATAGCATACAGTTCCATCACTTCATGGCAAATAGATGGGGAAACGATGGAAACAGTGACAGACTTTATTTTACTGCACTCCAAAATCACTGCAGATGGTGATTGCAGCCATGAAATTAAAAGACACTTGCTCCTTGGAAGGAAAGTTATGCCCAACCTAGACAGCATATTAAAAAGCAGAGACTTTACTTTGTCAACAAAGGTCCATCTAGTCAAGGCTATGGTTTTTCCAGTAATCATATATGGATGTGAGAACTGGACTCTAAAGAAAGCTGAGTGCCAAAGAATTGATGCTTTTGAATTGTGGTGCTGGAGAAGACTCTTGAGAGTCCCTTGGACTGCAAGGAGATCTAGCCAGTCCATCCTAAAGGAAATCAGTCCTGAATATTCATGTTGAAGCTGAAACTCCAATACTTTGGTCACCTAATGCAAAGAACTGACTCACTTGAAAAGACCCTGATGCTGGGAAAGAGATGGTGGGAAGAGATGGGGATGAGATGCTTGGATGGTATCACCAACCTGATGGACATGAGTTTGAGTAAGCTCCAGAAGTTGGTGATGGACAGGGAAGCCTGGTATGCTGCAGTCCATCAGGTCACAAAGAGTCAGACATAACAGAATGGCTGGACTGAACTGATTTATGCTAGGAGCCAAAGTGAAGTGAGACTTACCGCTGAGCTGATAAGGGCTCATAGATGAATGAACATCAAATTTGCTGCAATTTTCTTTTCCCTTCAAATATAATTAACGGGAAATTAATTTCAGAAAATTTGTGGTACTTGTGAAAAAATGTAGATTTCTAGATATTCCTTATAGACCTAGGAATCAGAATTCTCTGGGGTTTGGATTCAAGAATCTATGCTTTAGCAGTATGCTTAAATGTTTATTCTGTACAATGTAATTTGGAAACTTACACTTGTGGAATGGCTAATTTATGCCAAGCATATGCCAAGTCCTTTAGAGGCACTGTTGTCTTTCCTCACTATAACCAATGACTGAAATAGAGACATAAAAAATAAATTAAAATTTTAAGAAGCTAACAAATAGAAGAGATATTGCTATTTTTTAGAAAAAAGAAATAATTAAGCTAGAGATGGCAAATAAATTATTTGTCACATATCTATTAAGTGATTGAGTCCATATCCAAATTTAGATCTTTTTGGCTCCAAAGTATGCCCTTGGGATGTTGAATATGATAAAAAGGCCAAGCTCACTGAATCACATACCATCTTGATAAATAAGCATGAGCAAGATTCCTCCAGGAAGAATGAATAATACTGTTCTTGCATTAAGTTATGTCTGAGTGGACTTCTAAAAAAGTCCTGGAGGTTGAGATGCCTCATCCATTCCCCAAACAAGCAAGTAAGTAATAGACAAAGGAAGGGTTTGAGAAAAGACCTTCCAAGAAAAGGAGAATTTCCCACTTGCTCTGTTTCCTGTTTCACCTCCTCCTCCCTTTCTACCAACCTACCACACATGATGAAGAAGTCCTGCATATGACTTATGTCATCTTTGTGTGTCCTTAGCATTGAGGAGCATTCTCATTTCTTCTCAGAAAAAAAAATACATTGTTTAAATGATATTAATTTTATAGTTAATATATAAAAAGAGTCTCTTTACCTATCTTTTTAAAAGCAGTACTGTGGACTCCCTATGGCTGAATTATTTGTATTTTTGAAGGAATAGGTGAGTGTGAGTGAGAAAGCTGTGGAATCAGATTTTAACCTTAGCGGTGAACCTAGCTGTTGCTGTTGAAATGTCACCTGAAATGCCTGTATTCTAATTTAGACTCTGTTATGAAGCATTACCAAGACAACTAAATTGCTGGGTACCTTTTCTAACAATCAGAGGTGGTCCAGTTGTTTTGAGTTGTCTTGGGCATTAGATAATTCTTCTCCATGTAAGATATTTTTGTAGGGGCTTATATTTGCATGGAGATGTAAGTTTCAGTCCCTCAACCTTTTTTTTGTTGTTGTTCTATTACTATCATTCACCAAATGATGGTAAAGCTATCTTTCTTCCCATGTCTTGCTGAATTCCTGCTAAGACTGACAAGACAAAAATTTGTAAAATAGCTTTGAAGATATGTAAAATTATGTATATTTTATGGTGTGCACATAGGAAAGCACTCTTCCATCAGCAACAATTTCATTGGTTCCAATGTCTCAAATCTGGATGCTTTTTACTATTTCTCTTAGCCCAAGCCATCATGGCTCATTGGCTCACTAATAGGATTCTAAATGGTCTACTTTTGTTCTGCCTGCTTCAAGAGCCCATTACCTATTCAGAGTAATTGAGATGCTATCCTTTCCTTGCATGAGAATGTATCACTACAAGTCTCACCATGGCTTCAAGGCCTTATGTGGTTTATCCTCACCTGTTTTTTCAGGTCACTTCTCCTACCAGTGTCCCTTTAGTTTTCTATGTGACAGCATCACAAACTTGCTTTTTTATCTTCAAATGTGTCCAGCTCATGCCTACTTTCATCTTTGCTCCTCTCGTTTTGTTCAAATATTACCTCTTCAGAGAAACCTTCAGATCAGATCAGTCGCTCATTCGTGTCTGACTCTTTGTGACCCTGTGAATCTCAGCACACCAGGCCTCCCTGTCCATCACCAACTCCTGGAGTTCACTGAGACTCACGTCCATAGAGTCAGTGATGCCATCCAGCCATCTCATCCTCTGTCGTCCCCTTCTCCTCCTGCCCCCAATCCCTCCTAGCATCAGAGTCTTTTCCAATGAGTCAACTCTTCGCATGAGGTGGCCAAAGTACTGGAGTTTCAGCTTTAGCATCATTCCTTCCAAAGAAATCCC
>NW_011495032.1:1613640-1614124 GCF_000754665.1 Bison bison bison
GGAAAAACCATAGCCTTGACTAGATGGACCTTTGTTGACAAAGTAACGTCTCTGCTTTTGAATGTGCTATCTAGGTTGGTCATAACTTTCCTTCCAAGGAGTAAGCGTCTTTTAATTTCATGGCTGCAGTCACCATCTCCAGTGATTTTGGAGCCCAGAAAAATAAAATCTGACACTGTTTCCACTGTTTCCCCATCTATTTCCCATGAAGTGATGGGACCAGGTGCAATGATCTTTGTTTTCTGAATGTTGAGCTTTAGGCCAACATTCTCCACTCTCCACTTTCACTTTCATCAAGAGGCTTTTGAGTTCCTCTTCACTTTCTGCCATAAGGGTGGTGTCATCTGCATATCTGAGGTTATTGATCTTTCTCCCGGCAATCTTGATTCCAGTTTGTGTTTCTTCCAGTCCAGCGTTTCTCATGATGTACTCTGCATATAAGTTAAAAAAGCAGGGTGACAGTATACAGCCTTGACGAACTCCT
>NW_011495032.1:1614224-1619249 GCF_000754665.1 Bison bison bison
AATTTGATCTCTGGTTCCTCTGCCTTTTCTAAAACCAGCTTGAACATCAGGAAGTTCACGGTTCACATATTGCTGAAGCCTGGCTTGGAGAATTTTGAGCAACCTTAAGTCACCCTAAATCAATTAGCCTAAACTCCTTCCCACTCCCACTGTCCTCCTTTATTGTCTTCATAGTACTTCAGTTCAGTTCAGTCGCTCAGTTGTGTCTGAATCCTTGTGACCCCTGCAGTGCGCCAGGCTTCCCTGTCCATCACCAGCTACCAGAGCTTGCTCAAACTCATGTCCATCAGGTCAGTGATATCATCCAACCGTCTCATCTTCTGTCCTCCTCTTCTCCTCCTGCCTTCAATCTTTCCCAGCATCAGGGTCTTTTCAAATGAGTCAGTTCTTTGCATCAGGTGGCCAAAGTATTGGAGTTTCAGCTTCAGCCTCAGTCCTTCCCATGAATATTCAGGATTGATTTCCTTTAGGATGAACTGGTTGGATCTCCTTTCTGTCCAAGGGACTCTCAAGAGTCTTGTCCAACACCACAGTTCAAAAGCATCAATTCTTCTGCACTCAGCTTTCTCTATAATCCAACTCTCACATCCATACATGAGTACTGGAAAACCCATAGCTTTGACAAGATAGACCTTTTTCGGCAAAGTAATGTCTCTGCTTTTCAGAATGTTGTCTAGGTTTGTCATAGCTTTTCTTCCAAGGAGCAAGTGTCTTTTAATTTCATGGCTGAAGTCACCATCTGCTGTGATTTTGGAGCCCCCAAAAATAATGTCTGTCACTGTTTCCACTTTTCTCCATCTATTTGCCATGAAGTGATGGGACCAGTAATGCTAGTAAAGTAATGCTCAAAGTTCTCCAAGCCAGGCTTCAGCAATACGTGAACCGTGAACTTCCTGATGTTCAAGCTGGTTTTAGAAAAGGCAGAGGAACCAGAGATCAAATTGCCAACATCTGATGGATCATAGAAAAAGCAAGAAAGTTCCAGAAAAACATCTATTTCTGCTTTATTGACTATGCCAAAGCCTTTGACTGTGTGGATCACAATAAACTGGAAAATTCTGAAAGAGATGGGAATACCAGACCACTTGACCTGCCTCTTGAGAAATGTGTATGCAGGTCAGGAAGCAACAGTTAGAACTGGACATGGAACAACAGACTGGTTCCAAATAGGAAAAGGAGTTCGTCAAGGCTGTATACTGTCACCCTGCTTTTTTAACTTATATGCAGAGTACATCATGAGAAACGCTGGACTGGAAGAAACACAAACTGGAATCAAGATTGCCGAGAGAAAGATCAATAACCTCAGATATGCAGATGACACCACCCTTATGGCAGAAAGTGAAGAGGAACTCAAAAGCCTCTTGATGAAAGTGAAAGTGGAGAGTGGAGAATGTTGGCCTAAAGCTCAACATTCAGAAAACAAAGATCATTGCACCTGGTCCCATCACTTCATGGGAAATAGATGGGGAAACAGTGGAAACAGTGTCAGATTTTATTTTTCTGGGCTCCAAAATCACTGGAGATGGTGACTGCAGCCATGAAATTAAAAGATGCTTACTCCTTGGAAGGAAAGTTATGACCAACCTAGATAGCATATTCACAAGCAGAGACGTTACTTTGTCAACAAAGGTCCATCTAGTCAAGGCTATGGTTTTTCCCGTGGTCATGCATGGATGTGAGAGTTGGACTGTGAAGAAGGCTGAGCGCCGAAGAATTGATGCTTTTGAACTGTGGTGTTGGAGAAGACTCTTGAGAGTCCCTTGGACTGCAAGGAGATCCAACCAGTCCATTCTGAAGGAGATCAGCCCTGGGATTTCTTTGGAAGGAATGATGCTAAAGCTGAAACTCCAGTACTTTGGCCACCTCATGCGAAGAGTTGACTCATTGGAAAAGACTCTGATGCTAGGAGGGATTGGGGGCAGGAGGAGAAGGGGACGACAGAGGATGAGATGGCTGGATGGCATCACTGACTCTATGGACGTGAGTCTCAGTGAACTCTGGGAGTTGGTGATGGACAGGGAGGCCTGGCCTGTTGCAATTCACAGGGTCACAAAGAGTTGGACACGACTGAGCGACTGAAGTGAACTGAACTGATGGGACCAGATGTCATGATTCTAGTTTTCTGAATGTTGAGCTCTAAGCCAGCTTTTTCATGCTCCTCTTTCATTTTCATCAAGAGGCTCTTTAGTTCTTTACTTTCTGCCATAAGGGTGGTGTCATCTGCATATCTGAGGTTATTGATATTTCTCCCAGCAATCTTGATTCCAGCTTGTGCTTCATCCAACCCGGCATTTCCCATGATGTACTCTGCATATAAATTAAGTTATGCTTAACTTATGAATTTATGAACTTAAATTCATAGTGCTTAACACTATCTAAATTTATTCACTTACCAGTTTATATATTCATTATTAATTTCCTGCTGCTGCTGTTGCTGCTGCTGCTAAGTCGCTTCAGTCATGTCTGACTCTGGCTCCCCCGTCCCTGGGATTCTCCAGGCAAGAACACAGGAGTGGGTTGCCATTTCTTTCTCCAATGCATGAAAGTGAAAAGTGAAAGTGAAGTTGCTCAGTTGTGTCTGACTCCTAGCGACCCCATGGACTGTAGCCTACCAGGCTCCTCCGTCCATGGGATTTTCCAGGCAAGAGTACTGGAGTGGGGTGCCATTGCCTTCTCCGAATTTCCTGCTACTAAAGTGTAAACTCAATAAGAGTAACACCTTTTATCTGTATCCCTAGTTCCTAGAAGAGTGTCTTTCATATTCTCGGTTCAGTGTACAAGCTGAATAAATCAATAAACCAATGGGAGAGACTTGCATGTGTTAAGCTCAGTGACTGGTGAGATTCAGGGAAATTATGGGATGTGGGTGGCTCCAGTGGATACCCTTTTTTATGTCATTCCATGTATCATAGTTTCACAAAGCATCATGCTTTTTAGCCACAGAGTCTGAAATAATGAAACAGAGCATACAAGTTGGCTGTGGACTGCTTCTCCCTTAGGGGCATGGAGTAATGAGCAGAAAGTTCATGCACAATTTAAGTTGATCACTTAAAAATAATCCTTTCCAGCACATAGACAAAGGATGAAAAGGGCATCAGTTTCTAAGTCATTGGCTTTTCAGTTGTTAGATAAAATGATTGTAAATATGTTATTTGCAAGTTACATTTATTAAAACTCTAATTAAAAATATTTTCTGTTTTCAAAATAGACACAAATTTAAATAGAAATGAGGCAGTGCCTCATAAATACAATTTGATGATGTTTATTTAATACATAAGACACTGTGATGTTTAGTTGTACCGGTTAACTTGACTGGGACACTGTGCCCAGAAACTTGGTCAAACATTCACATTATTGTGGATATTTCTGTGAAGATATATTTTGTTTTGTTTTGTTTTTTGTTTTGGATGAGATTAATCAGTGGACTTTAAGAAGGTAGAGTGTTCACCATGATGTAGGTAGGCCTCATCCAATCTATTAAAGCCCTAATGGAACAAAAACTGACCTCCTCTAAGCAGGAAATAATTCTGCATGCCAATTGCCTTTGGACTTCAAATGCATCTCTTCTCTGAGTCCCCAAACAGCCAGTTCATCAGATTTTGGACTTGCCAGGCCTCTAAAATCATATGAGCCAATTCCTTAAAATAAATATGTCATTAATAGAATGTTGACAAAATAAACACATTTTATCACCATCCTGCTGGTTCTGTTTTTATGGAGAACACTGACTATTACGAATATATTACTGTTATGGGTTTAAAATATACTTTTGAGGAAAATTTACATAACCTGTCCAGATATTTATTTGGTTAATCATTCAGTTAAATATATAGGCTGTATCTGTCACTTCAGAAAGCTTATTAGTACATTGCTATTAAGAATCAAAAGATGATATATAATATCCCATGAAATGTGAATCATTCAAATTATTTAACATAAATTAAAAGAAAATGAAGGAATAAACTCAACTTAGTTCATTTTCTCTGATTCAGCAATTAAAGTCGGTCTTGGCCCTAGCAATAAAATTATCTGAAGAAAAGGTAGAAAGAGCAAGTATGACATTAGTATTCAGTATAAATGATGGCCATAGTAGGCTAGACTTATATAAGCTGTTATAATACATAGAACTCATCACTGTAGTTCAAAGTTACGCTCAGCATATTTTTTCTTCTTAATTGCTCAAGACACTCCACTGTGACATTGGCTTCTTTGGCTGCATAGAGAATTTAAAGAATCAACTCATTGTATTTTATGGTTAACATGATCGCTAATAAAGAACAGTAATGGCATGAAAATTTGCAGAGAGACAGTAAAATGGAAAGCTCAAGGACTCCATGTGTGCAAATTGAAAAATACATATTCTGCACAAAAAGTTGAAAAGGGAAATAAAGATAAAGCCATGATATGGTGACTTAATTCAAAAGGTAATGTATCTGACTTAGAATATTTGACAATGTTAGGGGCATAGGGCACATATGAAATTATATCAATAGAATTATTCTCCAAGACCCTTTATAAGTTGCAAGAATTACTGGTAATTATTGATTTTGCTTGCAAATGTGTCTATATTCAGCATATTTCTAGAAAGCTGATCACAAAGTTTCATTGTTTTTGTCCTCATGAAATATCTTAATTCCTGTCCACAGGTCTTTGTATTTGTTCAATTCATTTCAGTTCAGTGGCTCAGCCGTGTCCAACTATTTGCGACCCCATGAACTGCAGCACGTCAGGCCTCACTGTCCATCACCAACTCCCAGAATTCACCCAAACCCACATCCATCGAGTCAGTGATGCCATCCAGCCTTCTCATCCTCTGTCGTCCCCTTCTCCTCCTGCCCCCAATCCCTCCCAGCATCAGAGTCTTTTCCAATGAGTCAACTCTTCGCATGAGGTGGCCAAAGTACTGGAGTTTCAGCTTTAGCATCATTCCTTCCAAAGAAATCCCAGGGCTGATCTCCTTCAGAATGGACTGATTGGATCTCCTTGCAGTCCAAGGGACTCTCAAGAGTCTTCTCCAACACCACA
>NW_011495032.1:1619639-1644266 GCF_000754665.1 Bison bison bison
TAAAAAAGCAGGGTGACAATATACAGCCTTGACGAACTCCTTTTCCTGTTTGGAACCAGTCTGTTGTTCCATGTCCAGTTCTAACTGTTGCTTCCTGACCTGCATACACATTTCTCAAGAGGCAGGTCAAGTGGTCTGGCATTCCCATCTCTTTCAGAATTTTCCAGTTTATTGTGATCCACACAGTCAAAGGCTTTGGCATAGTCAATAAATAGATGTTTTTCTGGAACTCTCTTGCTTTTCAATGATCCATCAGATGTTGGCAATTTGATCTCTGGTTCCTCTGCCTTTTCTAAAACCAGCTTGAACATCTGGAAGTTCATGGTTCATGTATTCCTGAAGCCTGGCTTGGAGAATTTTGAGCATTGCTTTACTAGCATGTGAGATGAGTGCAACTGTGCGGTAGTTTGAGCATTCTTTGGCATTGCCTTTCTTGGTAACTTGGGTAAGGATGTGACTAAGTATGCCCAGTGAAAACTCTTATCACTTTTATCCTATGGTAAGAAGGAAGAGCTTATTTTATGCTGTTACTTTGTATCAGCAGAGACTTAGCCAGGGAGCTCTCTCCCTCCAGTCTAGCTTACTTACCAAGGGAAATAAAAGGTTTCTCACTTAAGGGATCATGAAAAGGATCCATCAGAGCAGGCAGAATGGTGAGCCTTATGATTCCTTTATTTAAAATATAATCCAATAGAATTTTGGTCTTCCCAGGTGGCTCAGTGGTAAAGAATCCGTGTGCCAACCAGGAGACGTAGGTTTCACCCATGGGTCAGAAAGATTCTCTGGAGAAGGAAATGGCAATGCACTTTTCTGGGAAATTTCTGGCAAATTCCATGGACGGAGGAGCCTGGCAGGCTGCAATCCATGGAGTCACAAAAGGGTTGGACATGACTTAGCGACTGAACAACAGCAGCAATTAGAACTTTTTGTGACCTAGACTGTCCTAATTAATTTACATTCATTTTACCATGAGAGAGGAGAACATGTATGAGAACTTATTAAAGAGTGAGGTGAGAGTTCACAGATTAATGGAGTAGAGATTCCAACCCAGTTGGAAAGCAAATAATAATTGAAATCATATGGAGGGTCCTCACCATTCATCTTTGTTTCCTTAGCACCTACCAAGTGTTGAATGAGCCAAGTTTAAAAGATTAATGGCTTAGAGACACCAACCCAGTTGGAAAGCAAAGCAGTAATTAAGACCAGGCAGAGGGACTAGCACAGAAGTGTTCATATTGTTATGATTATTCTCCTAAAAATGTATCTTTCCAGCATTGATGGTAAGAGAAGAGTAAAACCTAGAGAGAATTCAATGGCATGGGGAGAGAAGAGAGGAAATGATACAACAGCAAGAATAAGAATATTAATGGCAGGAAATAATGTATCTTCCCTTGGATGCATTAGTGAATTAAAGTTTAAAATGACCAGAGTGATTTGGTCAAATATTTAATATGAATGAGAGGAATTATTCTTATGTTCCTTATTCTAAGTTCATTAACAACCAAAGGGATTTTAATGGACTTTGACAGAATTAAGTGACAACCAACAAAATAAGATAGGAGTTCATCATGGAGAATATTATATTTTGTGGTAATATTAACTTTGCACAAGACATTTTTGAAACTACAGCTTAAGATTTCCTATATTCATATGTTTTGGTTTTTAAATCTTTATTCCTCCTTCAAAATGTTCTACATATAGAAACATGATGGGCAGGGAGTCATTGATCAATGTCCTATTAATTTTTTCATCCTTTTATATTACCTTTTAAAATAAGATTATGATTCTTTTAGACTACTTTAAAATAATCTTTGGGGTTAACAATGTTCTGCTTTCAATGGTAAAAAAGGAGAGAATTCAATTAAATTTTACATTCCCTCACCACATGGATTCTAAAGTACTATATACTTTATGAACTTACTATGTTTTATGCTCTATACTATTTAATTTGAATGAAACTGTGCCTCATATTTTCAGAGTATATATTCTTTAGTTATTCATATTAGTTCAAATAGTGAGAAAATAAATATATCTCCATTTTTCTTCCTGCACATTGGCTTATAACCAGTCACAGATTTTCTTTCCAGCCTTAATACTTACAAAAAAGCTGATTTCTATTAATGTCAGCTGGCAAATAACACATTTTCTCCAGTATGGAAGAACTAAAACATACTTTTGTTCACAATATGCCAAATGTATAAGTCAGTGAACTTCTGATTTGTTGGCAGAAAGTGAGACTAAAAAGCAACGTTTGATATTCTCCTGTGGTTTCTATTAATTTGTTGGCACAAATAGTTTCTATATTATAAATGATACTCAACTTCTTTGATGGCCTCACTTTAAGATTTTGAACCAAAAGATCTTAACCATATAGAATTTCAGTCACTGGGGTGTTTTTTTCAGAGGTATTTGGTACGAGAAAGTACCTTTTATTCACTTCAGCTAGAATCTATGTACTGGATTTCTTATTAATGTAATTATTTCAGGAAACATCTTAACTGAGTAACTTTTTATGACATGACAACTTTTATCTCCTCAATGTTGAAAAATATGGGTCACAACAAAGGTACATGCTGGTGTGGGGTGGTGCGGGGTAAGCCACTTGGCATCTTGTAAGGATAATTGTATATTTACTGTTTGTTTAAATAATTAAAGTGTTGATTTGTCAAGATTATGACTATAGTTTCTCTTTTTAATTCATTATACATATTGCTGCCAAAGCGATTATTCTGTCTCATATATTCTGGCTGAAAAAAATATATACAGTATCTCTGTACTATTTTCAGAATTTTTTTTTCTTCTTAGAAGAGTACACTGGTCCTTTGCATCATTGCCCCTACTTGGCTCCCAGCCTCATCTGCTCTTCTCTCACCATGATGACTCCTGCTCTTAGCAATGGTGGTACAGAGTCATCCTCACAAACTCCCTGCTTTGGGTCATGGACTTCCATTCTAGTGACACCTTAACAAGAAAAGAAAAGGAAAGAAAAGGAAAGAAAGAACTCCTGCACATTTTTGAGGCTCACCTCAAGTATCCCCTCCCCCTTATCTTTCCCAAATCCCCCTGATAGAGAGCCCTATTCTACCATCTATTGTACTGTGTCAACACACAGAAAATTCATCCAATTTTGTAAAGGATTTTCATGGTTTTCATTTTATCTTACAGATGATTTGGAACTTGAGGGTAGGTTCTGAGTCTTGTGTATCTCTGTATCCTCCATCACTTAGCAGTAAATAGTGGTAAAACTTTTCTTTTTTTTTTTTTTTTTTGAAATAAGGAATGAAGGGACAGCACAAGTTTTTATAAACAAGAGAACAAAACAAGCAAGTCAACAAAACAGTACTGATTCACTCAATCCTATTTGCATAATAGAAGTTGACATCTGAATTAGTCTTTTTAGTTGTTAAATTGGAAGAAAATTAATGATCCTGAAAATGAAAGGTAGGGTGTCACATTATCAGCATTCTTAGAATATAACTAGGAACTTTCATTCCTTCTGTTGTCCTCTTTTCCTTTTCTGCTCTGAATTATCTTCTAACATGGTTCACCCAAGTAGAAAGTTAATTAATTTTTATTAAGCAGTTAAAGGAAGAAAAGTAATTTTCATTTCCTAGTCAAAGAATTGGAAAGAGAGAAACTGATTTCTTAGAAATGACCATCTTAGAGGCCAAAAGTTTGCCTACATATAGCAAGATCAAAAGGATGAATATTATGGGAATATTACATGGGTAATGCAACATGTCTGTCAATGTGGAGAGATATATCTCGACATCAACTTTGATCACATGATGGAGGGAATTTTTGTTGTTGTTTAGTTGCTAAGTTGTATCTGACTCTTATGACGCCATGGATTGTAGCCCATCAGGCTCCTCTGTCAATGAGATTTCCCAGGCAAAAATACTGGAATGGTTTGCCATTTCCTGGGTCAGGGGATCTTCCTGACCCGGGAATTGAACCCACAGATCCTGCCTCATCTCATGCACTGCAGAAAGATTCTTTTCCTCTGGCCCACTGGGGAAGCCCAAGGGATTAGTAGAGAGAAATGGCCTATTTCTTTAATCATATTCTCTAGCTTCCATTTCGGAGAAGGCAATGGCACCCCACTCTAGTACTCTTGCCTGGAAAATCCCATGGACGGAGGAGCCTAGTAGGCTACAGTCCATGGGGATGTTAAGAGTTGGACACGACTGAGCGACTTCACTTTCACTTTTCACTTTCATGCATTGGAGAAGGAAATGGCAACCCACTCCAGTGTTCTTGCCTGGAGAATCCCAGGGACGGGGGAGCCTGGTGGGCTGCCGTCTGTGGGGTCGCACAGAGTCGGACACGACTGAAGTGCTTAGCAGCAGCAGCAGCAGCTTCCATTTTGCTGTAAAGAGAATGAGTAAATAACTTCCATGGTTGAACAGCTTTTTGTTTCTTATATTTATTTTAATTGGAGGATAATTGCTTTACAATATTGTGGTGGTTTCTGCCGTACATCCACATGAATCAGCCATAAGTATACAGATATCCCCTCCCTCAGAAACCTCCCTCCCACCACCTACCCCATCTCACCCCTCTAGGTTGTCACACAGCACTGGGTTTGAACTCCCTGAGTCATACAGCAAATTCTCACTGCCTGTCTGTTTTACATATGATAATGTATATGTTTCATGCTACTCTCTCAATTCATCCCACCCTCTTCTTCCCCCACTGTGTCCACAAGTCTTGAACAGATTTTTAAATTTTGCAGATTTTTAATCTTTCTACAAACAAATAGTGGCATACTCTACTCTTCAGGCTAACAGAGTTAAACTGAATTGGATTTCACCATTTCACTAGCTATAACAAGTAATGATCAGTTCTTAAAGCCTCTAAGGAGTACATCAATGACATCTATAGCTTAAGAGCATGCCATAATACTCAGAAATACATAAATTCAAAATCTGGACCCCATAATTGGTTTGTTCTGTGATGTTGGATAATTTAATTTTCATCTTTAAGGCCTGATTGTCTCAGTTATAATATAAAATTGGAGTCTTTTGAGGATATAATGAATAATAAAAATATCTAATATAAACTGAGTACTTAGTACATGCCAGTCTTTTTTCTAGGTGCTTTATACAAATTAATGTATTTAAACAATACTGATAATTTATTATTTATATACAATTATTATACCCATTTTACAGAAGAAGAAACTGAGAACCAAGTAAATGATAATTTATTTGTTAAATTAGGTATATTGCACAGGGCCTGATATGTAGTGAGCAACAACTAACTGGAAATGGATGCTGCTTATTTCTATTATTCATATGTCATTTATATTATACATGTGAAGACAGGTAAGTAGATTGATATGAGAGAGAGAAGAGATTGAGAGAGACAGAGATTCATTGTAAGGAAATTATATTGACACTGAGGAGTCCAACAACTGCAGTCCCCATGCTCAAGACCCAAGGGAGACTACGGAATAGTTCTAATCTGAGTCTGAAGGTCTGAGCACTGGGAAAGTCAATGGTTCTAGTCCTAGCCTGAATCAAAAGGCAGAGAAGAGCAATGTCCCAGTCTGAGAAGAGTCAGGCAGAGATATAAAATTCTTTCTTATTCTGCTTTTTGTTCTATCTTCAGTGGATTGGATGAGGTTCACCCACAGTGAGGCAGGCAATCTGCTTTACTCATTCTATTGATTCAAACTTTGATCTCTTCCAGAAACACCCTCACAGACACACTCAGACTAATGTTTAACCAAAGATCTAAGCACCTATGGGCCAGTCAAGTTGACACAAAAGATTGACCATCACACTAAATTTCAAAGGAGGCAATGTTTATGGAATCACTTAAAAACACATTCTTAAAGTGAAGCTTATAATTTCATTTTACAAATGGAAGCATAAATGAAGGTGGAGTCTGGTCCACACCTCACACACAATAAACATTTTATTCAGTGAATAAATCTTCCCTTAGAGGTGGATATGCTAAATTTAGAACATTGTTGCAAATAATTGAAAGAACAAGGTACAAAGGAAGTCCAAGTAGAAGATAATTTAGGAAAAGCAGAGCAAATGAAATGATGGTAAAGGATATATCCACATATCTCAAGTAACTGAGGTATCTACATAGGTATTGGTTTTAGGAATTAGACAACTGGACAAAACATGAAGTAGAATTTGTCTAACTGAAGTTGAAAAAGAATTTTAAAAATTATTCTTGGAGTAATGATGACTATACAGAAAAAATATAAAACCATAGCTTCTTCTGTTGGGCCCTATCTCAATCTATCCTCATTAGTACCAGTAGTTTACTTTTAAAACGATAACTGTAATTCACATACTTAAAAATATTTTAGAGAATCCCCACTGTCTAAATGAAATTCACACTCCTTTGTATACCATAGATTCTCCTAACATTTTGCCTAACTTTTCATTTGCAGACTCAATTCTTTCCACTGCTCCCTCTAAATACACTCAATTCTATCTACAGTTAACTACTTATACTCCTTCTCTTGTCTAAATGACTCCAAATCCCCTTTTTCAACTGATGAGCCCTGCTTCTTGAAAAGCAAGTTTATGATGGTAGCAACAATAATGGGAATCACAATATAATGGGGAAAAAGAAGAAAGCGATGGAGATTATAGCTCTTTTATTGATTATTGCTGGCCAAGTCTTTTAAAGAACATCTTAACTGTGTTATTTCATTTAATTCTTACAACAAATCTTGGTTCAGTTATTCATAGATTATTGTTGTGGGAATTATAGCTTAGAGAGATTTGAGGGCCTTGCTCAAGGTCACCCACTTAATAAAAATAGCTTTAATTTAGGCTGAATACCAAGCCCACATAGCAAAATATTTCTAAAAATCCTTTTATTAATAATAAAAATTTAAAATTTGTGAAGTTCTCTAGTATGTTGTTTTTTATATTGTATTTTTATAAGAATTATTTACACATCAGACTGCTCAGTTGATTTGATTTCCTTAAACTGAGAGAGGAGTTCCATCAATCTGGTTGCCCCTTGCCTTGCACAGTGTTAGGTTCATCATAAGTAATTTATAATCTTTTATTAATAAAAACAAATATAAAAATTCTAAATATACCCAAATTAAGGCCTACAACCCCAATAATAAAAATAAGAAATCAAAGCAAATTGCTTTTGCTATTTTAAATGTTAGGAGAGATAAAGTCTTATTAAAATTCCCCTCTACTGGGATGTCAACAGATAAACATACTGGACAAAAATAAGCACAAAGCTTAATTATTTCACTTAATTATTATTTGCGGAAGTTCTTTGGAAAGAGAAGTATAAAAGGATACAAAAAAAGGAAGATCAAGAAATATGCCAAATTGGCACTAATTTCCTGAGCAAACAGAATAATCTATAGAAAACCATTGTTTGGGGGTAAGAGTTGTGCTTGTTTCAGTCACAAAAAAGCATGAAAATTATAATTTGTTTTAAAATAATCCTGTCATAGGGGAACTCAATATGCTTCTTCCTATATTAAAAAACAAGATGAATTTCTTGTGTGGCTGCCCATTATGAGCAAGGATAATGATCTTTGTCGCTTATAGCCTGATCAATAGCTTTCACTCCCAATGTGCAACCTCTGTGTCACCATCAAGACAGCAGAGGGCAAAAGAGATGCAATAAATGCTGGCACAGGCAGGATGAAGTAGCAGATGGACTCTTTAGAGTAATTATCAGAGATAGAGAATTCCATCTCCCAAAACTAATTCCTACAACTGTAACCTTTTGATTGGATTTCTTCATAGAATTCAGCCTGTCTTTTCTCATTTTAAAAATTGTGCATTTGTTCTCTAGTTTTCCCTGTCTTTTACAGAATTTCTTTGTAAATATTCTCTATAAGTAAATATTTGAAGCGCAATTAATGCATTTTTCTTTTTTTTTTCCAGCTTCACCCTACGGTCAGTTTGTAAATACATTCAATTGGAGATAGATAAATGCTATTTATAAATTTCAAGTTCAACTTGAAATTTAAATCCCCTTATCCTTTTTACTAAAATATACATTGCCATTGTGTAATATTTGTAACAACCCACATACATAACTTCTGTACCATTTTCGATTATAAGCATTTGCCTAAATAAGCACAGTTATCATTGAGATTCTGGGACTCAAATTTGAAATGACTGAGTACACCCATAATGTGTACTCTTTGTGTGCTATTTGCTAAAAAGTACTTCTAAATACTGTACATGTATCAGAATAAAACAAAATTTTTGGTGTTAATCAGGGAATAGCAGGTCCTTTAGAAGACTTTTTGTAACAAATGATACAAAAGTTAAATCATACTATATAAATTTTGAATCTGTGAAAGTCACAATTTGTGTTTACTCATCCATGATATTTACTTATATCTTGTCTACTCTATCCTCTGTTTCCTTCTAGATGACTCTACTGGGTGAGTGGTTCAGATACCTATTAAGTCATATGGATCTGTGACCTTTTTCTATAATTTTGTTTTTTTCAAATTCTAATCTTTACTTAAATCAATAACAAAATACATGAATTTACAAACCACTGAGAGGTTGGTCATATAATTGTTCAACATCTTCCCACTGAGTTGATTCTATTTTTCAGAGAGTTAGTGTTTTCTTCAAGATAAGTAAGTTTTTAGGGGAAGACTGGGAGAGAAGACTGAAAGATAAAGAGTTGGTGACAGGTATTAGTTACTATGGGAGAGTCAATAATAATATAATACATTTCCAGATACTATTCATGTTTGAATTACTTTTTCTTAAGTCTCAAGTTTAAAATTTGGAGCTTACTTTTTTTTTTTCTTAAATTCTGGAAGGATAAAAAACTGGAGGCTGAAGCAGCTTTGGAATATTACTAATATTTGACATAAAGATGTGAATATATGAAAGAACTTTTATATCTTAGCATAGAAAAGGAGAAAGACAAAACTGTGCGTAAGAGAGAAAAATTATAAATTCTAGTTAGGAATTAGTCTTCATTTGGTTTCATCTCAATATCACAAAAATGCCTATTTATGATTAGAACTGCTCATATTTAAAATTCAGAAAATATAGAATATTATAAAGAAGAAATTATAAATTAACTGAAATGCCATGAGTTGAAGAAGATCACAGTATACTTGGCATATATTCCTCAAGAACATAAATAAAATATGTTAAAACACAACTAATATCTTGACATGCTTATTATTTATCTTATAGAAATATAATCATTCTATATAAAATTTATAAAATATCTTCTCATATAATTTAGAATGACTATGAAAAAATGCAGAATTATCTTAAATTATAAAATTAAATTAACACTTTTGCTCCTATCAGCATTGAAACATAATTATATATCAGAAATAAATTTAAGGTAAACCTCTTTCATTTGTTTAAAAAAAAAAAGTATAAACCTAGAAGTAGATATAAAATGATGGTAGTAATAAATTTCCTCAAAAAGGTTACATGCAAACCTAATTAATCGATGATGAAAATAAAGATTAAAGAAAATGTCTCATGACTTTAAAACCAGCCATTTCACAGTTGTGCAATCATGTGTCAAGTTCAGTGCTTATTGCAATATGTGGCTCTAAATAAGAGTACATTTCTTTTAATTTATAAAATATTAAATGGTTTTTTCTCTAATTTTTAAGGCATTATTTAATCTGTATTTTTTATTTTACTATTTCTTTTTTCTCATTTTAGCCTTTATTATTCTCTCCTTTCTCTCAGCCTGGTCCATTTGCTCTGCTTTATTCTGCCTTGAAATCCTCAGCCACCATGAGGTGGATTCCCATTAATGATTACTTTTAGAAGTTCTTGTGTATTTAAAGCTGTTTTGGAGCAACCTGAATGCTTGGAAGTTATATAATCACAAGACTTAAAAAATTATAGTTATATTTACATTTATGTAATGAAAATGAAATGTCCTTTCCACATTAATGGCTACTAGCAATAAACAGCATTAGAAATTCTCTCAGAGAATTTAAACATTTATGTCTAATGTGTTTGAAAAGGTTTCTTGTTTAGTGGATCTCAGTAGAGCATATGTTCATGTTCTTTTTTCTTTCAATATTTAGGGCATTATCTGTGATATCTAAATTGTACCCAAAATAATAACACTAATGACTTTTTTTTTTTGCCAGCAATGTAAAGTAGCACACATGTGTTATCTCTCAGTTTTTTGCATCAGAGATCCAGGCATGGATTAGCTGGGTCATCTGCTCAGGATCTCACCAGGGTGCAGTTGAGGCATCAGTCAGAACTGAGCTGCAGTCTCATTTGCCATTTAGGGGTCCTATTCCAAGCTTACTTGTTATTGGCAGAATTGATTTTCTTAAGGCTATAAACTGCAGCTTTTAGCCCCAGTCTGCCTGCTTTTTAGCATCTGCAGGCCATTCCTTGTCACGTGATTCTCTACACAACATGGCATTTTGCTTCTTCAAGGTCAATAGGAGAATCTAGTATCTGCTCCTGCTACTCCTGTCTCTGAATTCTAGTCCCAGTTTTAAGGGGCTCACTTGACTAGGTCAAGCCATTCAGGGAAATCTCCCTTTGGATTAATTTAAAAGCAACTTAATAGAGATTTTAAGAGATTTAAGAGACCCAACAGAGACTGAGACAGAACTGTGTTTGAGTGTCTCCTGTGAAGGTGCGGGTCAGCAGTGGACTGCCACAGGGGCTCATGGATAAGGCATTAAGACCTCTTGGAGGAGGTCACCATTACTCCACCATAGAGCCACCTGAACTTACAAAGGACTGGGAAACAGACTCTTGGCAGGCACAAACAGAGCCTTGTGTGCACCAGGACCCAGGAGGAAGGAGCAGTGACCTCACAAGAGACTGACCCAGACTTGCCTGTAAAGTGTCCAGGAGTCTCCAGTAGAGGCGTCGGTCAGGGCTGGGGGCACTGGGTGCAGCAGTGCATGCATGGGGCTTTTTGAAGGAGGTAGCCATTATCTTTACTACCTCCACCATAGATTGGCCCCTGTTTTCCAATGAACTGTGGAAAATTCTGAAAGAGATGGGAATATCAGACCACCTGACCTGCCTCTTGAGAAACCTATATGCAGGTCAGGAAGCAACAGTTAGAACTGGACATGGAACAACAGACTGGTTCCAAATAGGAAAAGGAGTACGTCAAGGCTGTATATTGTCACCCTGCTTATTTAACTTATATGCAGTGTACATCATGAGAAACGCTGGGCTGGAAGAAGCACAAGCTAGAATCAAGATTGCCAAGAGAAATATCAATAACCTCAGATATGCAGATGACACCACCCTTATGGCAGAAAGTGAAGAGGAACTAAAAAGCCTCTTGATGAAAGTGAAAGAGGAGAGTGAAAAGTTAGCTTAAAGGTCAACATTCAGAAAACGAAGATCATGGCATCTGGCCCCATCACGTCATGTGAACATGGCCTTGCCCATCAAAACAAGGTCCAATTTCCCCCTCAGTTAGTCTCTCCATCAGGAAGCTTCCATAAGCCTCTTACTTCCATAAGCCTCCTACTGCATCTGAGGGCAGACAGACTGAAAACCACAAGCACAGGAAACTAACCAACCTGATCACATGAACCAAAGCCTTGTCTGACTCAATGAAACTATGAGCCATGCCATTTAGGGCCACCCAAGATGGACGGGTCATGTGGAGAGTTCTGACAAAATGTGGTCCACTGGAGAAAGGAATGGCAAACCACTTCAGTATTCTTGCCTTGAGAACCCCATGAACAGTATGAAAGGGCAAAAACAAAAATAGGACACTGAAACATGAACTTCCCAGGGCAGAAAGTGCCCAATATGCCACTGGAGATCAGTGGAGAAATAACTCCAGAAAGAACGAAGAGATGGAGCCAAAATGAAAACACCCAGCTGTGGAGTGACTGGTGATGGAAGTAAAGTCCTGTGCTATAAAGAGCAATAATGCATAGGAACCTAGAATGCATAGGTCCAAGAATCAAGGCAAATTGGAAGTGGTCAAACAGGAGATGGCAAGAGTGAACATCGACATTTTAGGAATCTGCAAACTAAATGGACTACAATGGGTGAACTTAACTCAGATGACCATTATATCTATTATGGTGGGCAAGAATCCCTTAGAAGAAATGGAGTAGCCATCATAGTAAACAAGAGTCCAAGATGCACTACGTAGATGCAATATCAAAAATGACAGAATGATCTCTGTTCATTTCCAAGGCAAACCATTCAGAATCACAGTAATCCAACTCTATGCCCTGACCAGTAATGGTGAAGAAGCTGAAGTTGAACAGTTCTGTGAAGACCTACAAGACCTTCTAGAACTAACACCCCCAAAAGATATCATTTTCATTATAGGGGACTGGAATGCAAAGCAGGAAGTCGAGAGATACCTGGAGAAATAGGGAAAGTTGGCCTTGGAGTACAAAATGAAGCAGGGCGAGGGTTAACAGAGTTTGCCAAGAGAACACGCTGGTCATAGCAAACACCCTCATCCAACAACACAAGAGAAGACTCTACACATGGACATTACTAGATGGTCAATATCAAAATCAGATTGATTATATTCTTTGCAGCCAAAGATGGAAAAGCTCTATACAGTCAGCAAAAACAAGACAGGGAGGTGACTGTGGCACAGACAATGAACTCCTTATTGCCAAATTCAGACTTAAATTGAAGAAAGTAGGGGAAAACCACTAGACCATTCAGGTATGACCTAAATAAAATACCTTGTGATTATACAGTGGAAGTGACCAATTGATTCAAAGGATTAGATATGATACACAGAGTGCCTGAAGAACTATGGACACAACATTGTATAGGAGGCAGGGAACAAGACCATCCCCAATGAAAAGAAATACAAAAAGGCAAAATGGCTGTCTGAGGAGGCCTTACAAATAGCTGTGAATAGAAGTGAAAGGCAAAGGAGAAAAGGAAAGATATACCCATTTGAATGCAGAGTTCCAAAGAATAGCAGGGAAAGATAAGAAAGCCTTCCTTCAGAGATCAATGCAAAGAAATGGAGGAAAATAGAATAAGAAAGTCTAGAGATCTCTTCAAGAAAATTAGAGATACCAAGGGAACATTTCATGCAAAGATGGGCACCATAAAGGAAAGAAATGGAATGGTCCTAATAGAATCAGAGGATATTAAGAAGAGATAGCAAGAATACACAGAAGAACTGTACAAAAAAGATCTTAACGATCCAGATAATCATGATGGTGTGATCACTCACCTACAGCCAGACATCCTGGAATGCAAAGTCAAGTGGGCCTTAGGAAGCATCACTATGAACAAAGCTAGTGGAGGTGATGGAATTACAGTTGAGCAATTTCAAATCCTAAAAGATGATGCTTTGAAAGTGTTGCACTCAATATGCCAGCAAATATGGAAAGCTCAGCAGTGGCCACAGGACTGGAAAAGGTCAGTTTTCATTCCAGTCCCAAAGAAAGGCAATGCCAAAGAATGCTCAAACTACCGCACAATTGCACTCATCTCACACACTAGTAAGTAATGCTCAAAATTCTCCAAGCCAGGCTTCAACAATACATAAACTGTGTACTTCCAGATGCTCAAGCTGAATTCAGAAAACACAGAGGAACCAGAGATGGCATTGCCAACACCCACTGGATGATTGAAAAAGCAAGAGAGTACCAGAAAAACATTTACTTCTGCTTTACTGACTATGCCAAATCCTTTGACTGTGTGGACCACAACAAACTATCGAAAATTCTTAAAGATATGGGAATATCAGACTACCTGACCTGCCTCTTGAGAAATCTGTATGCAGGTCAGTTAGACCTGGACATGGAACAACAGACTGGTTCCACTTAGAGAAAGGAGTATGTCAAGGCTGTTATATGCAGAATACATCATGAGAAACACCAGGCTGGATGAGGCACAGGCTGGAATCAAGATTGTCGGGAGAAATGTCAATAACCTCAGATATGCAGATGACACCACCCTTATGGCAGAAAGCTAAGAACTAAAGAGCCATTTGATGAAAGTGAAACGGGAGAGTGAAAAAGTTGGCTTAAAACCCAACATTCAGAAAACTAAGATCATGGCATCTGGTCCCATCACTTTATGGCAAATAGATGGGGAAATAGTGGAAACAATGACAGACTTATTTTGGGGGGCTCCAAAATCACTGCAGATGGTGACTGCAGCCATGAAATTAAAAGACACTTGCTACTTGGAACAAAAGTTATGAGCAACCTAGACAGCATGTTAAAAAGCAGAGATGTTACTTTTCCAACAAAGGTCCATCTAGTCAAAGCTATGTTTTTTTCCAATAGTCATATATGGATGTGAGAGTTGGACTATAAAGAAAGCTGAGCACCAAAGTATTGATGATTTTGAACTATGGTGTTGGAGAAGACTCTTGAGAGTCCCTTGGACTTCAAGGAGATCCAACCAGTCCATCCTAAAGGAAATAAGTCCTGAATATTCTTTGGAAGGACTGATATTGAAGCTGAAACTCCTATACTTTGTCCACCTGATGTGAAGAACTGACTCATTGGAAAAGACCCTGATGCTGGGAAAGATTGAAGGCTGGAGGAGAAGGGGATGACAGAGGATGAGATGGTTGGATGGCATCACCAACTCAGCAGACATGAGTATGAGTAAACTCCGGGAATTGACGATGGACAGGGAGGCCTGGCATGCCGCAGTCCATGGGGGTCACAAAGAGCCATATACGACTGAGCGACTGAACTGAACTGACTGAATAGAGATTTTAGAACATCTGCAAAATCCCTTCACTTTTGCCACCTACAGAGCACACTCACATACTCATGTGAAAAAAGTCCCATTATATTTACAGGTCTTGACCGTACTCAAGGGGAAAGGATTCTGCAGCGTTTATGTACTAAGACGATATATCAGAGTTCTTCCTGACGTAATTTTATGTTTTAAAAGAGTGATGGCTTTTTGAGTATAGCAGTTACACATAGGGCTATTATGTTTTCAAGGGGAAAACATAATTTTATTTCCTCTTAATTGGCTATGAATTATTATATAATATCAAATTAAAACCTTGGTCTTCTCATCCAACCATCTTGTCTATTATTACATAGTCTCAAAAGGAGTATGTACATGCTTTTAAAGTCTAATTATGCTAAAAAGTCAAACTAGCTTTTCAACGTCAATTTTCATAAAAGTTACACGTTTACTTTTTTATTGTCTTTTTAAAATTGATGTTCAAAGATTTATATTATACGTGTACAGAATAGTGATTCAAAATTCTTAAAACTTATAATTTCATTTATAGTTATTACAAAATATTGGCTATATTCTGTGTTGTACAATATATCTTTATATCTTATTTTGTACATAATACTTTGTACCTCTTAATCCTCTATGCCTATACTGCCCACCTTTCCCTCTCCCCACTAATTTGTTCTCTATATCTGTGAATCTGCTCCTTTTTCATTATATTCACTATTTTGTTTTATTTTTTAGATTCCACATATAAGTGGCAATGTAGAGCATTCCTCTTTGTCTGATCCATTTCACTTAGCATGATATTCTTCAAGTCCATCCGTGTTGTGACATATGAAGACATTTCATTAACTTGTATATATATCTATCTATGAATATGTAAATATATGTATTTACATAATATAGCATATGCTTAACTCCTTTTTCTCATTTAATAGGTAATACATTATGTATAATATGTGAATTATATTATTGAAAAGTAATAAAACTAATGACATTTCATGAGGCTATGATTTGTTAATTCTTCAAGACAAATTGCAAAGACTATTCTATTTGGGAGGAATTTCCTATTCTGGATTGTTGTGCCTTTGGAGAAGTACATATCCAGTTCATGTTAGTCACTCAGTAGTGTCAGTTAAAACTGGACATAGAACAACAGATTGGTTCCAAACAGGAAAAGGAGTACATCAAGGCTGGATATTGTCACCCTGCTTATTTAACTTATATGCAAAGTACATCATGAGAAACGCTGGGTAGATGAAGCACAAGCTGGAATCAAGATTGCCAAAAGAAATATCAATAATCTCAGATATGCAGATGACACCAACCTTATGACAGAAAGTGAAGAACAAAAGAGCCTCTTGATGAAAGTGTAAGAGGAGAGTGAAAAATTTGGCTTAAAGCTCAACATTCAAAAAACAAAGATATTGGCATCCAGTCCCATCATTTCATGGCAAATAGATGGGGAAACATTGGAAACAGTGGCATACTTTATTTTTTGAGGCTCCAGAATCACTGCAGATGGTGACTGTAGCCATGAAATTAAAAGACACTTACTCCTTGGGAGAAAAATTATGACCAACCTAGACAGCATATTAAAAAGCAAAGATATTACTTTTCCAACAAAGGTCAGTCTAGTCAAGTCTATGGTTTTTCCAGTAGTCATGTATGGATGTGAGAGTTGGACTATAAAGAAAGCTGAATGTGGAAGAATTGATGCTTTTGAACTGTGGTATTGGAGAAGACTCTTGAGAGTCCCTTGGACTGCAAGGAGATCCAACCAGTCCATCCTAAATGAAATCAGTCCTGAGTGTTCATTGGAAGGTCTGATGTTGAAGCTGAAATTCCAATACTTTGGCCACCTGATTCAAAGAGCTGACTCATTTGAAAAGACCCTGATGCTGGGAAAGATTGAAGGCAGGAGAAGGGGATTACAGAGGATATGATGGTTGGATGGCATCACCGACTCAATGGACATGAGTTTGAGTAAACTCTGTAGTTGGTGGTGGACAGCGAGGCCTAGCGTGCTGCTAGGGGTCGCAAAGAGTCAGACAAGACTGAGCAACTGAACTGAACTGAACTGAATTGATTGTGCCCATCTTTGCATAAAATATTCCTTTGGTATCTCTAATTTTCTTGAAGAGATCTCTCGTCTTTCCCATTATATTATTTCCCTCTATTTCTTTGCATTGTTCACTTAGGAATGCTTTCTTATCTCTTCTTACCATTCTTTGGGATTCTGCATTCAAATGGGTATATCTTTCATTTTCTCCTTTGCCTTTCACTTCTATTCACAGCTATTTGTAAGGCCTCCTCAGACAGCCATTTTGCCTTTTTGCATTTCTTTTTCTTGGGGATGGTCTTGATGACTGCCTCCTGTAAAATGTCAAGAACCTCCCTCCATACACAGGCACTCTGTGTATCATATCTAATCCCTTGAATCTATTTGTCACTTCCACTGTATAATCATAAGGGATTTGATTTAGGTCATACATGAATGGTCTTGTGATTTTCCCTACTTTCTTCAATGTAAGACAAAATTTGGCAATAAGGAGTTTATGATCTGAGCCACAGTCAGCTCCCAGTCTTGTTTTCATTGACTGTATAGAGCTTCTCCATCTTTGGCTGCAGAGAATATAATCAATCTGATTTCAGTACTCTGGTGATGTCCATGTGTAGAGCCTTCTCTTATGTTGTTGGATGAGGATGTTTGCTATGACCAGTGTGTTCTCTTGGCAAAACTCTGTTTACCTTTGCCCTACTTAATTCTGTGCTCCAAGGCCAAATTTTCCTGTTACTCCAGGTATCTCTTGACTTCCTACTTTTGCATTCCAGTCCCCTATAATGAAAAGGACATCTTTTTTGGGTGTTAGTTCTAAAAGGTCTTGTACGTCTTCGTAGAACCATTCAACATCAGCTTCTTCAGCGTTACTGCTTGGGGCATAGACTTAGATTACTGTGATATTGAATTTTTTTTTGGAAAATGAATAGACATCGTTGTCATTTTTGAGACTGTACCCAAGCACTGCATTTCAGACTCTTTTTTGACTATGAGGCGACTCCATTTCTTGTAAGGGATTCTTGCCCACAGTAGTAGATGTACTGGTCATCTGAGTTAAATTCGCCCATTCCAGTCCATTTTAGTTCACTGATCCCTAAAATGTCAATGTGGATATGGATACATATCCAGATCAAAATCCAACATAACTCTGTTCTTTAAGTGTAGTAAATGCAGCTGCTGCTGCTGCTGCTGCTAAGTCGCTTCGTGTCCAACTCTTTGTGACCCCATAGACGGCAGCCTACCAGGCTCTTCCATCCCTGGGATTCTCCAGTCAAGAAAACTGAAGTGGGTTGCCATTTCCTTCTCCAATACATGAAAGTGAAAGTGAAGTCACTCAGTCGTATCCGACTCTTCATGACCCCATGCACTGTAGCCTACCAGGGTCCTCCATCCTTGGGATTCTCCAGGCAAGAGTACTGGAGTGGGTTGCCATTGCCTTCTCCAGTAAATGCAGCAAGAGTATGTAAAAATAAGTTAAGCTGCTTAAAAATAATGTAATTGATAGGCACTCTACAGAGGTTTCTTTCTACCATCCCATCCATATTTTTTGGTACTACTGTGTAATGTCCTCAGATTTGACCCATTTACCTGTCCTTTCTGTGAGCAGTTTCTTTCCCTGTCATGCTTAGGTCTAGCTGACAACCTTTTCCTTGAGGATGATTTAGGCGTCATAACACCTCTCTCTCTTTTTTATATTTATTTCTGTTTGTCAGCAAACATAGTTATGACTTGCTGTATTTCACTCCTCAGAATGTTAATATCATCCATAAATTATGACCTATGGTAGGCCCTGGTTTTTATCAATCATCAGGGAGCAGTTGATGCTGATTGAATCAAATAAATGTGATGTTTGCCAAGTTATGACCTTGTCAGTTAACTTGGGCGCAGCAAATCTTTTAGATCTATAGGAATGGAATGTAAAAGATAACTGAAGAAGGCAAACTTCCATTAATTAAAATAATGGCTTTTGTCTTTGAATAGTTTTTTATTTATAACATGGGATAATCTAAAAGCTCTGCAGAAAAAATAAAAAGACACCCATTGCGAATCTCCCTCATGTGGAGTCACAGAGTAAAGGACAATTGCCGGGAAAATTAAACATGAAAGAAAGCTTGCTCAACTTCCCATTTTCTAACTACACTATATAAGTGAGAAGGGCTTCCCTGGTGGGCAAAGACTCTGCCTGCAGTGCTGGAGATCTGGGTTCGATCCCTGCGTTGGGAAATTCCTCTGGAGGAAGACATGGCAACCCACTCCAGTATTCCTGTCTGGAGAATCCCCATGTACAGAGAAGTCTCGTGGGGTACAATCCATGGGGTCACAAAGAGTCAGACATGACTAAGTGACTAAACACATATAGGTGTGAGAACAAGATAGGAGGGATTGTTCCAGTTCATTCAGTGAGCTTTAGCAGACTTGAGACGAGAACTGTTTTCCTCACTGACTCCACATTCCATCTCCTGCAAAGTGATTTTTTCCTACGCTGAAAGTGATTTACAAAACATAATTTAGGATTAAATCTATTTCCAGTTAGCTTCAAAAATGCAAATAGAGTCCACTTTAATATACATCTCTAAAATGCTACAATTCAGATAAGGCCCTGAGGCTACATTCAAATATGAGAAGAAATAAAATTAACATGAATTGTGTTGATTTAGCCACAAGTTGGTGATTTGTGTTAGCCACGTTATTTTTTCCCCCATAAAATGACTGAATTTGAGACAGTATTTCCAGAACATGCACATAAGCTTTAGATGATGGCCTTAATAGTAATATAATAATTATAAGGTAATTGTCTATATGTCTACTATACAGAGACATATCCAAGGATTTTAAGTGTTTGTCTGCTTGTTGTAAGAAATTCAGTTGGTAACTCTTGCAAGGAAGAACTCATTAGTTCTCAGTCATTTGTCAGTTGTACCAGTCCCAGGCAAATTTCTTTCTGTTTTGACTTTCTATTAATCAACCATATCCTAAGTGCTAAAAGCAATGAGTCATCTCAAGAATTTATGTTTTGTATGTCATCATTTCTAGTTTTGCCATTTTGTACTCACAAACAAGCCACAAATGGATTAGTCATTGTATCATCTAAGGGTATAAATCCATGGCATGGAGGTTAATTTAAGAAATAGGTTGTCCTAGAATTTTATAATAACTTCATTTATTGAAACCCTGTTATGTGACATTCAGTGTGCTAGGCGGTTTCCATTTATCATTGCCAACTTGTAACTGGCAACTATTTAAGGATTATCTAGTTGAAATCCTTCCCTTTACACAATGAGAAATTGAAGCTCAACAAATTTGGGCATATTGCTAAAGGTTGGTGAATGAAATAGCTGTCATTAATTCTTGGTCTCTGGATCCCAAATCTTATGTTTTCACCCTTCATCATTCTGATTTTGTGTATCTGAGAATTTAGAGAGAGTCCTTTTGGCTTTTCAAATCACCACCCCTTGACAGAAACAATTGGATGGATGAAAAACCATCTCAGGAGATACTCAGGTCATTCCTTAACATCAGGTTTCTTTATTGTGCAAGTGTTTTGACACCAATGCTGATTTTCTCTTCACATGGTTTGAAATGGAACTTATGTAAATCAATGCCTGAAGAAAATATAGTGAGAGAAATACACCAGAGTAAATAATACCAATAAAACCTAACTTGCAGTGTACTAGTTAGACCAGCTACATAAACTGTGGTGCCAGGGAAAATAAAGATGTGAGATCCCTCATTTAAGAAGCAGGAATAAAGTGCCATTAAAGATGTTAATACTAAAATATTTTTTTATTTCCTCTATGGTCTCTGTCTCTTTCAGCTTGTTATGGTGTTGTGGATTTTATTATTATTGCAATTTAATTTCATTCTAAATACAGAAAATAATAATTATTAGCATGAATTTTAACATTGGTACTTATATTGCATGATACCAAATGTAAGTGAAAATATTAGTTCTTATCTCATATGTGGAACTGAAGATATATAATTCATATTCCTTTTTAGCTTGTATATGAAAAAGTCTTTCTTTCTTACTTGACAGTGGAAACACACTGAATTCAGCTGTTTTATTTCACTTTTTGATTTGGATATATTCTGCTAACAATCTCTGTGTACTTGTGCTAAGTCGCTTTAGTCCTGTCCAACTCATTGAGACCCTATGGTCTGTAGCCCACCAGATTTCTCTGACTCTGGGATTCTCCAGGTAAGAATACTGGAGTGGGTTGCCATGCCTTCCTCCAGAGGATCTTCCCAGTCCAGGGACTGAACCAAGTTTCTTCCATCTTCTGCACTGGCAGGCAGGTTCTTTACCACTAGCGCCACCTGGTCTACTTTTGGCTCTAAGATGTGTAAGACAGAACATCAAAGGAAAGGAATTATGGGTTTTTCTCCTGCTTCCTTCAGTGACATCATTTTCAGCTTAAGCAATTGACTAACATAAGGAAGTAGCACACATAAAGACAATATGATGTCGTTCCTTTCTTTTTTTTGTTTTAAATTCAGATAAGTTCTGGTTCAAACAGAGAGGATTGCCTCTTGTGGCTGTTAAGCCTCCTTGCCTACTCAACTGGGGACTTGGCACAATTACACTCAGTTTGAGTATTGCTGAACTACCACACATAGTGAGTTTATCAGAATTTGGTGAATATGATCATCTTAGATAGTATCTATGAATGGGATAACAAGCAATGGCAGACATGTCTATTGTGCATATCTTCTTTGGTCACATGTATGCTCCGCTATCCCAAAAGACTTTTGTTGTAAAACACAAGTTCAAAGACAAGCTGTTAAAATGTCAACATGTTAAAAACCAAGCACAAAGTCTTTCTGTGTCTGGGGCCTAGGTCACAGACTTAACTTGTAAAGGTGAAAACTTGCTGTGTCTAAAGAATATTTACTATATAAAGAAGAATTAAAGAAAGACATTTCCTTCAGAAATATTTTACTTTTTAAACATAGTATTGGAAGTCTTAGCCACAGAAGTCAGACAGACATTATTTGTTTGTTTATTTGTTTGCTTTCTTCCTTACAAGAATGCCCCTTTGAAGTTGGAGAAATTTTAAGAAGTCAGGAAACTACTAAGAGAATACCTGGGAAACAAGACATTGTGCAAATTTTAACTTCATTTTGTTGAGTGGCCATAATGCTTCTAAGCTAGATGGAATTTAGACTGTATTATTGTTGGGGGAAAGAAAATGAACAAGGGATTTAAAATCGGAAAACGTATACTTACTAGATAGATAAAATATAAATAAGTTATATAACTTGATCTGTAAAATGAGAATGATCATGCTCGTCTCTCGGAGTTTTGCAAAAACACAACTCTAATATACACAGGGGGGTTCTAATAAAAGTTCCAAGATGAATATGGAATCTGACATAATAGATATTTTATAGATAATAAATATCTTTTTAAAAATGGAAATATCCTATGACACTTGAGGAAAAATCTTATTAATATGCTCTAAGGGTCAAAAATAATTTTGGAAGATAAATAAAAATAGGACAGTATACATTTGAATCTTTGAAAGTATCATAAAAGATAAAAACAGTAAGTGACAAAGTGACAAAAAAAAAAACTGAAATATCATGATGAGTTGTTCAACACTGCAAGAAAAGAATCAGACCAAAAAGAAGGCTATCCCAGAAAGAGAAAATTGAGGAGAAATGAGGAGTTGATTTTACAGTTCTGTTTGAAGCGTGATCCTGGAGAAAGAGTTCCATAAGGCCCTGTCTGATTTCTATACCCTATATTAATCTTGTTTTTCTCTGAATCAGCACTATATCACTTAATTATGTACCTCTTAAATCATGCCCCACTCCAAATGTCTGTGTCTCATGTTCATCACTATTTTACAGATTTCTTGGTCATTAAAAACCAACTATGAAAATTCATTTTTTTCTTTTATTTTCTCAGTATATGGCAAAATAAAAGTTAATTGTTTTTCAGGTGCTTACTTTATTTTTCACATTCCTATGACTGTTTCTATGGTCATTATAAAATAACAATTCAAATATTTGGATAAAAATGAGAGGCTTAGGCTAAAGATTATTGAGTCATTTTTGGGTTCAAAAGTTTATTATATACATGCCCCTGGAAAACGGAGATTTCTTTAATAAAAATAGATGATTTGAAGCTTAATAATTCAGTGTTTACATAATCCAATTTCCTTAGGAAACAATTCTTCTATTTGTTTAAAGTCCACGACCCTAACTACCATCTTATACTGGGTCCTATTGTACTTCTTGTTCTTATGTTTTCCTTCATTTTCTTCATTTGTTCTGTCTGCTTCTTTGTATCTTGTTTCAGATTTTATTTTTATAGTTCCATTGCATGGAGATGTATGTTTTATTCTGTTCTGCTTTGCTTTGCCTTAATTATAAGAGTCTTTATTTGGAATTAAAAAAATATTTCCCATAAATGACAACATTATTTTGTACCACATTTATAGACCAATTTCTTGGCTAATTATTTGGCCAACATTCTGAGACAGTTATTTAAAAACACGAGTGTTCTGTGTCATCATATGAAAATCAAGAATAATCATAAGAAATGTGTGCAATTAGTTGATAATTCATTTGCTATAGACTCTATGTTTTTACAAATCACTATAGATAAAGGACCTGTATACAAAAGAAATAAAGAATTCATCATTAAACATTAACAATAGCAATAACATAACAATCTCCTTACCCACTACCAATAATAAGACAATATTTCAAGATATATGTTCAAGGAAAATATACAGATAGCAATTAATATGGACATGAAAAAAAATTCAAGACGATAAGTCATTAGGAAAATTCAATACCACTACACACTTTACTAGAATGGGAATATAATAATAGTACCAATGAAAGTGAAAGAGGCGAGTAAAAACCTGGCTTAAAACTCAACATTCAGAAAACTAAGATCATGGCATCTGGTCCTATCACTTCATGGCAAATACATAAAATGTAAATCTATGTTCACACAAAAACCTGAATCTTGACGTTTATACTATTCTTCAGATAATTATCAACAACTTGAACCCAACCAAATGTTCCTCAATTACAGAATTAATAAATTTTGGTATATCAATATAGTCAAATACTATTCAGCTATAAAAAGGAAAAAACTCCTGACAGACACAACATGCATGAACCTCAAATGCCTAATGCAAATGAAAAGAAAATAGGTTTAAAGGGCTACATACTGTATTAATCCATTTATATGACATTCTAAAACTTGTAAACTATGGAGACAGAAAACAAATCCATAGTTGTAATGTGCTAGAATTAAAGAGAAAGATTGAATACAGAGTGAAGTGGGGTAATTTTTTGGTGTAATGGCTCTATTCTCTACCTTGATGGTAGTGGTGGTTCCATGACTAAACAAAGTTGTTAAAACTTACAGACCTGAACAGTAAAAAGATTGAATTTTTAGTACTTAAATGGATAGTGAGCTATTTGTCATTAGACATAAGGCGAGATACACAAGATGTATAAAGAAAGAGGGTATTTTAAGAAAACTCTCAATTCATTAAGACATTATCAAGTATCACTTCAGTTCAATCACTCAGTTGTGTCCTAATCTTTGTGACCCCATGGACTACAACATATCAGGCTTCCCTATCCATCATCAACTCCTGGAGCTGACTAATGTCCATCGCGTTGGTGATGCCATCCAAACATCTCATCCTTTTCAGGAAAGTAATGTCTCTGCTTTTTAACATGATGTCTAGGTTGGTCATAGTTTTTCTTCAAGGAGCAAGCATCTTTTAATTTCATGGCTGTAGTCACCATCTGCAGTGATTTTGAAGCCCAAAAAACAAAGTCTGTCCAATAAGTCTGTTGTTTCATGTCCAGTTCTCACTGTTGCTTCCTGACCTGCATACAGATTTCTCAAGAGGCAGGTCAGGTGGTCTGCCTATG